>NC_041387.1:182948758-183003391 GCF_002162155.2 Triticum dicoccoides | reverse complement strand
TAGCGTTCTGTCCTCTACACCATTCACTTATAGCTATGTCTTCAAGTTGAATCTTTTGAACTAAGTGAATGTGTCTTAAACTCTATCTGTCCAAATCATATGCATTCTATTGAAACTGTCGAATGTCTTCTCTGCGTCCTAGTCAGCAGAAGACACAGAGACAAACATCAAGTCCTATTTAAATGATTCATCTTTATTGTCGAAATCCGGAGAAGCCGGAACAACACTTCGACATGCCTGGCGGGCGTGGGAACGTGGGACAACTCTAAGTATGTTGCTTGCTTGCCACGTGTCCCACGGATGTGAATAGACAGGGGCACCTGCGTAATTGCGCTGTGCCGCACACCTACTTATAAATATGTGTCCCCTGCGGTAAAGAAATCCTTCTTCCACCTCTCCACCTCGTCAAAACCCTAGCGCCACCGCTAGCTCTCAACGACGCCGGCGACGAAGCGCTTAGCTGCCGCGACTTCTCCGACGCTGTCCTCATGCCGGCCGCGGACATCGTCCTCTCCACCGTCGCCGTAGGTGTCCTCCGTCGCCAAGTTAGGGCACGGTGGGCAGAACTGCTCGGTCTCCTATTCATCCCTTCTAGCAGTTCTTCGTGCGGTAATTATAACTCTATTTTTACCACCTTTTTGATCTTCATAGATTCATCCTATTTACCGAAAGTGGTTTCTACCTACTCAATGTTAGATCTATTCAGTCTGCATCTCATAATGCCTAGTCAATTCACTTAGATTTCCTATCTAGGTTGATTCCTCACTTGTACTTATTCACGGATTGGTACAAATCTGGAACCAACTCACCTCATATAAGTGAATGTCTTCGCATCATGAGGTCAATGTCTTCAAACTGATTTATCTTCAAAATCTTCTGAGAATGCATATGACCTCTTCCCCTTCCCTCGCATCTCTAATGCTGTCACATGTACATGTCCGTGGGAGAATCCCTAGATTCTCATAGTCTGCATTCGTTTGCAGAATTCTTACAGCAACACATTGATTCTCCTGAAACCAGTTCCTGTCTGACCAGCAAGCGAAAGCCTTTGAAGCCTTTGAACATATTGAAACCGTTCAGTTTGAAGTTCATGGCTACTGAGAAATCTGTCAGGAAGGGTGGCAGACAGCGTCGTGGGGGAACTTCAAAGGATCTGCCTGATGATCTTGTAGAAATCTACAAAACAGATCATGAAGAAGATTACAGTCAGCGCAAGACTCGAATCCAATGGATTCGACGCTATTGGGCTGAACAGTGGTACAAGTACAAGTTCGTCACCCAGGAGTATGCAGAGAAGAATGCAATCAAGAGTCCTTGGGGCGATATTCTCTATCGAGGTCTTCAACCCAAGAACAGAGCTGAAGCCATTGCGCAAGAATTCTATCCTTGCATGGTCCGTGGACCATAGCCTAAAGAAGCCGACCCATCATCATTGCTCTGGTGTCGTGACGACAATCTCTTCAAGCGCAACTTCTAGTTAGCTAAGGCTTCAGCAAAGGAAAACAAGAAGTCATGGGGATTAGACTTCAATCCTGGCCCCTCTGCTCCCCGTGAGGACGACACACGTGAAGCTGAAGAAAACAGAATTGGCCCCTTTGCAAACCTTGATGGTCTCATCTCCTACATCTTGGTACAAGGTGCCAAAGTGGATCATTCTGACAATGATGCTGATTCTGATGAAGCCCCGGCTCCTACTCCAAGGCCGCAGAAGCCAAAGAAGATTAAGGCTTCATCATCAGCTGCACCTCCAAAAGCCTCTCGTGTGAAGCCACTGGCCACTGCACCTCCTGAAGTCAGTGTGCAGTCCGAAGATCTTTCCCGCATCTCCATGAAGACGGAGAAGAAAAAGAAAATCATCAAGAGAACTGATCTGGCTCTGACTCCTGCTGCTATTCTGCGTGAAGAGCCCATTGATATGTCCAGTGATGAAGATCTTGCTGATGATGCCCTTGAACAACTGATCAAGAGCAAGGAAGAAGCAGAAATCTTCAACAACTTGCCTCTCTTTGATGTGGCCGTTATCCATAACTTCATTGATGAATGGTTCGACACCCTCAATTTGAGCTTTGAAGATTTGCAGCTTTCCATAGGCCTCAGCGTCTCTTTCAATGGCGCCATTGCTTCTGAGCTAGCTCTTGCTTAGCGCATCGTTGAGCTGAAGAACAAAATTGATTATGAGAAGGCTCAATTCAAGAAGCATGTGGCGAAGCTCAGTGTTCAAGATGTCAGAAACTTCAAGGTCATGTTGCATGAGCTTAAAGAAGCTTTTCTGAAGAAGCGCCAAGAAGCTCAAGGCTCTCGTGAGCGCATGAAGAGTTTGGCTGATAAGTGTGTGCTTGCCTACAATGAGGCTGAGAAGCGCAAGTCACTTGGCTGTCCTGGCATTGACCCCAGGATGGCTGCAAAGAAAAAGAAGAAGCTTCCTGCTGACCAGCCTGCACCTTCAAGCCAAGAAGCTCCTCGCATTATCTTCCCAAGCAGCATGACTGGCTCGAAGCCAAAGGTCACCACAACCGCTTCAGAACAGAAGAAGACGAGGGCTGCCGAGGCTGAAGCCAGAAAGAGGAAGAATACTGAAGCCTCTGATGCCGCTCCCTCCAAGAAGAAGCGCAAGACTAAGAAGAGTCGGGCTGCTCCCACAGAGCCCCTTGTTGCTGAACCCATCTTAGTGGTTCGTCCTGCATCCACTACCCAAGAACTTCGCATGACTGTTCATGAGCCTGCTTCCACAGAGGCTCCTGAAGCTGAAGAGATTCCAGCAGTTGATCCCACCGCTGCTGAAGACATTGGTCATCATGACAATGTTGAAGATGATGAAGTTCTTCCTCAAATCGAATACAATGTGGTATCATCGCCTGTTCGTACGAACAGCGAACTCATCAGCATTGGTCGTCCTCTGACGCCAATTTCTCAGGATGCTTCATGGGCTGATCGCCCGCAAGAACAAGATTCCCCAAGTATTCCCCAACAACAACAACCAACTACACCACCCGTGCAAGAAGAAGATGAAGACTTTGAGGCCAGCCAACTCCATCTCCAAAGGCGTTGCCAGCATTCGCAGGCTTCGCAAAGGACCAAGGTCTCAAGTCCCTCTTACGAGCATTCCAGAAGGAGAAGTGCATCATCAACCTGTTGCACGTCAAGTGTTTTCAGAAGCCACTCCTGCTGTGAATGTCTCTGTGTCTGAAGCACCAGCTGCTGAAGACAATCCGGCTGCATCAGCCGATGACGAACGACAAGAAGAACGTGTCTCTACACCCCCCATTCCTGAAGAAGTTGTTCACAATGTGAACGTGTCTGTGCCTGACCCTCCAGCTCAGCAAGTGGAGGTTGAAAATGTTGAAGCTGCCACCACCAACGACAATGAAGCCGATGACGCTGTCATGGCTGACGCTGATGTGGAGCTTGAACCGGCCACTGCACCTGAAACTAATGAGGCAACTGCTCCTGAAGCACCTGTTGTGCAACCTGAAGCGTCAGTTGCTTCCACTGCTCCTGTTCCGCCACCACGGCCCTATACAATCGAGCAAGCATACAACCATGGCGAGCTAATCACAGTAAGATGGCCCGTTCTGGTCCCTCCGCCTAATGTCTCTAGTCCTCAATTTGACTATCACATTGAGCATAGGCCTCAGGTCCAGAAGCCCAAGCCAAGACTGCCAAGGTTTCCAGGTACTGCAAACTCACCAGGGTCCTTCAATGCTAATAGCCTCAAGAGCCACAACACATTCTTTGACAGCTCGAAGAACCCCTACACGAAGCCAAGAATATCATCAGATCGGTTCTGGAGTCATCAGCAGCGAAGCTATTACTCCTGTGTTATGTATGATCAAGGGTGCATTTTCCCTCATATGCGCCTCGGCACTAAAGCCATTACTGGACCGCCCTGCTTAGAAGAAGCCCTTGACTGCTTTCGTGATGCTGGGCTGCTCAGTTTTGTCACAGATAAAGAACACTGGAATGAAGAGCTATTGCTTCAATTCTATGCTACTCTACACATCCGCGGCTACAACAGAGATATCAAGACATGGATTCTCGAGTGGATGACAGGAAATGTTCATCATGAAGCCAAAGCTCTCGACATCATTGAGCTTACATGCCTATCCACTCCCGGAGAACTCTATGAACCTGGTTGTCAAAATCACCGCAATGCTCTGGAAAGCATCTTCCATAAGCCTGAACCCAATATGAGTCAGATGTTGAGCATGATGAAGCCTTTGCCACATGATGCTGAATATCCAACAGAGTTCTTTGTTGAATACCTTGAGTATCTGCCATGCACCATATATCACATCATCAGGCGAACTCTATGGCCTATCAAAGGACATTCATCAGCGACAAAGCTTGAAGGAGCTATGAAGACTTTGGTCTTCTACATTCTCAATGGCATCAGCTTCAATGCGCAAGACTTCTTCATCAGGCAACTGGCTGCATCTGGATCTGATCTGTTTGGTCTGAAGTTTTATGCTCCATGGGTCATGCGCCTCATCAAGCGACACTCATCAGTCAACTATCAACCTTCTGCTCGCAATCATGTGATTTTTCTACCAGAGTTTGATATGCCAGTTGAAGCTATATACCCTGAACCTGCCAAGAAGCCTCTTTGTCTTCAGAATGCCGAGCACCAAAGCTTCACTCAACCCATTGAAGGTGTTCAAGCAGCAACACGAATCTATCCATTTGCTGGAAATACTCGTCTGCCTCATCGAGCACCTACTGAAGCCACTGAAAGCACCATTGCCCAAAGGCCTCGGAAGCGTTCTCGCGTTCTCAATGACCGAGAACTTCTTGTGGCCCTTCATCAAAAGCAGGATAAACATCACTTTTGGCTCAAAAGACAGATGCAAAGCCTCTTGGTGGATGTCAATCGCATTCGTAACCTTGCCACCAAGAATGCCTTTGTTGCTCATGAAACTTGCCGGCGATCATGGAAGAGCCTGACCCTGCTTAGTGCTGAAGCAGATCTTCAAGACGATGGCTTCAATGAACGATTCCAGTTTGACTCCACTCCTCCACTGACTGCTGTCCTACGTCGTACTCCATCTCTTGAAGACTTTGAATATTCTTCCTCCGCGGCAACTGTCAATGCTAGAGTGATCGATGACGAAGATGATGCTACTTCGCCACCTCCTACTTCTGCACGCATCGACACTGCACCAAGTTCTTCTGCACCACCAAACGACAACGACAACCCTGCTGCTTCAACTACTCCTCATGAGGACGAGTAGATGCTCTATGTCTTCAAACCTTTTTGGTCATTACTGACAAAAGGGGGAGAAGCGTATGAGTTTGATAGTCTTCAAGCGGGTTCATATAGGTGGTTGCATTATATTTTTGCCTCGTGCTTACAACTCTTGCTTCTTAAAACATTTGGTTCTTTGAGTTGTAACACCTAAACTTGATGGTCGTCTGCTACTTATTTGCTTTACTGTGATGTGATGATCAATTCCGCATGTGCGATGATAACTTCCGCACTTAGATCATCCTGCAGGCGTCCATTTTTCATTATGCATGTCATCCTATATGCTATATCATTTCATGCATGATGAATTATCTTCATAAGTTGAAGTGGATCTCCACAAGTACAACCTGCCATGTGCATTTGCATTCCAAAAGCAAAATTACTTATATGCACATCTTCAGGGGGAGCCCTTGCTACTTATGAAGACAATTTCCTATCCTTTACAATTTCACATACTTTATCCCTGTTGAAAACTTCAACCAGTTTGTCATCAATCACCAAAAAGGGGGAGATTGTAAGTGCATCTAGTGCCACCCCTAGTTGGTTTTGGAGTATTGATGACAAAGTTGGTTGAGGGACTGATGCGTTTGTGAGAATTGCAGGATAACGCAGGTAGTGTCCCTCAATGATTCGGTTTACCTACCGGAGATGACCCCTAAAAATGTATGAAGACATTGAAGACAATGGTGGTATGAGAAGATATTCATATTAAAGACTATGACATGAGAAGACATTGCGTGTAGACTATGGAGCGCGAAGACTGTGTGGTTTCGTTGTTTCCTTTTCTTCTTTGTTGAGTCATAGGAACCACCGTACTGTTAAGTGGGGTCCAAGTGAACTAAGTCAGAGTGACTGAAGTGATGCTCAACCCAAATCCTATGTCTTCGAGCGAAGACAATGAGAGCAAATCTTATCCAGAGTTGGATGAGTCAGCTTTGCTTGTAGCCCAAGTAAAGTTGCCGAGTGTGTTTGAAATCTGACCGTTGGAACATGTGTCAGTTCCTTAGTGACCCAGGGTCATTTCGGACAAATCAGGACGGGTTGCCTTGTGGCTATAAATAGCCCACCCCCTACACCATAAATTGGTGGCTGCTCAGAGTTAGTTTACGGCTTTTGTCGTTTTGAGAGCAACCCACCTCGAAGCCTTTGAGAGAGAAATCCTTGCGAGGACAAAGCCCAAACACCCAGAGCCAAAGAGTGTTAGGCATCACTGAAGTCTTTCTGTCTGTGTGACCTGAAGACTTATTACACTTGAGGACTATGCATCCTCCAGCCGGTTAGGCGTTGCGTTCTGAGCATCCAAGAGTCATTGTGGATTGCCGGGTGAACGAAGTCTGTGAAGGTTCGGAAGTCTACCTTGAAGACTTACCAGAGTGATTGGGAGAGGACTAAGTGTCCTTAGCTCAAGGGGAATAAGGTGAAGACATGGTCTTCTGAGTTGAATCTCAGCCTCCCTAACCAGACGTACAGTTGTCACAGCAACTGGAACTGGTCCAACAAATCCTGTGTCTTCAACAAGTGACTGGTTCTATCTCTTTCCTCTTTTACTTTGAGTTTGTCTTCGTGAAGTCATTGGTTATCTGTCTTATCTGATTGACTTCATTGCTTGACTACTATTGTTGATTGGCTTCATACTATCTTCCATCCTGATCCTACTACCTAGCTGCTATTTGTCTTCGTACGTTAACGCTATTGCATACTTGACTATGGCTTGCTTGTTGTAGTTTAACTTCCGCTGCATATCAATTAGGTCATTTCTATTGTTTGTCTTCGAAACTTCCATGTTTTGAAGACTTTGAAAAAATCGCCTATTCACCCCCATCTAGTCGATAACTAGCACTTCCAACTACGAAGGCATTTGGGGCGATTTCGTCAATCTCAAGTTGATGTGTCGGCTCAATCTCTCGAAAGTGCTCATAGGGTTATGTTATGCGTGTGTTCATAATGATGAGTGTATGTGCATATGTGTGAGCGTCTACGTTTGTGTCAAAAAAAATCGAAAAAAGACGACGAGGCCGGGCCCACGTGTTACTGGTTGCGTCGCTCGGGTCGCGTTGGCCGTTGATCGATCATAAGATGGAGAAACTATAGGACTTGCCGGAAAATCCTATTTGACGCTTACTGCGTCAAATTGTCGAGTGTTCGCACAGGGGATCCCCGAGTGTGAGAATTAGGCCGTCTCACTCCCCGGTAGCTGGTTTTGGGAATCTTTCAGAAGGTTCCCTGAAACGATTTTTTGTTTTTATACTGGTTTAGCGGTTTCTTTTGGGTTTGCTTTTCTTTTTTGTTTTTCTGTTTCATTTCTTTTTTTCTGTTTCTTTTTTCATTTGTTTGTTTTCGTTTTTTGTTTCTTTGTTACAAATCACAAATTTCAATTTTTTTTAACACATTCTAAAATTCTTTATTTTTTTACATTTTTTTGGAAATTAAAATTTTATTGATGTTTTAAAAAATTGTTCCCATTTTTTCAGAAAGTTTGGAGTTTCAAAATTTTGTTCATGTTTTCCAAATATTGTTTGTGATTTTTCAAAGATGTTCATAATTTCTTTGTTCTCTTTTTTCAAAATTTGTTCGCGCTTTCGAAAATTGCAAATTTTCTTCATGTTGAAAAAATTGTTCGCATTTTCCAAAGTATTCGGAATTTTGAAATTTGTTCACATTTTCAAAAAAGGTCAAAGTATAAAAAAATTCATGTTTCTTGAAAATTGTTTGTAATTTTAAAATTTATTCTTATTTTTGTTGAAAGTTCAGAGTTTCAAATTTGTTCATGGTTTCTAAATTTGTTGTCATTTTTTAAAATTTCAAAATGTGTTCCCAAATTTTCAGGATTGTTCATGTTTTCAAAAAAAAATCACACAATGTTGAAAATCTGTAACCCTAGGTACCCCCAGTGTCTATATAAACTGCGAGGTTTTGTTCATAGAGAGAACAGTCACAGTTGCAACCACCTAGCCCTAGGGTTAGAACACAACTTACGATCTCGGGGTAGATCAAGCTTGTACTCGATACACAATCATCAATACAATTGAAGCAGGACGTAGGGTCTTACCTCTTCGAGAGGTCCGAAGCTGGGTAAATATTGTCTCCTTCGTCCCCTGTTACCCACAGATCTGAGATCCACAGCTCGGACCCCCTACCCGAAGTCTGCCGGTTTTAGTACCGACAGTTGGGGTGCCACATCTCTTGCTTGAAGGTACTGAACTGCTCCGGTGAGCCGATTAAGACTCTTAGTCACCAACTGTAGACTATCAGTGCACTGTCAGCCGCTGGCAGTCAAACGTTCGTTCAACCTGTCCTTGACGCCTACAATATTTACAAACAACTCCTCAATCCTTGTCCTAAGCTTCTTGTTGGCTCCCTTGATCGACATCAGATGGATACGCAAATCATCACTTATCTTCAGATCCATCGAAATTTCATTGCCCTCCTCATGATTAGACTTCTCATGCTGCAAGTTTGCCATCTTTCAAACAAGTGAATCCAATAGTAGAAAAAAATTGTACCGTGACCAACCTTGCTCTGTATACCACTAGATGCGACCCTCGACAGAGAATTGACGGTGCGGATAATTTTTCCAATCTTTCACGGTATGGTGTCACCTGAAACGATGTGACGCTCGTGATCTTATAGATGCAGTCACCACAGAAACAACACTCAGACCTGAGAGAGGAAGTACGTGGACGATCTTCACCAGACCAGCAAAAATTCAAATTCTAGAATCAATCTCACACCAAAATCATTATGAGTGTTAGTTGGATGATAATAGTAGTACAATGATAACACTTCATTGGCGTCTTGACACTAGTACAATGAGCTGCTATACAAATGGGTTTTAACCCCTTTCCATGACAGCATTTTAAAACGTCGCCTAGTGAGTGTGGGCGCTAGGGGGTCCTTTCCACACGACCCAGAAACCGTCAGGGATAGAGAGTAGGAATGCATACATTTTCCCGAACAAAGCGTATGCGATGCCCGCACTTATCCCAAACGCTCCATCCTTGCTACTCGTTTGTGCTCGCATTACCATCGTAGTCGGACCTCTATGATTTTACCTTATAACAGGCGTAGGCCAAGCACATTGCAGGTACGGGATTTTTCCAGGCATGTACCAAACTGGCTCTACGTTTACGATGCGCGCCCCATCACAAACAGCTCATGATTGTAAAGCGTGTACGATAAGGCGACAATCACACATATTTAGTTTTCTCGCACCATTTGTGATATTTTCTGACATCACACACGCTTTGTAAACGGCAACCGTGTGCATGGTTACACACGTTTCCTCTCCGTGAACCATGTCGGATTATGATGTATATCACACACCGTGTGCTTTATAGACCGTGTGCGCCGTAATGACCTGCAGAGCATAATTTCACCCTAATTTAATTGCTGCTATTTAAAATTGTACCGAATTTGATTTTGAAAGTAGGCTATAGCTTTATTCATATCCATCAGGTTTAAACAACCAATACATTATTCGATTTGCAAGTGCATATGTTCAAGAATTACATAAAAAAGAATTACATAAGTACCAAATAAAGAATGATGAACCATGGTTGTATACTTGTACTATTAAAGATGGTAAAGAAAGAGGCGAGAGACATTCTGGTTACTGAACAAGGTGAAGCGGAATGCCCCTATTGCGCTCTCCTCCATGCAGAAGGCACGCACGACTCTAGTCCACCTCCTTGTGATGGCCGGCTGCCGATCATGTAGTTTGAGAGGTAATCTTGAGTAAACTTCTTGGAAACCACTGCAAAGGAAAAAGATTTAGACATTGTCATCTAACACAACTCATTATGGACAGTAAAAAGAACGCTGCAGGGTTCTTACTTACCATCCTCCAGTTCACTATTGTATTGCATAAAGTGTAAACAAATACTTTGATTGACATATTTTGACCCATTTTAATAACAATCTTTATCAGTTTCCTCACTTGATGCCGGTTCATGAATATCTCATTGCCCCATACGCAGAAAGGGTCGAAGCATGGATCTTTGGCAATGACATATGTACCTAAAAGCACCAAGTTAATATTAGAAGCTAAACGACAATTGCACAATGATGTAGTACAACATTCCCTCCATCCCATTATATAAGATCTTATTACATGTATATCTAGATATCATCAAAAAATTAAGGTGACACTCTTCCTTGCTGCTATGTAGCCTAGGATTGCATATTTAGTCATTCAGTACAATGCATGTTGCTAGGTAGCCTCAGATTTATTAAATATGGCCCTAGTTAACCTACCGATAAATGGTTACAGATATATTTAGTGAAATATCTGATTCGATGATTAATCCCTTATCAGCCCTCGGGCTATATGGTACTAGCTACCGATATCCTGAACAGTGAGTATATATAAGCAATGCAATGAAACTAACCTTGATGGAAAATAGCAGCTGTTCCCAATATTGTCCTGTGTGAGTACATCTAAAGGCATATTAAGCATAACAGGCTAAACATCAACCAAATACATTCATGGTAAACAACATAATCTCCAAATGATAGCTTCAATGTGCAGGTTTAAGCACGCTAGTTAAGCAAAATAAGAAGTGGAAATGTGTGTTAACTGCAACATGCATAACATTTGAAAACAAGCAAATATAGTCATTCAAACTTGTTATTGTGCAGGTCTAAAGAAAACTAGTTATTGTTGAAAAAAATGGAAAGGCATGTTAACTGAAACATCCTTAACAACAACCAAATATCGTAATTCATAGTGTTATTGTTGAAACTGTTATTGATGAAATTGAACTACACGGCAAATAGTTATACATGTAGAGGATCACATTGTGAATAACTGAAATAAATAAGGCATAAGGCCATCTCTAGCCGATCCACTAAAGTTAACGGAGTAAAACCCTTAGTGAGTGTATATATATATATACTCCAGCAACTTTTGGCCATTTCTAGTCGATCCCCTAAACTTAAGGTTGTAAACTTCAATGTGATCAAGTTCAAAGCAGGTTCAACCAAAAGTAGCATGCATTCAAACATAAACATAGATAGTTTTCATAATCAAACATAAAACATAAATTTAAACTAAATAAACTACATTTGGTCGAAGTGGAGGTCGAGTCAATCCTTCCTCGTCAGGTACGGTGTGCCGCGAGCCAGATCCGGGCCAGTGCCGTTGCTGGGGTCATTGGGGAAGACACTCCTTCACTCGTCAACGTCGATCTCCTCGTCCTCGCCGCCCACCTCGCCGCCCTCCGTGCCTCCGTCCTCGCCGCCTTCGACCTCATCATCAGAGGAAATCACGATAACCTTGCCAGCCTCTAATGACCCACAAGTATAGGGGATCTATCGTAGTCCTTTCGATAAGTAAGAGTGTCGAACCCAATGAGGAGCAGAAGGAAATGATAAGCGGTTTTCAGCAAGGTATTCTCTGCAAGTACTGAAATAAGTGGTAACAGAAATTGTAACGAGCAACAAGTAACAAAAGTAAATAAAGTGCAGCAAGGTGGCCCAATCCTTTTTGTAGCAAAGGACAAGCCTGGACAAACTCTTATAATAGGAAAAGCGCTCCAGAGGACACATGTGAATATTGTCAAGCTAGTTTTCATCATGCTCATATGATTCACGTTCGGTACTTTGATAATTTGATATGTGGGTGGACCGGTGCTTGGGTGCTGTTCTTACTTGAGCAAGCATCCCACTTATGATTAACCTCTATTGCAAGCATCTGCAACTACAACAAAAGTATTAAGGTAAACCTAACCATAGCATGAAACATATGGATCCAAATCAGCCCCTTACGAAGCAACGCATAAACTAGGGTTTAAGCTTCTGTCACTCTAGCAACCCATCATCTACTTATTACTTCCCAATGCCTTCCTATAGGCCCAAATAATGGTGAAGTGTTATGTAGTCGACGTTCACATAACACCACTAGAGGTTAGACAACATACATCTCATCAAAATTACAAACGAATACCAAATTCACATGACTACTAATAGCAAGACTTCTCCCTTGTCCTTAGGAACAAACGTAACTACTCACAAAGCATATTCATGTTCATAATCAGAGGGGTAATAATATGCATAAAGGATCTGAACATATGATCTTCCACCAAATAAACCAACTAGCATCAACTACAAGGAGTAATCAACACTACTAGCAACCTACTAGCACCAATCCCGGACTTGGAGACAAGAATTGGATACAAGAGATGAACTAGGGTTTGGAGATGAGATGGTGCTGGTGAAGATGTTGATGGAGATTGCCCTCTCCCAATGAGAGGAGCGTTGGTGATGACAATGGTGATGATTTCCCCCTCCCGGAGGGAAGTGTCCCCGGCAGAACAGCTCTGCCGGAGCCCTAGATTGGTTCTGCCAAGGTTCCGCCTCGTGGCGGCGGAGTCTCGTCCTGAAAGGTTGCCCCCTATTTTTTTGTGGGGGGCGCCCCCACCCTCGTGAGTAGGGTGTGGCCCCCCTGGCCTTCATCTTTGTCGATGATTTTTCTTTATTTATTTTAAGGTATTCCGTGGAGTTTCAGGACTTTTGGAGTTGCGCAGAATAGGCCTCCAATATTTGCTCCTTTTCCAGCCCAGAATTCCAGCTGCCGGCATTCTCCCTCTTCATGTAAACCTTGTAAAATAAGAGAGAATAGCCATATGTATTGTGACATAACGTGAAATAACAACCCATAATGCAATAAATATTGATATAAAAGCATGATGCAAAATGGACGTATCAACTCCCACAAGCTTAGACCTCGCTTGTCCTCAAGCGAAAAGCCGATAACAATAAATATGTCCTCATGTTTAGAGGTAGAGGCGTCGATAGAAGTAAAATACGGACATGAAGGCATCATGATTATTTCCATAACAGCAACATATATAGATTTTGTCATATGATTACTTATGTTCAAGTGATGATCTTTTCACAATGCAAAAGTATGAATCAGAAACCTTATCGAGCACCAACAAATTATAACCTCAGTCATTGAAGCAATTGCAATTTATCGTAACATCGGAAAGAGTCTATGTCAGAGCTTAAAAGCAAGTCCAGATACTCAACTATCACTTAGTCCTTCATAATTGCTAACACTCACACAATACTTGTGGTTACGGAGTTTTAATTGGACACAAAGAAAGATAGGGGCTTATAGTTTTGCCCCACAACCTTTTACCTCAAGGGTAATGTCAACAATAATAATTCATGCTCCCCTACATCCAATTAGATATATATATCATGTTATTTCCAACATGCTGAGCTTGCCAAAGGATAAAATGAAAAAGGAAAGGTGAAGATCACCGTGACTCTTGCATAAGGTAGAGGATAATAATAAAAGATAGGCCCTTCGCAGAGGGAAGCAGAGGTTGTCATGCACGTTTAGGGTTGATGCACAAAATCTTAATGCAAAAGAACGTCACTTTATATTGCCCCTTGTATGTGGACCTTTATTATGCAGTCCGTCGCTTTTATTACGTCCACAACAAGTTCGTACAAAGCTTATTTTCTCCGCACTAATAAGTCATGCATATTTAGAGAGCAATTTTTATTACTTGCACCGATGACAACTTACTTGAAGGATCTTACTCAATCCATAGGTAGATATGGTGGACTCTCATGGCAAAACTGGTTTAAGGGTATTTGGAAGAACAAGTAGTATTTCTACTTGGTGCTGAGAATTTGGCTAGCATGAGGGGGAAAGGCAAGCTCAACATGTTAGAGGACCCATGACAACATACTTTATCTCAGATGTAAGAAAACATAACTCATTATGATGTCTTCCTTGTCCAACCTCAACTCTTTAGCATGTCATATTTTAATGAGTGCTCCCAATCATAAAAGATGTCAATGAAAATATATCTATATGTGAAACCTCTCTTTCCTTATTACTTCCTATTAATTGCAATGATGACCAAAACTATATTTGCCAACTCTCAACAACTTTTAATCATCATACTCTTTCTATGTGAAGTCATTACTTTCAATAAGATCAATATGAACTCTTTGATTATTTTTATTCTTTTTCTTCTTCTATTTACCCAAGATCATGGCAAAATAATCAAGCCCTTGACTCAACACTAATCTTTATTATATAGCTCACGGACTCGATTACAAAGAAGGATCATAAAGCAAAACTCAAAACTAGATCATGCCATGACTTTATTCTACTAAATCAAGATACTACTAATAGGATCGAACTAAGAAAAATGGTAAAGACAGGAGTTGTGATGGTGATACGATACCAGGGCACCTCCCCCAAGCTTGGCAGTTGCCAAGGGGAGTGCCCATACCCATGTGATTATGTCTCCTTCTTTGTTGTTGGTGTAATATTCTTGGCGATGATTCCCCTCAAGATACGGTTCTCCTCCTCAAGCTTATTGACTTGCTGCTTGAGGTCCATTATTTCCTTGCGAAGCTTTCCTGTAACGGCTAAAGCTCCTTGCACCCAAGGGTGTTGCATAGCTGCGGGAGAACAAGAGACACTCCTCCTCATATTTTCATAGGAAAGAAATCTAACATTAGAAGGGATAACCGAGTTTGGAATAGCTGAGCTCTGTAGTTCCCCCATCGTAAACCCAACTCAGAGGCGAGAGGTGACTTCTTGATCTTCCATGGCATCTACCCTCATCAGGTCAGCCTCCATCTCTTCCTCTGTTGCTGGCCCAAAGTGGTCATCGTCGCTATTTGCCCTTGGTTCCGGTGCCGGGTTAGATACCCGGCTCTCCCTGACTAACTCTTGAGAAGACATCTTGCTCTAATCTGCAGCAGCAACAGCTTGAAACAAAAACATAGGATATTTGCGTGATACGGGAGTCAAAACCTTCGGGAGAATATCTAATGAATTTTTACCGACCAAAATACGTATCGTGCAAGAAAACAGAGTCCGGAGGGCACACCAGGTGCTCACGAGGTAGGGGGGCGCGCCCAGGGGGGTAGGGCGCGCCCTCCACCCTCGTGAAGGCCTCGTGTCCTTCCCGGACTGCCACTTATTTTTCTATTTTTCTAAATATTCCAAAATGGAGAAATATTGCTTTAAAAATTGTTTTGGAGTCGGTTTACTTATTGTACCACATACCTATTCCTTTTCGGAGTCTGGAACGGTCTGGAAGGTGTCCCTTATGTATTCCTCCGGGGTTACGGTTTCAATAATATTGGTTTTAACATTTATGGGATTACCTGACATATAGTGTTTGATCCTTTGACCGTTACCACCTTCAGATTTGTGCCTTCGAAGTTGTTGATTTTTATGGCACCGGAACGATAGACCTCCTCGATAACGTAGGGACCTTCCCATTTTGAGAGAAGTTTTCCTGCAAAAAATCTTAAACGAGAGTTGTATAGCAATACATAATCACCTACATTAAACTCACGCTTTTGTATCCTTTTGTCATGCCATCTTTTAACTTTTTCTTTAAACAACTTGGCATTTTCATAAGCTTGGGTTCTCCATTCATCAAGTGAGCTAATATCAAATAACCTCTTCTCACCGGCAAATTTGAAATCATAGTTGAGCTCTTTAATAGCCCAATATGCCTTATGTTCCAGTTCGAGAGGTAAGTGACATGCTTTTCCATAAACCATTTTATACGGAGACATACCCATAGGATTCTTATATGTAGTTCTATAGACCCATAATGCATCATCAAGTTTCTTGGACCAATTCTTTCTAGACCTATTGACAGTCTTTTGCAAAATTAATTTGAGCTCTCTATTGCTCAATTCTACTTGACCACTAGACTGCGGGTGATATGGAGATGCAATTCTATGATTAACGTCATATTTAGCAAGCATTTTACGGAAAGCACCATGAATAAAATGTGAACCACCATCAGTCATTAAATATCTAGGGGCTCCAAACCTCGGAAAAATAACTTCCTTAAGCATTTTAATAGAAGTGTTATGATCTGCACTACTAGTTGGAATAGCTTCTACCCACTTAGTAATGTAATCAACAACAACTAAAATATGTGTATATCCATTAGAGGCAGGAAAAGGTCCCATATAATCAAAGCCCCAAACATCAAATGGTTCAATAACAAGTGAATAATTCATAGGCATTTCTTGATGTCTACTAATATTACCAATTCTTTGACATTCATCGCAAGACAAAACAAACTTACGGGCATCCTTGAAGAGAGTAGGCCAATAAAAACCGGATTGCAATACCTTATGTGCAGTTCTATCTCCAGCGTGGAGTCCTCCATAAGCTTCAGAGTGACACTTGCGTAGGACCTGCTCCTATTCATGCTCAGGTACACAATGTCTAATAACACCATCTACTCCTTCTTTATAAAGATGTGGGTCATCCCAAAAGTAATGTCGCAAGCCATAGAAAAACTTTTTCTTTTGTTGGTATGTGAAGCTAGGTGGTATAAATTTAGCAACAATATAATTAGCATAATCAGCATACCATGGAGTGCTACGAGATGTGCTTATGACATTTAATTGTTCATCAGGAAAGCTATCATCAATAGGTAGTGGGTCATCAAGAACATTCTCTAACCTAGATAAGTTGTCTGCAACGGGGTTCTCAACTCCTTTTCTATCAACAATATGCAAATCAAATTCTTGCAGCAAGAGAACCCATCTAATGAGTCTGGGTTTTGCATCTTTCTTTTCCATAAGATATTTAATAGCAGCATGATCAGTGTGAATAGTTACTTTAGAATCAACAATATAGGGTCTGAATTTATCACAAGCAAATACAACTGCTAAAAGTTCCTTTTCGGTAGTAGCATAATTTCTTTGAGCATTGTCTAGAGTCTTACTAGCATAATGGATAACATTTAATTTCTTATCAACTCTTTGCCCTAGAACAACACCTACAACATAATCACTAGCATCACACATAATTTCAAAGGGTAAATTCCAATCAGGTGGCTGAACAACAGGTGCAGAGACTAATGCTTTCTTAAGTATTTCAAATGCTTCTACACAATCATCATCAAAGACAAATGGTACATCTTTTTGTAGTAAATTAGTCAGAGGCCAAGAAATTTTTGAGAAGTCCTTAATGAACCTCCTATAAAATCCGGTGTGACCAAGGAAACTTCTTATACCTTTGATGTCCTTGGGACATGGCATCTTTTCAATAGCGTCAACCTTGGCTTTATCAACTTCAATACCTCTTTCAGAAACTTTGTGCCCCAAGATAATACCTTCATTAACCATAAAGTGGCACTTTTCCCAATTCAAGACAAGATTAGTTTCTTCACATCTCTGCAAAACTCGATCAAGATTGCTCAAGCAATCATCAAAAGAGGAACCATAGACGGAAAAATCGTCCATGAAAACCTCACAATTTTTTTTGCAGAAGTCAGAGAATATAGCCATCATGCAGCTTTGAAAGGTAGCAGGTGCATTACATAAACCGAAAGGCATACGTCTATAAGCAAAAGTACCAAAAGGGCATGTAAAAGTAGTCTTTGATTGATCTCTAGCCGACACAGGTATTTGGGAGAAACCAGAATAACCATCTAGAAAGCAATAATGTGTATGTTTGCATAATCTTTCTAGCATTTGATCAATAAAAGGTAAGGGGTAATGATCCTTCTTAGTAGCCTTATTTAATTTGCGGAAATCAATTACCATCCTATAACCTGTGATAATTCTTTGCGGAATCAATTCATCTTTATCATTAGGGACAACAGTAATACCTCCCTTCTTAGGGACACAATGGACAGGACTTACCCACTGACTATCAGCAACGGGATAAATTATACCTGCCTCCAGAAGCTTGAGTATTTCTTTTCTTACCACTTCTTTCATTTTAGGATTCAAACATCGTTGAGGATCACGAATTGGTTTGGCATCCGCTTCCAAATTTATTTTATGTTGAGATATAGTGGGACTGATGCCCTTAAGATCATCCAGAGTATATCCAATAGCGGCATGGTGCTTCTTCAGAGTTTTCAATAATCTTTCTTCTTCATGCTTTGAAAGGTTAGCACTAATAATGACAGGATATATTTTATTTTCATCGAGATAAGCATATTTAAGATTATCAGGCAACGGTTTAAGCTCAAACACGGGATCACCCTTGGGTGGAGGAGGATCCCCTAGGATTCCAATAGGCAAATTGTGTTGCAGAATGGGTTCCTGTTTAAAGAATACTTCATCTATTTCCCTTCTTTCATTCATGAACATATCATTTTCATGGTCTAGCAAATAGTGTTCTAAAGGATCACTAGGAGGTACGGCAATAGAAGCAAGACCAATAATTTCATCTTTACTAGGCAATTCTTCCTCACGATGTTGTTTACTAAATTTAGAGAAATTAAACTCATGAACCATATCATCCAAGCCAATAGTAACAACATTCTTTTCGCAGTCTATCTTAGCATTAACAATATTCAAGAAGGGTCTACCAAATATAATGGGACAAAAGCTATCTTGTGGAGAACCAAGAACAAGAAAATCAGCGGGATATTTGGTTTTTCCACACAAGACTTCAACATCTCTAACAATTCCCATTGCAGATATAGTATCTCTATTGGCAAGTTTAATTGTAACATCAATATCTTCTAACTCAGCAGGTGCAATATCATGCATAATTTCTTCATACAAGGTAATAGGTATTACACTAGCACTAGCACCCATATCACACAAGCCATGATAGCAATGATATCCTATTTTAACAGAAATAACAGGCACGCCTACCATAAGTCTATGTTTATCTCTAGCACAAGGTTTAGCAATTCTAGCAGTTTCACCACGGAATTGAATAACATGCCCATCAATATTATCAGACAAGAGATCTTTAACAATAGCAATATTGGGTTCTACTTTGACTTGCTCGGGAGGTGTATAAGTTCTAACATTGCTTTTACGAACAACAGTTGAAGCTTTAGCATGATCCTTCATTCTAACAGGGAAAGGTGGTTTCTCAACATAAGAAGTGGGAACAATAGGATCATTATAAGTGACAGTATTTTCTTCAACTTTAATAGGTGCAGCTACTTTTACTTCTATGGGAGGATGATATTTAAACCACTTCTCCTTGGGGAGATCAACATAAGTAGCAAAAGATTCACAGAAAGAAGCTACTATCTCAGAGTCAAGTCCATATTTAGTGCTAAACTTACGGAAAATATCGGTATCCATAAAAGATTTAACACAATCAAACTTAGGTGTCATACCTGACTCCTTACCTTCGTCGAGGTCCCAATCTTCAGAGTTGCGTTTAATTCTATCCAATAAATTCCATTTAAATTCAATAGTCTTCATCATAAAAGAGCCAACACAAGAAGTATCTAGCATGGTGCGATTGTTATCAGAAAGCCGGGCATAAAAACTTTGCATAATTACTTCTCTTGAGAGCTCATGATTGGGGCATGAATATAACATTAATTTAAGCCTCCCCCAAGCTTGATCGATGCTTTCTCCTTCGCGAGACCAAAAATTATATATATAATTGCGATCACGATGAACAAGATGCATAGGGTACTACTTTTGATGAAATTCCAATTTCAATCTTTTATAGTTCCATGATCTCTTATCATCACATAGCCTGTACCATGTCAACGCGTCTCCCTTCGAAGATAAAGGGAAGGCCTTCTTCTTAACAACATCATCGGGTATACTTGCAAGCTTAAATAGTCCACAAACTTCATCCACATAGCGTAGATGTTCATCAGGATGCTTTGTTCCATCTCCTGTAAAAGTGTTAGCTAGCAGTTTTTCCATCATACCTGAAGGAATTTCAAAAGGAGTTTAATTTTCAATAGGTTCAGTAGGTTGAGTAGGTTGAGGAGCAACTCTTTGCTCTACTGGATGGGGTGAAGATACCCCGAACAAGCCCCTCAGAGAATTACTTTCCATAGTAACAAGTGGCAGAAAATTTCAGCACACTAAATAAAATTTTCCTTACCAAATTCCACCTACCAAAGGCGCTACACTCCCCAGCAATGGCGCCAGAAAAGAGTCTTGATGACCCACAAGTATAGGGGATCTATCGTAGTGCTTTCGGTAAGTAAGAGTGTCGAACCCAACGAGGAGCAGAAGGAAATGATAAGCGGTTCTCAGCAAGGTATTCTCTGCAAGTACTGAAATAAGTGGTAACAGATAGTTTTGTGATAAGATAAATTGTAACAAGCAACAAGTAACAAAAGTAAATAAAGTGCAGCAAGGTGGCCCAATCCTTTTTGTAGCAAAGGACAAGCCTGGACAAACTCTTATAATAGGAAAAGCGCTCCCGAGGACACATGGGAATATTGTCAAGCTAGTTTTCATCACGCTCATATGATTCGCGTTCGGCACTTTGATAATTTGATATGTGGGTGGACCGGTCCTTGGGTGCTGTTCTTACTTGAACAAGCATCCCACTTATGATTAACCTCTATTGCAAGCATCCGCAACTACAACAAAAGTCTTAAGGTAAACCTAACCATAGTATGAAACATATGGATCCAAATCAGCCCCTTACGAAGCAATGCATAAACTAGGGTTTAAGATTCTGTCACTCTAGCAACCCATCATCTACTTATTACTTCCCAATGCCTTCCTCTAGGCCCAAATAATGGTGAAGTGTTATGTAGTTGATGTTCACATAACACCACTAGAGGTTAGACAACATACATCTCATCAAAATATCGAACGAATACCAAATTCACATGACTACTAATAGCAAGACTTCTCCCTTGTCCTCAGGAACAAACGTAACTAATCACAAAGCATATTCATGTTCATAATCAGAGGGGTAATAATATGCATAAAGGATCTGAACAGATGATCTTCCACCAAATAAACCAACTAGCATCAACTACAAGGAGTAATCAACACTACTAGCAACCTACTAGCACCAATCCCGGACTTGGAGACAAGAGTTGGATACAAGAGATGAACTAGGGTTTGGAGATGAGATGGTGCTGGTGAAGATGTTGATGGAGATTGCCCTCTCCCGATGAGAGGAGCGCTGGGGATGACGATGGTGATGATTTCCCCCTCCCGGAGGGAAGTGTCCCCGGCAGAACAGCTCTGCCGGAGCCCTAGATTGGTTCCGCCAAGGTTCTGCCTCGTGGCGGTGGAGTCTCGTCCCGAAAGGTTGCCCCCTATTTTTTTCTCATCGAAAGACTTCATATAGGAGAAGATGGGCGCGGGAGAGCCACCAGGGGGCCCACGAGGTAGGGGAGCGTGCCCCAGGGGGGGCGCCCCCCACCCTCGTGAGCAGGGTGTGGGCCCCCTGGCCTTCATCTTTGGCGATGATTTTTCCTTATTTATTTTAAGATATTCCGTGGAGTTTCATGACTTTTGGAGTTGCGCAGAATAGGCCTCCAATATTTGCTCCTTTTCCAGCCTAGAATTCCAGCTGCCGGCATTCTCCCTCTTCATGTAAACCTTGTAAAATAAGAGAGAATAGCCATAAGTATTGTGACATAACGTGAAATAACAACCCATAATGCAATAAATATTGATAAAAAAGCATGATGCAAAATGGACGTATCACCCTCCACGTCGACAAAGATCATCCGCTCCGCCTCCATGAGCTTCGAGTGCTGCCGGCGGAGCTGTTGCATATAGGCCTCGAGGCGCTCCCTCACCTCGCGGTCCTCCCGCGCCATAGCCGAGCTCACCTCCGCTTGCTCTGGCGGGACGAGGTCGAACGGACGTGTGCCAAAGGGGAAATTGAACCTACCCACCGCGTCGTGGTAGCGGACCTGCCAGCGGTCTTACTCCATGGCCGCAAGCTCGGCCGTGTGGAAGCTACCGAGCCACCGACGGGTGTGGGTCTCCCGATTCATAATCTCGGAGACCCATGTCCCCCACCGCCGCTGCCGGATCCCGAGGTAGGTACTCGTCAGCGGCCAGGCCCTAGGGAGGACGGGGAAGTCCTCGGACCGACGTAGGGGCGCGACGGCGGGCGGATCAAGCGACCGGTGACGGTGGCTCAATAAAGAGCCCACGGAGGACGATGGGGCCACCTCGGCGGCCACCTAGCTCGCTGACGTCAGGCTAAGAGGCCACTATAAACCTCTTTTGGGCCATTGGCTCCTCGAGCTCCCCGGCACACAGGCAAAGGCTTATTATGGAAGTGGCAGCGACGATGGCGGCGACCTACCAATGGTTTCAAGCAAGGGAGGGGTGGTGTGTGTCTGTTGAGCTGAGGTTTGGGGGGTGTGTGGAGGGGGGGGGCCAAGGTGGTGTTTGAGGAAATACCGCGACAACTGAAATTTTTACTAGGCGGGAGTAAAATGTTGGGCTACTGAAAATTTGGATCAAGGGCGAGCAGGTATTTTTGAGATTGCGAGGGATGCAGAGGCGGGAGTAAAATGCCGGGGCTACTAAAAATTTGTATCAAGGGCGAGCAAATATTTTTGAGGTTGCGAGGGATGCAGAGGCAGGAGTAACATGTCGGGGCTACGGAAAATTTGAATCAAGGGCGAGCAGATATTTTTGAGATTGCGAGGGATGCAGAGGCGGGAGTAAAATGTCGGGGCTACTAAAAATTTGAATCAAGGGATTGAAGCAGAGCAGGAGTAACAAACATCACACATGGTCCACACATACTAATCATGTGCTATCAAACATAAAAACCTTCCAGGCGGTAGATATTTTTGAGATTACGAGGTAGTAGATATTTTTGAGAGCGGGAGGCAAGCCTCGTGGAGGCCAATCTACCGTGCTGATGTGGGTGACAGGGGCATGGGTATGGCACACAGGTAGTCTGAGCGAACCGTGTCTGTCGCGTCCCCAATCGCAGATGGTTGTTGCATCCAACTCACCAGCTGTTTATAAATTTGGCAAAAAGAATAACATGGGAAAGGGTCAGAAGACGAACACACTTGCATGTGGACCAAATATATGTATGAAAAGGGTGGTTTGATGTTCAAATACCGAATGCACAACTTTTATGTGGCACCTGTCGCACAAACCACACATTATTGCTAGTCAGCCACCCCCTACAAACCCCACTTTGTGTTGGCGGTAAGGGAATCCTAGCTACGAACGTGTGCCCCCAAATAGCTAGGTCTGAAATCTAACCCCACCATAACACAAAGCCTATAGGAGTCCATCATGGTCAAAACTTCCCCTTTCGCTTCCGGACAAAGGTGGACCATGTGCCGACCCACAAATGTGTGATTTGTGGCGCGAGATGGGTGAGACCACATACGATCCACCCGCAGGTGGCCCTACTATATGTACGAAAAGGGTGCGGTGTGATATTTAACTACACTCACAACTTTGATGTGGCGCATGTGGCTCGCAAAATTAACTGAACTTCCCCGACCCCATGGAGGCTGCAGGTAGTGCAAAGTAGCCCCCCCACACACACGTAAGGGGGGGGGGACATCTCACCAAGACGTATTGTAACACGGACCAAGCAGAGTCCAACTTGGTCATATAACCTCTCTCGCTCGTTGTTGGTCAAAGTGATGGACGTCCACACGGCCCCGCAAAATGGGCTAGCTTTTGTCATTGATAACCTCGCGAGGGAGTGCCTAAAGACAAAACCCACTCTGTGCATGTGGCCCAAACATATGTATATAGATGGAAGTGGTGTGTGGTGTTTGAATACCTAATGCGCAATTTTGATGTGGCGCCATGCTTTGGAACCATAAAATCCCCACAATAAACGAGGGTTCATGACGCGTAACATGCGCTCAAACTTAATTAATTAGGCCTAGACCTACTATACGGTAACAAGAACCAAAGAAGAAGAATCCACCGTGGTAACTGATAACCCGCAAGTATACGGGATCAATTGTAGCCTCTTTTGATAAATAAGAGTGTCGAACCCAACGGGGAGCTAAAGGTAGAACAAATATTCTCTCAAGTCCTATCTGCCATTGATACGACTCTACGCACGCTTAGTGTTCGCTTTACCTAGAACCAGTATGAAACTAGAAGTACTTTGTAGGTGTGATAGGATAGGTTTGCAAGATAATAAAGAACATGTAAATAAAAAGTAGGGGCTGTTTAGATAAAGAAGCAATAAAGTAAATATAGAGTGTGGAAAAGTGGTGGTAGGAGTTGTGAAATTGTCCCTAAGTAATTGACTACTTTACTAGACCGATAATCACTATTGCAATTTTATTTGAGGGAGAGGCATAAGCTAACATACTTTCTCTTCTTGGATCATATGCACTTATGATTGGAACTCTAGCAAGAATCCGCAACTACTAAAGATCATTAAGGTAAAACCCAACCATAGCATTAAAGTATCAAGTCCCCTTTATCCCATACGCAAACAACCTACTTACTCGGTTCTATGCTTCTGTCACTCACGCCACCCACCATAATAAAATCATGAACATATTGCAAACCCTACAGCGGGGATCCCTCACGGTTGCGCGACACGGAGATCACCATAGGACAACACCAATAATAAAACATGCAACTCAAACCAATCATAGCAATTCATCAATCATCGATAGGACAACGAAAATCTACTCAGACATCATAGGATGGCAACACATCATTGGATAATAATATGAAGAATAAATCACCATGTTCAAGTAGAGGGTACAGCGGGTTGCGGGAGAGTGGATCGCTGAATATAGATGGGGGAAGGTGATCGAGAAGTTGGTGAAGATGACGGAGGTGTTGGTGAAGATCGCGGTGATGATGATGGCCCCCGGCGGCGTTCCGACGCCACCGGAAGCAAGGGGGAGAGAGCCCCCCTTCTTCTTCTTCTTCTTATTCCTTGACCTTCTCCCTAGATGGGAGAAGGGTTTCCCCTCTGGTCCTTGGCTCCCATGGCTTGGGAGGGGCGAGAGCCCCTCCGAGATTAGATCTATCTCTCTGCCTCTCTCTGTTTCTGCATTCCCAGATTCTGCCCCTTCACCGTTTCTTTATATCCGGAGATCTGTAACTCCGATTGGGGTGAATCTTTCGCCCAGTTTTTTCTCATAAAATTAGCTTTCTTGCGGCAAAAGAAGGGCATCAACCTCCTTACGGAGTGCCCAGGAGAGTCCAGGGGGCGCCTGTCTCCTTGGGGCGTGCCCCTGTCTCCTGGCCCCCTCGGGCATCGTCTCGCGTTGATTTTACTTCCCAAAAATCATAAATATTCCAAAATAATTCTCCGTCCGTTTTTATCCTGTTTGGACTCCATTTGATATTGGGGTTTTGAAAAACATAAAACATGCAACAAACAGGAACTGGCACTGGGCACTGGATCAATATGTTAGTCCCAAAAATAATATAAAAAGTTGCCAAAAGTATATGAATGTTGAATAATATTGGCATGGAACAATCAAAAATTATAGATACGACGGAGACGTATCAGCATTCCCAAGCTTAATTCCTGCTCGTCCTCGAGTAGGTAAATGATAAATGAGATAATTTTTGATGTGGAATGTTACCTAGCATAATCTTGATCATATGTCTAATCATGGCATGAATATTAAGACACGAGCGATTCAAAGCAATAGTCTATCATTTGACATAGAAACAATAATACTTAGGGCATCCCAACAAATAATCATGTATTTCAAAATATCAATGCTTCCAGAACGTTATCCCTACAAAATCATATAGTCTTGTATGCTCCCTTTTCTTAACACAAGGTACCCCTCATGCCTATCCCGGTGTCATCCAAGCAATTATTTCATACTTTAGTATTCTCAAACTTTTTCAACCTTCACGCAATACATGAGCGTGAGCCATGGATATAGCACTATGGGTGGAATAGAATATGATGGTGGAGGTTATGTGGAGAAGACAAAAAGGGAGAAAGTCTCACATCAACACAGCTAATCAACGAGCTATGGAGATGCCCATCAATTGATGTCAATGCGAGGAGTAGGGATTGCCATGCAACAGATGCACTAGAGCTATAAATGTATGAAAGCTCAAACTGAAAACTAAGTGGGTGTGCATCCAACTTGCTTGCTCATGAAGACCTAGGGCATTTGAGGAAGCCCATCGTTGGAATATACAAGCCAAGTTCTATAATGAAAATTCCCACTAGTATATGAAAGTGATAACATAGGAGACTCTCTATATGAAGAACATGGTGCTACTTTGAAGCACAAGTGTGGTAAAAGGATAGTAACATTGCCCCTTTTCTTTTTCTTTTTTTCTTTTTTTTCTTTTTTTGGGTGGGATTCTTTGGCCCCCTTTTTTTATTTAGGCTTCTTTGGCCTCTCTTTTTTTCCTTTTTATTTTCTTTTCTTTTTCATGGGGCAATGCTCTATAATGATGATCATCAAACTTTTATTTACTTACAACTCAATATTACAACTCGATATTAGAACAAAGATATGACTCTATATGAATGCTTCTGGCGGTGTACCAGGATGTGCAATGATCTAGCATAGCAATGACATCAAAAAAGGGAAAAGCCATGAAAACATCACGATAGCTATCTTACGATCATGCAAAGCAATATGACAATGAATGCTCAAGCCATGTATATGATGATGATGGAAGTTGCATGGCAATATATCTCGGAATGGCTATGGGAATGCCATGATAGGTAGGTATGGTGGCTGTTTTGAGGAAGATATAAGGATGCTTATGTGTGATAGAGCGTATCGTATCATGGGGTTTGGATGCACCGGCGAAGTTTGCACCAACTCTCAAGGTGAGAAAGGGAATGCACAATACCAAAGAGGCTAGCAATGATGGAAGAGTGAGAGTGCGTATAATCCGTGGACTCAACATTAGTCATAAAGAACTCACATACTTATTGCAAAAATTTATTAGCCATTGAAACAAAGTACTGTGCGCATGCTCCTAGGGGGGAGGTTGGTAGGAGTTAACCATCGCGCGCCCCCGACCTTCACGCAAAGATAAACAATCAAAATACAATGCGCGCCAATTTGGTTACATAGCTAGTAGACCATACGTGCATGCTTCGGGAATCAAAAACCTTAACACCAACATCCTTACTAAACACAACCATCTACTAGTACCTCCCACATATTATCACCTCTATATCACAAAACTATTGCAAGGAATCAAACATATCATATTCAGCGATCTACAAGTTTATGTAAGATTTTATGACTAACCATGTGAATGACCAATTCCTGTCATCTCTCTAAATATATATAAGTGAAGCAAGAGAGTTTAGTTATTTCTACAAAATATATGCCCATGCTCTAACAAATATAAGTGAAGCAAAAGAGCATTCTACAAATGGCGGTTTTCTATGTGAAGAGAAATAGGCAATCCAAACTTCAAATGATATAATTGAAGCACATGAAGCATTCTATAAAGCCATACTCAAAAGATTTAAGTGAAGTGCAATGAGCATTCTATAAATTAACCAAGGACTATCTCATACCATCATGGTGCATAAAAGAGAAGTGAATACTAAATGCAAAAGACGCTCCAAGACTTGCACATATCGCATGAACGAAACGAATCCGAAAACATACCGATACTTGTTGAAGAAAGAGGGGATGCCTTCCGGGGCATCCCCAAGCTTAGACGCTTGAGTCTCCTTGAATATTTACTTGGGGTGCCTTGGGAATCCCCAAGCTTGAGCTCTTGCCTCTCTTCCTTTTCCTCATATCGAAACCTCCTCGATCAAACACTTCATCCACACAAAACTTCAACATAAAACTCGGTAAGATCCGTCAGTATAATAATGCAAATCACTACTCTAAGTACTGTTGCAAACCTATTCATATTTTGTTTTTGCATTGTGTCTATTGTAATATAACTTTTTCATGGCTTAATCCACTGATAGAAATTGATAGTTTCATCAAAACAAGTAAACTATGCATCAAAAACATAATCTGTCAAAAACAAAATAGTCTGTAGCAATCTGAACATTCACCATACTTCTGGTATCCCCAAAATTCTACCAAAATTAAGAAAATAAACAAGTTGTACATCAAGACAGTGAAAAAAGAATCAGAACCATTTGACTTTCCAGTTAAAAATGTAAAATCACGCACTACAGCCAAAGTTTCTGTCCTACACCGTACAAACCAACAAGCATTGTAAACATCCTAAAGGCAAACCTTGGCACATTATTTTTATTATACAATGGAATTGTACAAGGGGATAATTATTTTTGATGAAAAGTTTCTGTAATCAAGATTCATAAAGTTTCTGTGAGCATGAACAAAGTTCAAGGCTAGCTCCCACTTCAACAATGCTTGTCTTTCTCACTTTCACTTTCCTTTTTGAAAAGTTTTAGGTTCCCCTATTTCTTTGTTTTTAAACTATATAAAAGCACTCAACAGAAATAAAAGACACTCTAAAACTTCTGGGTTGTCTCCCTGGCAGCGCTTTCTTTAAAGCCATTAAGCTAGGCATAAAGTGCTCAAGTAATGAATCCACCCGGATCCCAAGGTATATCAAAGCCAATTTTAATTAACAATGATTTGTGATTTAGTAGTGAGCACAAAGTAACATATATCAAGCAATGATGAAGTCTAACTCTCTTCCTATGCATCGGTATGTCATAAAAGAACAATTCATGCACACCAAGTAAAGGCCAATGCACAGTATAAGCAGTTTCTTGCAATTCTATCATATTGGAAACATAGAGAGGTGGAGATATAGTTCCTCTCTCATAATAATTGCAAGTAGGAGCAGAAAGCACATGCATATTATATCTATCAAAATCATCATGTGTAGTAGTAAAAGGCAACCCATGAATGTAATCCTTAATAAGCACAAACGTCTCTGATATAGTGTAGTCGAGAGAATTCAAAAAGATAATAGGACTATCATGCGTGGGTGCAATAGCAACAATTTCATGTTTAACATAAGGAACTATAGCAAGTTCATCTCCATAAGCATAATTTGTATTGGCATCTTGGCCACAAGCATAGCAAGCATCAGAAAAAGGGATATTTCAAGAGAATCAACGGGATCATGACAATCATCATAGCAATCATCCTCCGGTAAGCACGGAGGGAAATTAAACAATGTATGAGTTGAAGAGTTACTCTCATTAGAAGGTGGGCACGGGTAGCTAGTCCGCTCTTCCTCCTTTTGTTCTTTGCTCTCCTCATCATCTTTTTCATCCAATGAGCTCACAGTTTCATCAATTCCTTCTTCCATACGCTCCTACAAAATATTAGTCTCTTCTTGGACAGCGGAGACTTCCTCAATAAATGCATCAATATTGTAATTGTATTCATAATTATTATAACAATATTTAAGTATAGCAAAATTTCAGGTGTATAAACTGAATAATCAAAATCATCAAACTCTTTAAATATAGATTCAATCTCATAAGCACCCATAAAAGCAACAAATTCTTCTATTTGTTCCACATCATAGTAATCATATACACCATTAGCATAAGAAGCTAAGGTTTTATTATCATTGAATTTGCATGAAAAGGGAAGGTGTGGAGCCTTCATCCTAGAGCAACAAGTATAACCATGTATCAAGCATAGTTGACGAGCATACCAACGTAATATATGAATTTGATCCCATAAAAGTTTCCCTTTTTGTGTCAAGCGATAATCCCTAAAGTATTCACATTGATCCAACGTGTCTCCCATAACATAATTGAATGGGGTTTTCTTAGGATTATCAAAGTAGTACATAATATCTTGAACATAACGAGCATCGAGGGTTTTAGGAGGTTCCCCATCTCCATGAGTAGCAAGTACACCTAAATTTTTTGGTATTTCGTGTTCCATATCCATAACTAAAGATAGAGAACAACTTAGAACAGCAAATAAAAATTACTTAGTGATAAAGCAGACACGCACACACGAGAATATTCACCCCACACTATGACTCCCCGACGATGGTGCCAGAAAAAGGTCTTGATAACCCGCAAGTATACGGGATCAATTGTAGCCTCTTTCGATAAATAAGAGTGTCGAACCCAACGAGGAGCTAAAGGTAGAACAAATATTCTCTCAAGTCCTATCTGCCACTAATATGACTCTACGCACGCTTAGCCTAGAACAAGTATGAAACTAGAAGTACTTTGTAGGTGTGATAGGATAGGTTTGCAAGATAATAAAGAACACTTAAATAAAAAGTAGGGGCTGTTTAGATAAAGAAGCAATAAAGTAAATATAGCGAGTGTGGAAAAGTGGTGGTAGGAGTTGTGAAATTGTCCCTATGCAATTGACTACTTTACTAGACCGATAATCACTATTGCAATTTTATTTGAGGGAGAGGCATAAGCTAACATACTTTCTCTTCTTGGATCATATGCACTTATGATTGGAACTCTAGCAAGCATCCGCAACTACTAAAGATCATTAAGGTAAAACCCAACCATAGCATTAAAGTATCAAGTCCCCTTTATCCCATACGCAAACAACCTACTTACTCGGGTATGTGCTTCTGTCACTCACGCCACCCACCATAAGCAAATCATGAACATATTGCAAACCCTACAGCGGTGATCCCTCACGCTTGCGTGACACGGAGAGCACCATAGGACAGGACCAATAAGAAAACATGCAACTCAAACCAATCATAGCAATTCATCAATCACCGATAGGACAACGAAAATCTACTCAGACATCATAGGATGGCAACACATCATTGGATAATAATATGAAGCATAAAGCACCATGTTCAAGTAGAGGGTACAGCGGGTTGCGGGAGAGTAGAACGTTGAATATAGATGGGGGAAGGTGATGGAGATGTTGGTGAAGATGGTAGAGGTGTTGGTGAAGATCGCGGTGATGATGATGGCCCCCGGCGGCGTTCCGGCACCACCGGAAGCAAGGGGGAGAGAGCCCCCCTTATTCTTCTTCGTCCTTGACCTTCTCCCTAGATGGGAGAAGGGTTTACCCTCTGGCCCTTGGCTCCCATGGCTTCGGAGGGGCGAGAGCCCCTCCGAGATTGGATCTATCTCGCTGCCTCTCTCTGTTTCTGTGTTCCCAGATTCTGCCCCTTCATCGTTTCTTTTATGTCCGGAGATCCGTAACTCCGATTGGGGTGAATCTTTCACCTAGATTTTTCTCATAAAATTAGCTTTCTTTCGGCAAAAGAATGGCATCAACCGCCTTACGGGGTGCCCAGGAGAGTCCAGGGAGTGCCTGCCTCCCTGGGACGCGCCCATGTCTCCTGCCCCCCTCGGGCACCGTCTTGCGTTGATTTTACTTCCCAAAAATCATAAATATTCCAAAATAATTCTCCGTCCGTTTTTATCCCGTTTGGACTCCGTTTGATATTGGGTTTCTGCGAAACATAAAACATGCAACAAACAGGAACTAGCACTGGGCACTGGATCAATATGTTAGTCCCAAAAATAATATAAAAAGTTGCCAAAAGTATATGAAAGTTGAATAATACTGGCATCGAACAATCAAAAATTATAGATACGACGGAGACGTATCAGTAACCTTTCTTGCACCGGTCAAAATGGTGGACGTCCATGCGGGCCCATGAATATATAGGCTTGCCACCAATAATGGAGCGAGTGATAGTGTCCAAAGACAACCATTGCATGCATGTGTCCCAAACATATTTATGGAGGTGCATGATGCTTGAATATGAGTAGAATACCCAATGCCCAACATTGATGTGGTGCATGTTGAAAATCGCACAGTCCCCACACAGAGCAAGAGGTTCATGACGTGTCATGTGCTCGCCCCCCACTTCGATCCAGCGGGATGGATTCATGTGAACACATGCGGTATTAATTAAGTAATCTCGCATCATGACCTATACCGATGAGCCAAAAAAATTAATACCCTCCTAAGTCAAAGTAATTAACCTCTCTTGCTGTTGGTGAAAGTGATGGACCAAGCAGGCCCACTGATGGAAGCATCGCCGATAACCGCGTGAGTGAGTGCCAGCGGACAACCACCATCACTTGCATGTGTGCCAAACATATATATGAAGAGGTGTGTGGTTGTGATGTTTTGATGTGGTGCATCTACCTCGAAATCCGTAAAGTCCCCATGCGGAGTGAGGTTGGTAACACCTGGTATATGCTGGTACCATCCCCCCTTCTACACGTACTATATACTCCTATCGTAACACATTCCTACTAAAAGATTTAATCATCCTTGTTCGTCAAACTATACCTCTCTCGTTGGGTCAAAGTGATGGGTGACGACCTTGCGGGCCAATAGGAGTGAAGCATACGCTGCACGCGAGTGAGCGTCCTATATAGGACAATCACCTTCTGCATGTGGCCTAAAGAGGTGTTTGTGTGATGTTTGAATACGCAATCCACAACTTTGATGTGGCACCTATATACCTCGGAAACCAAAAAGTCCCCATAGAGAGCGAGGTTCATGATGCATGGTATGTGCTACCCCTCCCATTTGACGCATGGTATATATATATATATATATAATCCTACTATAGAACAAACCAAAAAGAATCATTCCTTGATGGTCAAATTAACCTCTATCTCTCGTTGGGTCAATGTGATGGCAGACAACCTCACGGGCCCACAGATGGAAGCGCCGCACGCGGCTGAGTTCCTATAGGGCAACCAGTGCATGCATGGTGTTGCATGATGTTTGAATACCAATGCACAACTTTGATGTGACACCTGCCTCGGGGACCGGAATATCCCCGCATGGAGCTAGGTTGTGGCACATATATAGTATACATGTTGCCCCCCTCTTTGACATGTACTACATACTCCTACCGTGCATATACGTAACACAAACCAAAAAAGAACCATCCTTGTTGGTCAAATTAATCTATTTCTTGATGTAGGTTCAACTAATCGACGATGACCTCGCGGGCCCACAAAGAGAGTCATGCGCGAGTGAGTGTCATAGGACAACTACCGTGTGCATGTGCCCAAAAGAGGTGTGCTGTGTGATATTTGAGTACCCAATGCACAACTTTGATGTGGCACATGCTTCGCAAACCGGAAACGCACTGCACAGAGGTTCACGATGCGTGGCCCCCTCATTTCGAGCCGGTGGGAGGGACTCATGTGTATGCATGTGCTTGAACTTTGATATGGAATCTCACCATGATCCACACTGTTACACACATGCCAAGATGAATCCAAATTTGGTCAAATGCCTCTCGTTGTCGGTGGAAACTGAAAACCTTTAAGGGCTAACGAATGGGCACATCGCTGATAACCACACGAGGGAGTGTCCGAGAGGACCACCAATATATATATGCATGTGGCGCGAAGCCTATGTTGTCTCAACATAGCCGGTCCCAAGCCCGGGTAAAGGAGGAGGGTTGTGATAGGGTTGGCGAGCCAACGTAAAAACTCAGCCCCTCTTATGGAGATGAAACCCAAAAGATTTTCGTTGGGGCGTAACCCTCTCAGCGACGCGCCACATCGGAACCCGGGTGTGGTGGAAAATGGGCAAGGGCCGGGCCATCACCCCTCAAGTGGCGCACCGTATCTTGATCCGGATACGGTGGCAAGTGAGCGAGGATCGGGTCGTCGCATCCTAAGTGGCGCGCTACCTCGGCGCCCGGATGTAGTGGAAAATGAGCATGGGTCTTCGCATTTGACTCGACGAGTGCGAAGGGTAAGGAAGCTAGCCGAGCCTAGGAGGATTCGCTTAGGTAGCTGGAACATAGGGTCTCTGACAGGGAAGCTTCGGGAGCTAGTTGATGCAGTGGTGAGGAGAGGTGTTGATATCCTTTGCGTCCAAGAAACCAAATGGAGAGGACAGAAGGCGAAGGAGGTGGAGGATACCGACTTCAAGCTATGGTACTCGGGGACGGTTGCAAACAGAAATGGCGTAGGCATCTTGATCAACAAGAGCCTCAAGTATGGAGTGGTAGACGTCAAGAGACGTGGGGACCGGATTATCCTGGTCAAGCTGGTAGTTGAGGACTTGGTTCTCAATGTTATCAGCGCGTATGCCCCGCAAGTAGGCCACAATGAGAACACCAAGAGGGAGTTCTAGGAAGGCTTGGAAGACATGGTTAGGAGTGTACCGATTGGTGAGAAGCTCTTCATAGGAGGAGACCTCAATGGCCACGTGGGTACATCTAACACAGGTTTTGAAGGGGCGCATGGGGGCTTTGGCTATGGCATCAGGAATCAAGAAGGAGAAGATGTCTTAAGCTTTGGTCTAGCCTACAACATAATTGTAGCTAACACCCTCTTTAGAAAGACAGAATCACATCTGGTGACTTTTAGTAGTGGCCAACACTCTAGCCAGATTGATTTCATCCTCTCGAGAAGAGAAGATAGGCGTGCATGCCTAGATTGTAAGGTGATACATGGAGAGAGTGTTGTACCCCAGCATAAGCTGGTGGTTGCTGACTTCCGCTTTCGGATTCGTGTCCAGCGGGATAAGCGTGCCAAAGTCGCTAGAACAAAGTGGTGGAAGCTCAAGGGGGAGGTAGCCCAGGTGTTCAAGGAGAGTGTAGTTAAGGAGGGCCCTTGGGAGGAAGGAGGGGATGCGGGCAATGTGTGGATGAAGATGGCGACTTGCATTCGCAAGGTGGCCTCGAAGGAGTTTGGAGTGTCCAGGGGAAGGAGAAGCGAAGATAAGGTTACCTGGTGGTGGAATGATGATGTCCAGAAGGCGATTAAAGAGAAGAAAGATTGCTTCAGATGCCTATACCTGGATAGGAGTGCAGACAACATAGAGAAGTACAAGATGGCGAAGAAGGCCGCAAAGCGAGCTGTTGTTGAAGCAAGGGGTCGGGCATATGAGGACCTCTACCAACGGTTAGTCACGAAGGAAGGTGAAAGGGACATCTATAAGATGGCTAAGATCCGGGATAGGAAGACGAGGGTTATTGGCCAAGTCAAATGCATCAAGGACGGAGCAGGCCAACTCTTGGTGACCATTGAACTGGACGACTCCTTTGATGAGACCAACATGCGTTTTGTGCGGCGCATCCAGGAGTCTGAGGTGAAGGAGGCTTTAAAAAGGATGAAAGGAGGCAAGGTGATGGGCCTTGATTGTATCCCCATTGAGATGTGGAAAGGCCTCGGGGACATAGCGATAGTATGGCTAACCAAGCTTTTCAACCTCATTTTTTGGGCAAACAAGATGCCAGAAGAATGGAGACGGAGTATATTAGTACCAATCTTCAAGAACAAGGGGGATGTTCAGAGTTGTACTAATTACCGTGGAATTAAGCTGATGAGCCATACAATGAAGCTATGGGAGAGAGTCATTGAGCACCGCTTAAGAAGAATGACAAGCGTGACCAAAATCAGTTTGGTTTCATGCCTGGGAGGTCGACCATGGAAGCCATTTTCTTGGTACGACAACTTATGGAGAGATATAGGGAGCAAAAGAAGGACTTGCATATGGTGTTCATTGACTTGGAGAAGGCCTATGATAAGATACCGTGGAATGTCATGTGGTGGGCCTTGAAGAAACACAAAGTTCCAGCAAAGTACATTACCCTCATCAAGGACATGTACGATAATGTTGTGACAAGTGTTCGAACAAGTGATGTCGACACCGATGACTTCCCGATTAAGATAGGACTGCATCAGGGGTCAGCTTTGAGCCCTTATCTTTTTGCATTGGTGATGGATGAGGTCACAAGGGATATACAAGGAGATATCCCATGGTGTATGCTCTTTGCGGATGATGTGGTGCTAGTTGACGATAGTCGGACGAGGGTAAATAGGAAGTTAGAGTTATGGAGACAAACCTTGGAATCGAAAGGGTTTAGGCTTAGTAGAACTAAAACCGAGTACATGATGTGCGGTTTCAGTACTACTAGGTGTGAGGAGGAGGAGGTTAGCCTGGATGGCCAGGTGGTACCTCGGAAGGACACCTTTCGGTATTTGGGGTCAATGTTGCAGAAGGATGGGGGTATTGATGAAGATGTGAACCATCGAATCAAAGCCGGATGGATGAAGTGGCGCCAAGCTTCTGACATTCTTTGTGACAAGAGAGTGCCACAAAAGCTAAAAGGCAAGTTCTACAGGACGGCGGTTCGACCCGCAATGTTGTATGGCGCGGAGTGTTGGCCGACTAAAAGGCGACATGTTCAACAGTTAGGTGTGGCGGAGATGTGTATGTTGAGATGGATGTGTGGCCACACAAGGAAGGATCGAGTCCGGAATGATGATATACGAGATAGAGTTGGGGTAGCACCAATTGAGGAGAAGCTTGTCCAACATCGTCTGAGATGGTTTGGGCATATTCAGCGCAGGCCTCCAGAAGCTCCAGTGCATAGAGGACGGCTAAAGCGTGCGGAGAATGTCAAGAGAGGGCAGGGTCGACCGAATTTGACATGGGAAGAGTCCGTTAAGAGAGACGTGAAGGATTGGAGTATCGACAAAGAGCTAGCTATGAACAGGGATGCGTGGAAGCTTGCTCTCCATGTGCCAGAGCCATGAGTTGGTTGCAAGATCTTATGGGTTTCACCTCTGCCTACCCCAACTTGTTTGGGACTAAAGGCTTTGTTGTTGTTGTTGTTGTTGTTGTTGTATGTGGCCCGAACATGTATGTATGGAAGGGTAGTGTAATGTTTTAAATAACCAATTCACGACTTTGATGTGGCATATATGACTCACAAAATGATTAAAATCCCACACGAAGGCTCATGAATCATAGTGTACTACCCCCCCACACCCACAGACACACACATCCCGCACCACCACCGCCACTCTGAGGAAGGTAAAACTTTATATATAGTGAACTATGTGACCCAAAGGAGTGTCGGGTTAAATTTAAAAAAAAAACATAGATCATTCGACGGTTTTTATACATTGATTGATTTCCTAGGGATTTAATGTGCAAAAAACAAATTTGAGCTACATGTGCACCAAAATGGATAGCAAAATCATATGTGTGTCCCGGGGTGCATGTTTACGCATGCAAGAGATTTCAAAACATTGAGAATATTGATTTGTAAAATCCAATAAATTCAAAACTTAGTTGAAATTCATGAAACTTATCATGGTGTCATAGGGACACCAGTAGACTGTGATATTGTATTTTTCGGTCAAATTTAAGACAATTTTTGATATAATATTCTTACAAACGGGAGATTGTTAATAATTGGCAACCAATATCGCATATATATTATTTATTCGGAACATGTGCGTTAGACCAACAATGTATACGTGCCATGCTTCGGTTAAGCAATATAGACTTAATTATCAAAAAAGAAAAACAATATACATGCCGCCACGCGCCCCGTGTGCCATGCGAGCAGGCGTGAGTTGACGGGATGCATGCGAGCAGTCTGTCGCGCAGGCAGACTGGGAGGCATGCGTGCATGCGTGTGAATTGACGGGAGGCATTTTCGTTGCACAGTGTTACCAGGAGGCGTGCTAGTAGCTGTGTTAAATGATGGTAGGCATGCCAGAAGTCCGCCGCGCAGGCTCACCGGGAGGTGAGACAGCCTTTGACCACCGCCCACCTCACTCCCGCTGCTCCATATTAATGGCGCGCCCAAGCCGCTGGCCATAATAGGTGGCCACACCCCTGGTCCAGAGTGGTCACCGCCGTCTGAAGTGTATGAGGATGCCGCTAAGTGCACCATCGGAGGGAGTGGCGACGCTGGGGTTGATGAAGCACCCGTGCAATGCGTGAAGCTGGCACAGAGGTTGTCGTCACCGCCGACGAAGTCTCGCGCGAGCAGCAGCACGACCTTGACTTTGTCGGCGCCGTCGTGCCCCCCCCCCCAGCCGGAGTCGGAGGTCCAGAGCAACGACTGCGACTCCGACGGAAAACCGGTTAGTCATCTATACCCATTTGTGCGGCAAACATGTCATGTATTTTCTCTGGTTACTCCCCCTCCCCCTCTAATTTTTTGAAATACAAATCCTATGGTTATGTTCTCTTAGTCCATGAAATCAGAGTAATTAAGATCTATTAGATGCATGTAGTGTATTGATTGTTTGAATGGTATCCGTATAGGGTTAGTGATTAATTGTTTGTTCTATACAAATGGTATCCGTATGCGTGCTAATAATTCATGGCCAGATCTTGAGAATTGATTTTGAATGTCATACATATATGTTTGTGCCTTCTTTTTTCTTCCAGATATTTAGAATTGATTTTGAATGTCCTACATGTATGTTTCTACCATTTTTTTCAGATTGGTATGTACACAGATGAGGCTCCGGCCAGCGGCGCCGCCGGTTGTAGATCTTGCACCCGGCAGCGCGGCCATAAGCGACCATGACCCCACTGGATCTAAGGAACCTGTAGAATCTCCGGCGGACCACATCAGCGATCTCCCAGATGCCATCCTTGGGGAGATCATCTCCCTTCTCCCCACCAAGGATGGCTGCCGTACACAAGTCCTCGCATCTCGGTGGCGCACTCAAATGGCGCGCCGCACCTCTTAATTTCGACTGTCGTCAGCTATCTGTCGATGATGATTCCGAACTCCCCGGAGCCATCATCTCCTCCCACCAAGGCTCCATTCAATGCATTCGCATTCCGGCATGCTACCTGCTGGACATACCCTGCATGGTGGGTGCCTAGCTGACATCCCGTCAATTCAAAAAACTCGAGCAACTTACCATGAGTATGTATGTAACATACCACGAACCGATATATCTGTGCCCTCACCACCGATGTCCATCTCGTGGTTTTCCTCCTCTCTCCACACTGCCACCTTCACCCAGTGCCATCTAGCAGACAATCTGGTATAAATGCTTCGACTCCCACTGCTAAAAAACTTGCACTTGTGGTGGTTGACCTGTCGGAGGCCGCACTACAGAACATCATCCACTCCAGCTGCCTACCCTAGAGCCCTTGCTGCTTGTTTTTGGTATAAAAATTCGTATCCGTTGTCTCAAAATAAAGTCAGCTCATCTTCTAAGCATGGGAATTTGTTTTTTTGGACATGATCTCATCATCAAAGATGCCCCTCCACTTCAAAGGTTGCTCCTTGATTCTACTATAGTACCTTAGCAAATAACTGTGGTCTCTACGCCTAAACTAGAGACCTTGGGTGCAATTCGTGATCATTTTAGATGGTTTAATATGGTGTTTGGCTCCACACCTATTGAGGTACTGTATATTATTCACATAAACTTTTGTAATCTGCATTTTTCATTTGTGCTCATATGTTAAGTATCATCTTGGAGTACACTTTTGGTACTAATATTATGTTCGATGCTCAATAAAGAGCTTGTCCATCGTATCAATGGTGGTGGATTCTGTCAAGACCTTACATATCAGTATGTGATGTTTTGATCTGAACACGATTATTGGCTTGCTGCAATGCTTTCCATGCCTGGAGAATTTGTATATAAAGGTGATGATTTCACGCACATTGAAAGCCCATATATAATGTACTATAATTATTCATTCAGCTATCGCTCTTTCAACACTCTTTTTTAGACATCAACTATTTTCAGTCTTCATCTCTATTTAGGCACTAACACTAGGAGAAAAAGTATAACCAATCGATGGTTCAAGAAGCAACGGGATTTTCTCAGATTTTATGACATTCGTTTGACGACAGTATTGCTGGAAGGATATGCATCCAACCCTCCGAACACTAGCTTTGTCACATTCTTCATGTTGAATGCAAGGGCACTATTGTCTGTGAGGATTAAGTTTTGTAACGAAAAATTTCTCATGGATGCAAGTGTTGAACAACATAAAAAGAAGTTTCAGGTGGACAAAAGGGCTTCTGAACAGGCTCGACTTCTATGTACAACAACTTGTCCTCATGTACTAGTAGAATTTTTGGCCGAGATCTTGATTATATGGATCAGACTGATCCATTTGAATGTGGCTGCCCAAAACTTTGGTATAGTTAGATGTTATTGCCCTGTTTAATTTGGGTTTTGTCTAAACCTGATGAACAATTAATCCTCGTGCTTTTGGACCGTCTGTAAGCTGGAGTTAGATATTGTTACCCTTTTTAACTTGGCTTTGACCCATATTTTCTTTCATACTGGGACAAAGGCTTGCCATATCTTTAGTTAAGACATAAATATTATGAGAAATCACAACATAGGGAAATAACATCACTCTCGCCGGATCCTTGAGATCATTGTTCATTATAGAATCTGCATGTTCTTAGCTCCCGTAGCACCCAAAAACTTATTTTCAGCTAGCACACCAAATTGGCTGTAATTTTTAATAAGAAAAGCTGCATGGTAGTGACGTATTTCGATTCTGACATTTGGGACCCATGAGGAAAAAGCCTATCCAAGGCGGTGTGGACTCGACAGTAAACATTGAGAAACCTGGTTTTAAAATTACTGTAAATCCAAAACTCGTCTGAAAATCATGAAACTTGGCATGGTATTATGACATGGCACCAACATGCTGTGGTAAAAAAATAGTCCAATTTGGGACAAGTTTTGGTATAAACTTCTTACAAACTGGAGCTTCTCTCAGAAAGGCTCATGGTTCCGAGAGGGAACTTGTCACCTATGTGTGCGAAATGACATACATTGTCTCTTCCCACCTTGACTTATTTTACAGAGGCAACATGCAACTATAGGAACATCATCCTAAAAATATGAAATTATTCAGGGTTCATTTTGCCTTTTTATACATTATTTGACTTTTCCAGGCATTTTGGAACATACTTTGATGTATGCAAAGGTCATGTGTGTACTAGCCACCTATGTAATTGGATGTTCAATCTGTTTATGGAATCAATTCCTTATAAGTTATAAGTACATATGCTGTTGTTCTGTGTGCAATGACATCGCACACGGACCATACTAGGGAACCCATCGGTGATGATTTCATCAATCGTTGCCAATTGTATATGAGCAAGCGTTTGCCCACAACACACACGGCTTATTAGTAGCAATCGTCTGTTTTATTATCTGACTTCACACACATTTCTGATTAGGTATCTGTTTGCCGCGTATCACACACATCTTGTTAAGTTGAACTATTTTTGTTCTCTTGGCTGAACGCAAATAGTTCATCGGAATGAACTGTATGCCCTCTATCGCACACACCTTGATCTGGCTAACCGTTTCTGTTGTGTTGCCTAATGGAAAATAGTTCATTCGAGTGAACGGTATGCTGTATATCACACACACCTTGGTATGGCTAACCATTTCTGTTGTCGTTGCTCATCACAAATAGTTCATTGGGGTGAACTGTATGCCGTATATCGCATACGCCTTCATCTGGCTGCCCATTTCTATTGTTAAGCTCACCGCAAACAATTCATTCGAGTGAACTGTATGCCCCCCATCACACACGCAACTAAAATCTGAACCGTGTTTGATGTATCCGCCATCGCAAATGTTTTGCATCTTTTTTGATGGTTTTTTACAGCACCGTTTGCGATTAATGCATCCACACATTTTGTCAAAGGGTATCTGACTGTAGTGTTGCGTTAGCAGCATCCTGTAGTAGTGTGAACAATAGCAACATGTCTTTTTCCTTCTGGCATAGTGTTGGCACTATATATTTCTCCTGTCTTCCATGGTTAGCCTTACCAATAATGTCGTTAGTGACGTGAAAGATCGTAGATGGGGGTTAAATAGGCGCTTTGAAATAATTACTGTTTAGCCTTGAACAAATGCGGAATAAAAGTAACGTTTAATTTCTCAAGCACAAACCATAAAACAACAACTCACCTATGTGCACCAACAACTTATGCTAAGCAAGATAAACAACTAAGTGATAGCAAGAGATATAACATGAAACACTATGGCTATCACAAAGTAAAATGCATAAGTAAAAGGCTCGGATAAAAGATAATCGATGCATGCAGAGACGATGATGTATCCTGAAGTTCACATCTTTGCGGATGCTAATCTTCGTTCGGAGTAGTGTGGAGGTACAATGCTCCACAAAATTCCACTAGGGCCAATGTAATCTCCTCATGCCCTCGCACGATGCAAGATCCCGTGATTCCACTAAGGGACCCTTGAGGGCTACCACCAAACCCGTACAAATGGCAACCCTTGGGGGCGGTCACTGAACCCGTACAATTGGTAACCATTGGCGGCGGTCATCAGAACCTGTACAAATTGCTCAGGGCAATCTACACAACTTAATTTGAGACCCTGACACAATGATTGAGATCCGAGACACCACCAGTCGTCTAGGGCGCTCAAACACCCAAGAGGAACAAGCTCTAGGGTACCAAGCACCCAAGAGTAATAAACTACTCAAACTTCATTTCCACGTATCATCATGGAGAACTCAAACCTATGCACCAAATGCAATGGCAAGGGCACACATAGCGCCCATGTCCTTGTCTCTCAAATCCCACCACAACAAGTAATGCTATGGAGGAAAATGAGAGGAAGAACACAAGAAGAGAACACAAGAACTCCAAGATCTAGAGCCAAAGAGTTCCCCTCACAAAGAGTAGAAAATGATTGGTGAAAATGTAGATCTAGATTTTCTTTCTCTTTTCCCTCAAGAACTAGAAAAAATCATTGGAGGGATTGAGGGATAGCAAGCTCAAAGAAGGTAAACAATAGGGGAAAACACGAGCTCAAAGGATAAGATCCAATGGGGAAGAAGGCCCCCTTTTATAGGTGGGGACAAATCCAACCGTTATGCCCACAAGCCGCACACAAGCGGTACTACCGCTCGTAGGAGCCATACTACCGCTTCCGGTGGTAGTACCAGAGAGTACTGCGGTACTAAGTTGGTTGATAGAGCGGTAGTACTGCATGAAGCGGTACTACCGGGAATCCTATCGCCCTAGTACCGTGAAAGCTGCAATGGACTATAGAAGCAAAAAGATAAGCTGAAGTGTGACGGTAGTAGGCAGCGGACGTACCACGTCAAGTGGTACTACCACTGGGTAGGAGCGGTACTAGCATATGAAACGGTACTACCGTGCCCTACTGCCGCTGATGCGAAAAAGAATCCGGTAGCCCAAATACAAGCGGTAGTGCTCGCGAGACTAGACTACAAAAGTACTGTGCAAGCGGTACTACCGCTAGTGTGCTTCAAAATAGGCAACGCAAAACAGATGCAACAAGATCAAAACTACCATAACTTCTCCAAACAAACTCCGATTTCGACGAACTCAAGCTTGATGGAAAGCTAACGACAAGCTTGATGAAATCTTCAGAAGTGGAAAAAGAGATATGCCTATGATATAGAGATGTGAAACCTCTACTAGTGAAGAACTGGCATAAACTCCAACATCAAAAACATAATAGATGATGCATACGAAAACCATTTTTGATGAACTCGAGCTTTTCATGAAGATGACCACTAGCTCAAAAACTCACAAAGTGAAAATCCAAACAAGAACCAAGAAAGATGATGCAAGGATGCAATGGTTTAAGCTCTCTATGAATGATACGAGCAAGCTACTCACTCGAGAGCCCCCATTGTAGTACGTCTATCAATCCTATAACCCGGTCTCTCAACTAATCACCATGAGATTGGTAAAATAGAAAACCTATCAAGGACAAACCTTTGCCTTGCGCAAAATCCACTTGAGCTAGATGATGACGATCTTGTCCTTCTCAAGTGGGACCACCTTTCTTGATTCCGCATGCCCGATGAAGACTGGTAGATTGCTTCCCCATACTTCACTATGGTTGAGCCACTCTTCGGCACATCTTCGCAAGTCCACTGTCACCACAATGGACGGAAAGCTTCATGCATGTGATCTCTTCATGATGCTCCACTTGAACTTGCACAACACAACCTTGATGACAATCACCACTTGATGTCATCCTCCATGCGATATATGAGATCTTACTCTTGATGCAAGCCCATGGAAAAGATACCTTTTATCTTTCCAACTCTCTTCATTAAGATGATGTCTTGAAGGTAAACATGAATGTTCACACAAACTTCTTGTTCAAGACATGCTTGCACTAAGGTCAACTCTCACATGACCAATCTATGGATAAATCCTTGAATATCACACTGGTCAACACATAATCTTCTTGTAATAACCTTGAAACCAACAAATGGACTTCAAGCAATGCCTGTGGACAAATCCTTCATATATAACTCAAGGTAACCATTAGTCCATAGGGATTGTCATCAATTAACAAACCCAAACATGGGGCACCATGCTCTTTCTTGAAGGCAGATTGGGTCTCATCAAATCTATACCTAATAATAAAAGGGCTATTGCTTCTGCCGTCCGCCGTCATATTAAGTTTTGTCTATTCGCTCTTCCGGTCCGGTTCGGGACGTTGTTTGCAAATGTGTGTGTCAACAGGTCAAAACCTTTTACTATGTATCTACTTTTCCAAACACTTTTGCTCTTGTTTTGGACTCTAATTTGCCTGATTTGAATGAAACTAACACAGTCTGATGTTGTTTTTAGCAGAACTACCATGGTGTTGTTTTTGTGCAGAAATAAAAGTTCCCAGAATTAGACAAAACTTTTTGGAGTTTTTTATGGAATATATGAAAATACTGGAGCAAAGACCTACATGAGGGGACCAACCAGTTGCCCAGAAGGCACTAGTGCACCCTCCCGGGCATGCCCTGGTACCTTGTGTGGCCCACATGGCTTCGTTGACCCTAATCTCAAGCCTACAAATTCTTATTCCCCAAGAAAAAATAAGAGAAGAAGTTTCATCATGTTTTACAATACGGAGCCGCCGCAACCTCCTATTATTCATCGAGAGGCCAGATCTGGAGTCCGCTTGGGGGCTCCGAAGAGGGGGATTTGTTGCCATCATCGTCACCAACCCTTCTTCATCGCCAATTCCATGATGCTCACCACTGGGAGTGAGTAATTCCTTTGTAGGATTGCTAGACGGTGGTGGGGTTGGATGAGATTTGTCATGTAATCGAGTCAATTTGTTTGGGCTTGATCCCTAGTATCTACTATGTGCTGAGATTGATGTTGCTATGACTTTGCTATGCTTCATGCTTGTCAGTAGGGCTTCAGTGCCATGATTTTAGATCTAAACCCTTTATATTTTCATGAATCTATTTTAGTTCTTGATCCTATCTTGCAAGTTATACACACCTATTACATGTTATGATCTGCATACCCCGAAGTGACGATAGTTGGGATTCTTTCCGGTGATTACCATAGTTTGAGGAGTTCATGTATTCACGATGTGTTAATGCTTTGCTTCGATTCTCTATTAAAAGGAGGCCTTAATATCTCTTAGTTTCCTTATGGACCCCGCTGCCACGGCAGGGTGGGACAAAAGATGTCATGCAAGTTCTTATTATAAGCACGTATGAGTATATACGGAATACATGCCTACATTACATTGATGAATTGGAGCTATTGTGCTCGCTCTGGGTTGTTGACTGTTAGATGATGAATGTCATCCAACATAATTATCCATCACTAATCCAATGCCTATGCTTTTCATATATTGATCTTTGCTAAGTTACTACTACTGCTGCTGCTGCTGTTACAATCGCTACAAAACTGCTACTTTTACCGTTACTGTTGCTACTGTTACCACTGCTATCAAACTATCATATTACTGTGCTACTGACCACTTCGCTGCAAATATTTAGTTCTCTAGGTGTGGTTGAATTGACAACTCAATTGCTAATATTTGCAAATATTCTTTGGCCCCCCTTATGTCGAATCAACAAATTTGGGTTGAATAATCTACCCTAAAAAATTGTTGCGATCCCCCATACTTGTGGTTATCATTATGGGCCACTAAAAACATTCAAGCTCACTACCTTACCCCCTCCCTTCCGGCTGCATCAAATAGAGTTTGTGCCAAAATTTCCAATTTGAATTAATAGTCCCACCCCGACACTTTACATCAAATCCTAGCAACTTATATGCCTTCCAAATTGCAAGAACCAACAAACCAACAAGAATAGGATGAGTGATGACCCACAAGTATAGGCGATCAATCGTAGTCCTTTCGATAAGTGAGAGTGTCGTACCCAACAAGGAGCAGAAGGAAATGACAAGTGGTTTTCAGCAAGGTAATTTTTGCAAGCACTGAAATTCTTGGTAACATGTAGTTTGATAGCAAGATAATTTCTAACGAGCAAGTAATGGTAATGTTAACAAAAGTGCAGCAAGGTAGCCCAATCCTTTTTGTAGCAAAGGACATGCCAGAACGGTCTCTTATAATAAGAAAAGCGTTCTTGAGGGCACACGGGAATTTCATCTAGTCACTTTCATCATGTTGGTTTGATTCGCGTTCGCTACTTTGATAATTTGACATGTGGGTGGATCGGTGCTTGGGTGATGTTCTTACTTGAACAAGCCTCCCACTTATGATTAACCCCCTCGCAAGCATCCGCAACTACGAAAGAAGAATTAAGATAACATCTAACCATAGCAGTAAACATATGGATTCAAATCAGCCCCTTACAGAATATCGCATAAACTAGGGTTTAAGTTTCTGTCACTCTAGCAACCCGTCATCTAATAACTACTCCACAACGCATTCCCTTTGGGCCAAAGATGGTGAAGTGTCATGTAGTTGACGTTCACATAACACTACTAAGGGAATCACAACATAAATATCATCAAAATATCGAATGAATATCAAATTCACATGATTACTTGTAACATGACTTCTCCCGTGGCCTCAAGAACAATGGGAAACTACTCACAAATAATATTCATGCTCAAGATCAGAGGGATACAAATTTCATAATGGATCTGAACATATAATCTTCCACTAAATAAACCATCTAGCATCAACTACAAGATGTAATCAACACTACTAGTCACCCACAAGTACCAATCTAAGGTTTCGATACAAAGATTGAACACAAGCCACTACAAAAAAGACACATCCATGACATTTTGGGCCAAACGATTTTTTTCCTGTCATGCTTATGACACTTCTATGACGATAATTGTGACAAAACCTGGTATCATCATAGATGTGGTGGGCTCCTACTTCTATGACAAAAAATCATGATAGAAAATGGGCTTTTCATCTTGGGCGGGCCGGAGACGCACCTGCATGACATTCTTTGGGCCGTCCATGACGGAAAAAATTGTGGTAGAATCGAGGGCGAGGAAAATTTCAAGGAGTTCCCGATTATGGTGGGTGGTCAGGGCCGAGCGATGCACGGAGGTTTGCACATTTCTCTCTTACACGTATGCGCGTGTGTGTGAGGTGTTGGGCTCTAACTGAACCCGAGCGAGGCGTTCGCTTACTGAACCCGAGCCATTGCACTGGCTACGTTACTGAACCCTAGCGATCGATCCCTGGCTGTTAACTGAACCCGAGTGATTCCTTTGCTACTGCTACTAACTGAAGCCAATCGAACCTGCTGCCTCTTGATGAATAGTGAGTGTTGTTGGGGGTTGGATGAATAGTTCCTGGTGGGGGTTGGATGAACAGGACCCCCGTGGTAGTAGAGGTCGTTGCCGCTGGATGAAACAGACCCCGCGAGCCTGTTGGGGGTGGATGAACAGGACTCCATGGAGGACTGGATGAACAGCAGCCAGCGGAGGGCTGGTTGAACAGTAGGCCGTGGAGAGGGCTGGTTGAACAGTAGCCAGTGGAGGGTTGGATGAGCAGTATCCCGTGGAGGGCTAGTTGAACATGAACCCGTGGAGAGGGCTGGTTGAACACGACCCCGTGGAGAGGGCTGGTTGAACAGTAGCCAATGGAGGCTAGATGAACAGGACCCCGTGGTGAACAGTAGCTGGTGGAGGCTGGAGGAAGTCGATGGTGGATGAATAGTAGCAGGTGGAGGGTGCAGGAAGTCGATGGTGGATGAACAATAGCCCATGGAGTCCCGTTTTGCGGTACGCCACACCCCTCTCGATGAACAGGACCCCTGTTTCGACCGTAGGCGCTCCAACACAAATCCATTTCCTCCGTTTTGCGATATGCACACCCCTTCCGATCAGCAACACCCTGTTTTGACCGTAGGAGCTCGAACACAATTCCGTTTCCTCCGTTTTGCGGTAAGACAGACCCTTCCCAATGAACAGGACCCCGTTTCGTCCGTACGCGGTCGAACACAAGGCCATTTTCCTCTGTTTTGCAGTACACCAGACCCCGTTCTGGCTGTTCCGTCCAAGCCAGTTGGCTCCCATTGAACATGACCCATTCTGACCCAGTCTGTTGCCTCCCGATGAACAAGATGCATTCCGACCCAGTCACTTGGCTCCTAGTGAACAGAACGTTGTTTCCTCCATTCCAACCTAGCCGGTTAGCTGAAGATGATAGGATAACGTAGCTGCCATCTGTTGCCTCTCCATGTACACAAGCCCCTTCCCGTCCATATGCGCGAGTACTCGTTTCGATACCCCGCTCGTATGTACGTACATTGCCATATTTTTTGGCGTGTGGCTATATGTACGTGTACATAGTTTAGATGGGAGAACCTAAACTGCTACGTGGGGGGGCTCTACTATGACATGTGCTGCTACTTACTCGGCCATGGTTCATCATTGCGGAGCGACCGATCGACCAGTATGTACGTACACGTTCGCAACAAGACAGACAACGCTTTGTATGCTTTGATCGGGTGGGTCCCAACTATTAGGGAGGATAAGGACGCACTTCCTTGCGTGCGAAGGTATAACTGCTGGGTCCTAGCTGCCAGGGGGAATCATTTGTTTTGCCCATAATAAGGAGGCACTTCCCTGCATGCAAAGATGTAGCTGGTGGGTCCCAGCTGTCAGAGAGAGAAAACATTATTTTTCAGGGTAAAAAGGATGCAGTTGCATGCATGCATCCATGAGCATGGTGCGTCCCCACTGTCAGCCGCTCACGTACAGTCATCTTCCGATGACTCTCGTTTGTTGACCATGTTAACCACACCGTGCCAAGCGCACCAAGGCCAGTGGACGACGGCGAGGCCCCAGACTGGAACAACCCGGAGATGGGGAAGAAGCATCAGTGGAGTCGCAGATGGAGAGGAGTGGGAAACTTGACTAGTTCGGGTGCGCGGCAGCACTGCCGCCCACAGGAGACATGAGCAAGAATAGAGGTTGAAGAAGCAGCACGGGTGTTGGATTAACATCCAATGGTCCATCTGCTAGAATCATTTGTTGATGAAGTTGACAAAGCCCTGCGTACGCGTCAGCTTAGTAGGCCCACAAGTCAGCCACAAAATCTGTCGGGTCCCAGCTATCATCGGGAGGAATAGTTTTTTCACATAACAAGGAGGCACTTCCTTCCGTGCGAAGATATAGCCGGTGGGTCCCAACTGTTAAGGAAGGAAACATTTTTTAGCTTAATAAGGAGGAATTCCTTGCATGCGACCATGGACCTCGTGGGTCCCAGCTGTCAGGATCTCTACGTACAATCCTCTTCCGATGACTCTCATCTGTTGACCACACCACGCCGAGCACAACGAGGCTGTGGACGACGGCGAGGCCCCAGATGGGAATGACCCAGAGATGGGAAGACGCGGCAGTGGAGTCGTAGATTGAGAGGAATACAAAGGTTATAACTGGTTCTAGGGCAGCATGGGGCTGTAGTTGGTGGAGAATAACATGAGGTGTGGAGGGGTGGAGGGATAGCCTCGCCGGCGATGGGGTAGCGTTTCACAGCGATGCATGCTAAGCAGAGCCGCTAGCCGCCGGAGGCCAGAGCATGCGGTCCCGGCGATGTCGTGGTTTTAAGCCTGACAGTAGAATTGGGGGTAGGTATGGAGAGGCAAGATCCTAGCTATGGAGTAGTTGTATATGCAAGGGAGTTACGAGTTCGGGCCCTTCTCGGAGGAAGTAACAACCCTACGTCTCGGAGCCCGGAGGCGGTCGACTGGATTATATGCGTATGAGTTATAGAGGTGCCAACCCCTCTGCCTGTGGAGGGGGGGGTGGCTTATATGTAGCGGAGGGTTCAATGTACATAAAGGCCTGGCGTTACTGGTAACGTCTTACATAAAGTGATATCATGGCCATAAAGACTACTTAATAACAGATCGTTTGGATGCAGAGTGACCCTAGATCTCCTGGTGGTCGAGTGAGTCTTCATGGTCGAGTGTCTTCGAGTCCGTCGAGTGGAATCCTTCTAGGTCGACTGAAAGGCAGTTTCTTCTAGAGATGTCCTTGGGAGCGTACCTTGGACAGGTCCATGACCCTACCCTAGGTACATGGCTTCATCATTAGCCCCTGAATGGATAGAAGCTTGAGTGAGGAAGGAGTTGAGAATCCTGTCGACCTGCGTTTCGTGCCGCGAGAGTGTCTTACTCTGGACCAATGACCTTTTAGTGATGGCGTCAACTTCTCTTTCAGTCGCCTTGATCCATTCTTTGCATCTGTCGAGTGAACTTTACGAACTTGGAGATTTTCGAGCGACGGATCGGAGGAAATCTGCTGTCTGACAAGTTGCTTTGCTATTTGCGGATTTGACGGGATCCGAATTTCGGGAAGCGCACGAAGCGGAGGAGGTCGCGGTACTCGGATGGGATAAGGCAAAGACGCCTCGATTTCTGCGCCATCTTTTTTGCCACGTATCGCACGCACGCCTGTTACAGGATTTGGCAGGATCGTCCGGGCCTACTAGTCAGCCACCCGGAAGAGACTTCATATAAGGCGCCGGACGGGGTTTTCTCGAACAGTGCGCCCTCATTCCCCTCTCCCTCTTCCTCGAACTCGCTCGCTGCGCTCGCTTCCACCTCCGCCCTGCTGCTCCTTGCTTGCCTCGCCGGCGACGATGGTGAAGGAAAAGACGGCGGCTTTGGAGCGGGTGAAGAAGGTGAAGGCGAAGGCGAAGGGGAGAGCGAGCAGTCGGGGCGGATCCTCGTCGCGGTCCGGCCTACCGCAAGGCTGGATCCAGGGAGACTGGATCCGCTCGACCATCACCCAGAAGGACCTCGACAACCTGGCCAACGAAGGACTAATCCCCCATGGGCCAGCAAGGCTTCCGGGGACGGAGTGGCAGCCGCAGCCTCAGGAGGGTGAGTGCGTCCTCTTAGCCACCCATGTAGATCGCGGTTTTTCTCTGCCGCCGAATCTTTTCTTTCGGGGGTTTCTGAACTTCTTTGGGGCACAACTCCATCACTTCACACCCAACTCCATTGCCTACCTCGCCGCTTTCGTGTCTTTGTGCGAAAACTTCTTGGGTTGTCGGCCGCACTGGGGCCTTTTCAAACACATTTTCACCTGTCGCTCTCAGATGGTGAAAAAGGCTAGCCCGAGTGACGAGAGAAACCCAGTAATCCAGATGTGTGGGGGTCTTGGAGTTCAGATGAGGAGTAAGAGTGCCTTTCCAGCCATGACCCTTCCCGAGTCAGTTCGAGGGTGGCAGTCGACCTGGTTCTACTGCCAAGACCAGTCGATGCCAGGGCAGTTGACTGGCCTCCCCCCGTTCTCCATGGACCGAGTGAACAAGACATCTTCTCTGAAGGTGCTTCCGGAGGAGAAGGCTCAGGTTAGGATGTTGGTGGAGCGCATAGTCCAGCTCATTCGCGACGGAGTGACGGGCATGGATCTTCTAGAGGTTTTCCTTCGACGGCGCATTCAACCACTTCAATATCGGGGCCATCCGATGTGGTTGTACTCTGGTACTGAAGACACCACTCGGGTCCACCCGGAGGAGGTCGACGATACCACTCTAGAGAGGTGGATGACTGCCATCACAAGGAACAAAGATAATCCTCGTGGAGCCAGGAGGATCCCGCCACTCGACCAGTCCTACGAACCAGACAAGGTCTGACCACATTTCTCTGACTGTGACTCTGTTTTCTTCATTCCGCTTTGCTACAATTCAGTCAACTGACTTTTGTCTTGTTTGTTGTCTTCCAGATCACTACCGAGATGTACTTGATGCCCAACGGGGCGCAAGAACGGACCGAAGAAGAAGAAGGAAGTGGAGGTGAAAGTCAGGAGGAGTGGGAGTCGGACAGCAACGAGGGTGAAGAAGATGCTGGCTCTGATGAGGAAGAGGAGGATGTAGTCGAGCCTCCTCGTACTGAAAGACGGTCCAAGCTCGCCCATGATCCCGCAGTCGAGCGTGGCAAGGGAGCCGTGCCTACTGGGTAGTCGACCAAACGCCCTCGGACGACTTCTCCGGCGCCGACTGAGAAAGCGTCGAAGCAACCCCGAGCGACACCGTCAAAACCGGCGAAGGCCCTACCAAAGATGAGGATGGAGATTCCGACTGTTTGTGGGTAATGGCATAACTCATGTTTTCTCTTTTAACATGGACTTATTCTTGGTCGACCCGATCACTGACCGACTGATTTCTGAAATCGCAGTGCTGCTACTTCTGAGACCTCAGCCAGGCATGAAGATCAAGAAATGGAGGATGCTGCCACTTCCAATCCTGGTATGATCTGTGCAGTTTCACTTTCGGTCGATCGGATCTTCATTTTTAACTTTGAACCTTTTCTGTAGCTCCACCTAGCATTATCATTGATCTCCCTGATGATGACAATGAGGAGCCACTGAGGCAAAGGAGGAACAGGAAAGCGTCTACTGGCAAGACTGCTCAGGTTGCGTCAGCACCTGAGACATTGGTTCCAGAGGGAAGCAACGTTGCTCGTGCTACCGTGTCTTTTGCGGTGCCGTTGACGAGTGCCCGCCCTCCGATGTCGAGTGCTGATCCACCTTCCCTCTTCTCCACACACCACGTCCCAGAGGACCAAGCAGGTGCTGCCAAGGAAGCCATACGCTAGGCGGGGGTCATGATGGAGCAGGTGAAGGCGATCCGATACGCCAGCCAAGCAGCTTATGATGCAAGTTTAGCTCTTCAGAGCAATGTCCAGGTTAGTTGACCACTGCCTGTTCTGTTAGGATATGATACCTGGCAATTTTTTTTTCTGAAAATCTTAGTATTTATCATACACCCACTGGGTGTGTCGATTGAAATGTCTGGATTAGTGGGGGCACGCTAAGTGCACCCACTGGGTGTAGTCTCCGAGACTACGGTGGACTGCTGGCAGTCGACTGTAGTCTTTATGTCTTGAACTTTTTTCTCTTTTACTTTCTTCACTCGATCTGGTCGAATGGAATCATGGAACCAGTGGGGGCACGCTGAGTGCATCTACTGGGTGTAGTCCCCGAGACCGTAGTCGACTGCTGGTAGTCGGCTATGGTCTGAAGAATACTTCGCTTTTTTTTGAAACTGTGTCTAACTGTTGGTAGTTAGCCTTTCTGTCTCTTTTGGTCGACTGATCGGCCTGAACTGATAGAACTAGTGGGGGCACACTGAGTGCACCCACTGGGTGTAGTCCCCGAGACTACAGTTGAATGTTTTGATTCGGCTGTAGTCTTAGAAATACTATGATTTATCTCTCAGTCACTTGGAAGTGACCTATTTTTGACGTCTGTCGATTGATCTTTCGCAGAAATCTTGCGAGCTCGTGGCTCATTACACTAAGTTGGAGAACAAGCATATCCAGCTCGAACTTGATCTGAAGCTTGTCCAAGAGAACTTCACGAAGGCGAAGGAGGAGGCAAAAGGTATGTCTGGTGAGAATCTTGACGACTGTCTGTAATTTTTGTCCATCCCCAAGTCTGATCTCACTGTCATTTTGCAGATAAACTGAAGGATGCTCTGAAGAAGAAGGACCTAGACCTCGCTGAGGCACAGAAAGCGGCTGCGGACAAGACGAAACTCGCAGAAGAAAAGCTAGCTTCAATAAAGAAACTTGAAGAGGAGAATACCAATCTGAAAGCTGCTCTCGACACGGCCAACAAGTATGCCAGTAGACTGAAGAATGACAAGTTGGCCTTGAGCGATAAGGCTAGTGAGCTGGCGGGAAAGAAGAACGACTTAGAGGTTTATCTGGGAGGGATCGCCAAGAAGTTGTTCCTCATGCTCGAAGGTAACCCATTATATCCGACTGGTAATCACTGACTTATTGTAGGAATGTTAGCTTATCCTTGGATCGTATCCACAGAATTCTACCAAAACTTTGAAGAGGAGACTAGTCGAGTGGAGACTGGCTTGGATCCCATCAACTCTCCTGTGAAGGATGAAGCCGCCATGAACGTGCTCCGTCTTGAGTCTCGCGTTGCTGCTGTGGTCGACTATCTTGCGAGACTGAAGGTTGCAACATCGCGCATCGACACAGCACTCCGGCCAGGAGAAACACTTCAGAACGACCTCGAGTCTCTGATGACTCGACTGAACGAAGTTCCATGTCGGGTGCAAGAATGGAAGAAGTCTTCTGCCAGGTGTGGTGCCAATGTTGCTATGTCTCTGGTCCGTGTTCACTGCAAGGACGCGCGAGAGGACAAGCTGGCATCTCTCAAGGTGGCCAATACCAAGAAGCATGACTTCCGATCTTTCATGGAGACCTTCATTGCTGCTGCCACTTAGATCACAGATGGAATCGACCTGGACGAGTTCGTTGCGCCTTCCAGTCCTCCATAGGAGGAGTAAAAACTTCTATGCTTGATGCCTTTAATTTGCCTCAGAATGCCGAGTGGTTTTTGTAACCGATAAACTTTAACAGGCTTGGTGCCTGAGCACTTCTGGATCCATAGGACGCTATCTGAACTTGGGTTTGCCATTGAATATGTTTGCATTTGACTTAGAACAATCATTGTCCTTCGCTCGGAATATATAGTAGTGTTTGTGATGCACTTTTGCAGGTAGGGACGAAGCACAAATTGCAATCGACTTGTACCTCATCATGCTTAGGCGAGCACTGGGCTGCAGCTAAGCCCCCCGAGTGGGAGGTTTACTCTCCACTCGGTAAGATTTTCAAAAACTTAGGTCAGCACTGGACTGCAGCTAATCCTCCGAGTGTGAGGTTTGCTCTCCACTCGGTAGGATTTTCAAGAACTTAGGCGAGCACTGGACTGCAGCTAAGCCTCTGAGTGTGAGGTTTGCTCTCCACTCGGTAGGATTTTCAAAAACTTAGGCGAGCACTGGGCTGCAG
>NC_041387.1:182843096-182948293 GCF_002162155.2 Triticum dicoccoides | reverse complement strand
GAGTGTGAGGTTTGCTCTCCACTCGGTAGGATTTTCAAGAACTTAGGCGAGCACTGGACTGCAGCTAAGCCTCCGAATGTGAGGTTTGCTCTCCACTCAGTAGGATTTTCAAAAACTTAGGCGAGCACTGGGCTGCAGCTAAGCCCCCGAGTGGGAGGTTTGCTCTCCACTCGGTAGGATTTTCAAAAACTTAGGTGAGCACTGGGCTGCAGCTAAGCCCCTGAGTGGGAGGTTTGCTCTCCACTCGGTAGGATTTTCAAAAACTTAGGCAAGCACTGGGCTGCAGCTAAGCCCCCGAGTGGGAGGTTTGCTCTCCACTCGGTAGGATTTTTGTGGCGTACCTCTGAAGGAGAAGGTAGCAGTCGACCTGCGCTTCGTCCTCCTTGCGGGCCCCACGTTGTATTTGTGGCGTAGCTCGGAAGGAGAATGTAGCAGTCGACCTGCGCTTCGTCCTCCTTGCGGAGCGCACGTTGTATTTGTACTTAGGCGAACCCTAGGCTGCAGCTAAGCCCCCGAGTGGAAGGCTGGCTCACCACTCGGCAGGATTTTGTTTAAACTTAGGCGAGTACTTGGACTGCAGCTAAGCCTCCGAGTGGAAGACTGGCTCACCACTCGGTAGGATTTTGTTTAAACTTAGGCGAGTACTTGGACTACAGCTAAGCCTCCGAGTGGAAGACTGGTTCACCACTCGGTAGGATTTGTTTAAACTTAGGCGAGTACTTGGACTGCAGCTAAGCCTCCGAGTGGAAGACTGGTTCACCACTCAGTAGGATTTTGTTTAAACTTAGGCAAGTACTTGGACTGCAGCTAAGCCTCCGAGTGGAAGGCTGGCTTACCACTCGATAGGATTTTGTTTATACTTAAGCGAAACGGATTCGCAGCTAAGCCCCCGAGTGGGAGGCTGGCCCACCACTCGGTAAGGATTTTTTTTACAAACTTAGGCGAAACGGATTCGCAGCTAAGCCACCCACTGGGGGACTGCTTTATGTGGACAAAAGTAACAACAATCACTGGGAAAATTATAAAACTCTTGTCTTTGATAAATAAACTACAGAAGTACTTTTATTACAACTCATCCGAGTGAATACTTAAGTATAAAAGGGGCGGAGTAGCTCCGTGTTCCACGCTCGGGGCTCGTCAATCTGGTGCTCGACATTGTAAAGGCGGTATGCCCCATTGTGGAGAACTTTGGTGACGATGAAGGGACCTTCCCAAGTAGGAGCAAGCTTGTGTGGCTTCTGCTGATCCACTCGGAGAACCAAGTCTCCTTCTTGGAAGGCTCGACTCTTCACGTTTTTGGCATGGAATCGACGCAAGTCCTGCTGATAAATGGTCGATCGGATCAAGGCCATCTCTCTTTCTTCTTCTAGAAGGTCGACTGCGTCCTGTCGGGCTTGTTCTGCTTCAGCTTCAGTGTAGAGTTCGACCCGAGGTGCGTTGTGAAGCAGGTCACTCGGTAGGACTGCTTCAACTCCGTAAACTAAGAAGAACGGAGTTCTCCCAGTCGACCGATTAGGTGTGGTCCTTAATCCCCAAAGTACTGAGGGAAGTTCGTCGACCCATGCGCCAGCTGCGTGCTTGAGATCGCGCATCAATCAGGGTTTCAGTCTTTAAACCATTTGCTCGTTCCGCCCGCCCATTCGACTGGGGGTGAGCGACTGAAGCATAGTCGACTCGTGTGCCCTGAGACGTGCAGAAGGCTCTAAATTCCTCGGAATCGAAGTTCGACCCATTATCAGTGATGATGCTATGGGGAACTCCGTATCTGAATGCCAACTCCCTGATGAAGCTGACAGTAGTGCCGGCATCAAGATTCTTGATGGGTTTAGCTTCAATCCACTTAGTGAACTTGTCGACTGCCACCAGCACATGGGTGAAACCTCTTCTGCCTGTTCTTAGTGGTCCAACCATATCCAATCCCCATACAGTGAACGGCCAGACGAGTGGGATGGTCTTCAAGGCTGAGGCGGGCTTTTGTGACATATTGGAGTAAAATTGACATCCTTCGCACTTGTCGACTATCTCCTTTGCCATTTCATTTTCTCTCGGCCAGTAAAATCCCGCTTGGTATGCTTTAGCCACAATGGTCCGAGAAGACGCATGATGGCCACAGGTCCTCGACTAGATATCGTCAAGGATTATCCGACCTTCTTCTGGCGTTATACATTTCTGACCGACTCCAGTCGCGCTCTCTCTGTACAATTGTCCCTTTATCACGGTAAAGGCTTTGGATCAGCGGACGATCTGTCGAGCCTCTTCTTCATCCTCTAGGAGCTCTTTCCTTAAGATATATGCGATGTACGGCACTGTCCAGTCGGGAGTGATGACCAATGCTTCCATGATCAGGTCGACCACTGCTAGAACTTCTAGTTCAGTAGGATCTGTGACACTTTTTGGCTGCGGAGCTTCTTCGATAAAAGGATCTTCCTGAACTGATGGAGTATGGATATGTTCCAAGAACACATCACTGGGAATGGCTTCTCTCTTGGAACCTATCTTCGCCAAATCATCAGCTGCTTGATTCTTCAGTCGGGGTATATGATGGAGCTCTAACCCTTCAAATTTCTTCTCTAGCTTCCTTACCGCATTGCAGTAACCAGTCATGGCTGGGCTTCTAACGTCCCACTCCTTCATCACCTGATTGACCACCAAATCTGAATCGCCATAAACCATAAGGCGACGGACGCCGAGTGAAATGGCCATGCGCAACCCGTACAAAAGTGCTTCGTATTCTGCTTCATAGTTGGAGGAATCAAAGTGGATCTGGAGCACATATCTGAGCTTATCTCCTCAGGGGGAAACCAATACTACCCCAGCACCGGAACCATTCAACATCTTAGAACCGTCAAAGAACATGGTCCAGTGCTCCGAGTGAACTTGAGTCAGCAGTTGCTGTTCAATCCACTCGGCGATGAAATCTGCTACTGCTTGGGACTTAATGGCTTTCTTTGCCTCAAACTTGATATCAAGGGGAAGGAGTTCAATCGCCCACTTTGCCACTCGACCAGTTGCATCTTTGTTGTGCAAAATCTCTGATAATGAGGCGTCGCTGACGACTCTAATGGAATGACCAGAGAAATAGTGAGAAACCTTCTTCGTGGTCATGTAAATCCCATATACAAGCTTCTGATAATGAGGGTACCTTTGCTTCGATGGGGTCAATAGTTCGGAAAGATAATATACTGGGCGCTGAACTTTGAAGGCTTTCCCTTCTTCTTCCCGCTCGACCGTAAGTAGTGTACTGACGACTTGTCCTGTAGCTGCAATGTAAAGTAACAGGGGCTCTTTACTGACTGGGGTAGCAAGCACCGGCTGGGTGGAGAGCAGAGCTTTAAGTTCTGCAAACGCTGCATCAGCTTCTGGATTCCACTCGAACTTGTCTGACTTCTTCATCAGTCGGTAAAGAGGCAATGCCTTTTCACCGAGGCAAGAGATGAATCGACTTAACATGGCCAAGCATCCAGTAAGTTTCTGGACATCGTGCACACGCACGGGGCGTTTCATTCGGAGTATAGTACCAACTTTTTCCGGGTTGGCGTCGATTCCTCGTTCAGAAACGAGAAAACTGAGTAACTTTCTGCCAGGAACTCCGAATGTGCACTTTGATGGATTAAGCTTGATATCATACCTCCTGAGATTGGCAAATGTTTTAGCGAGGTCAGTCAACAGGTCGGAACCCTTCCGTGATTTGACCACAATATCATCCATGTATGCTTCCATGTTCCGACTGATTTGAGTGAGCAAACACTTCTAAATCATCCTCATGAACATGGCTCCGGCATTCTTGAGGCCGAATGGCATGGTGACATAGCAGAAGGATCAGAATGGGGTTTTAAAAGCTGTTTTGATCTCGTCGTGTCCATACAGACGGATCTGATGATAACCGGAATATGCATCTAAAAAAGACAGGCTCTCACATCCTGCAGTCGAGTCGACTATTTGGTCGATGCGGGGGGGAGGAAAATGATCTTTCGGGCAGGCCCGATTGATATGTTTGAAATCAATGCACATGCGAAGTGACTTGTCCTTCTTGGGGACCATGACAACATTGGCGAGCCACTCGGAGTGGTAAATCTCTCGGATAAACTCTGCTGCTAAGAGCCGAGCTACCTCCTCGCCAATGGCTTTTCTCTTCTGGATGGCAGACCGTCGAAGATGTTCCTTGACAGGTTTCACCTTTGAGTCGACTCGTAGGCGATGCTCAGCCAGCCCCCTGGGAACACCCGGTATGTCAGCAGGCTTCCATGCGAAGATGTCCCAGTTCTCACGGAGGAACTGGATGAGCGCTTCTTCCTATTTGGAGTCGAGTGTTGTTGAGATATGAGTCGGAGCAGCATTGGGGTCGGTCGGGTGGATGTGAATCGGCTTTGTCTCACCAGACGACTGAAATGCTGATTCGGTAGCAGGCTTCTTGGCTCGCAACAAATCACTCGAATCTACGGTTTTCTGGTATTCCTGCAGCTCTACCACTGCCATCTGAGCATCGGCAATCTTTGAGCCCTTCTGAAAGCACTCTTCTGCCTTTTTCCGATTGCTAGTGATGGTGATCACCCCTTTGGGACCAGGCATCTTCAATTTGAGGTACACGTAACATGGTCGAGCCATGAATCGTGCATAAGCTGGCCTGCCTAAAATGGTGTGATAAGCACTCTGGAAATCCACAACTTCAAATGTTAACTTTTCTTTGCGGAAATGCTTTGAATCGCCGAAAACCACATCAAGAGCAATTTGGCCGAGTGATTCAGCATTTTTTCCAGGAATGACTCCATGGAAACTCATGTTGCTGGAACTGAGTCTGGACATCAGAATGCCCATTCCCTTCAGCGTGTCCGCATACAATATGTTCAGTCCGCTGCCACTGTCCATCAGAGCCTTAGTCAGTCGAGTGCCTTCGACGACTGGGTCGACCACCAAAGCTTGCCTCCCAGGGGTGGCTATGTGTGTCGGGTGATCAGACTGGTCGAATGTGATGGCGGTCTGAGACCACTTCAGATAACTGGGTGTTGCCGGAGCAACCATATTCACTTCCCGGTTGATAACTTTCAATCGACTTTTGCTCTCAACATCAGCAAAAATCATCAGGGTGGAATTGACATGGGGGTATCCTTCATCACTGTCCTCTTTGTCCTCAATCTTGTCCGACCCCTTTTCTTTATCCTTGGGCTGTTTCCCTTGAAACTGCTGGATTAAGAGCCGGCACTGGCGAGTGGTATGTTTCGGCTAAATGAAGTTACCCTCTTCATCTTTCTTCGTGTGGATGTGGCATGGCAAATCCATCATGTTGTGTCCTTCCTTGTCCTTCACCTTCTTGGGGTTCCAAGATCCTTTGGGCTTCCCTTTAAACTTGCCCTGAGTCACAAGCAAGGCTTCTCCAGGAGCAGCTGGCTCGGCTTTCCGCTTCTGCTTCCGATTGGAGTTCCCTTTTTCCGACTGGCTCGGCTTGTACTTGCCACTCCGGAGTCGATCCTTTTCTTCGCCATTGGCATATTTGGTGGCAATTTCCATCATTCTACTTAGAGTCATGTCTCTGGTCCGACCAAACTTCAAACTTAACTCCCTGTTCTTAACACCTTCCTTGAAGGCACAGACTGCTTGGTGATCAGATACGTTCTCGATCGTATGATGCAATGTGATCCACCTCTGGATGTAATCTCTCAGGGTTTCATTCGACTTTTGTACGCAAACCTGCAGCTCTGTCAGACCTGCAGGCCGTTTGCACGTTCCTTCAAATGTCCTGACAAACACTCGGGCAAGATCTTCCCAAGTGTAAATGCTGCTAGGAGCCAACTGATTCAGCCAGGCTCTGGCCGAGCCCTCCAACATAAGCGGTAAATGTTTCATGGCCACCTCATCATTACCATCGCCGATCTGAACAACCACCTGGTAGTCCTCAAGCCAAGTATCAGGCTTGGACTCACCAGTGAACTTACTCACCCCAGTCGCCAACCTGAAGTTGGGAGGGATCACCGCGGCTCTGATGGCTCTGCTAAAACACTCTGGTCCTGAGACATGAACTCGGTTGCTGGTGGGCGCATCTCTTTCATGGCCTTCTCGGTGAGCTCTGTTCCGGTCGACCAGACCTTGCACGATAATGGACCTCGCGTCAAAGCCTGGTTCTCTAGGGTCGACTGGAACCCTTCGCCCAACACTGTGTTGGCGTCTGTCATCTTGCTGCCGAGGGGCATGAGACCCACCCCTTGGGGGAGGAGTAGGCACTCGACGCCGATCATCACGATCGAATCGATAATCATACTGATCACGTCGACCCCCACATCCCTCACGCCGCAGGGGCGATCTCGGGCTATGGGCCGACTGGACTGTATTCACAGCGACGGATCGACTGTGAATCCTATTACGCGATTGCGATATAGCTGAATTTTGATCTCCTGCTGCCCGGAGCAAATCTCTGATCTGCATCAAGCCTTTGCCAGCCTCTGACTGAGAGGGCTGAATCGACTCCGCTATACGGGCTGCACCTGCCAGATTCTGAATTGGGGTTTGATATACCTGAGTCGGTGGCGGAAAGAGTTGACGTCGACTGGAGTCTGGAACTTGTTGCCACACGCGCTCGTCGAGTTCTCACTGGAGGTTCTCCAGTTGAGTGCGCTCAGCCAAGTTGGGAAAACACGCGTCCTTCAAGGCGCGAGCCTCGGGGGTTTCTCCTATGATAGGAGTATGTAGAGCATCCATGTTCCGGCGGCGAAGATCTTCTCTTTGCAACGAAGTGAGTGGCTCGGGTTGATACTCCTCGTGGACCTGAGCTGGGTCGCCTCCGCCGTCCCCTCCGTCGGTGCGGGGGAAACCGGGAGGACTACGAGGCCCATTGACCATCAGGACCTCCGCCGCTGGATCACTACTGTCGCATTCAGATGCAGTCTCTACGGAGCCAGTCGATAGATCGAACAGGCCGTAGAGAGATTCGTAGGGCTCAATCACCGTGACTTGGGTGGTGGCCGATTGGCGAGCCACTACGTGTCTCAGCCACCGCTGAAGCCTCGACCGACCAGAGCGCTTGCGTTGGCGGGAGACAGGGAGGGAGGACGACGCAGGGGTCGAGCGATACGGGGCCGATGGTTGCCACAGCAGGACGCCGCGAACACATGCGCGAAAGTGTGTCGCCCCATGGACTGGGAGCGCGTCGATGTCGAGTGGAGCCTCCTGGAGCCAAGCGGAGTCGTCGGCGATAAACGTGAGCACGCCGAGACGGATCTCGCGGCCCTCCACCAAAACTCCGCCAGAAACCATGGTGAAGGCGATCGTAACAATTGCAACTTCTCCAATAAGTCGCTAAGACACCTGCCCCAAGGTGGGCGCCAACTGTCGTGGTTCTAAGCCTGACAGTAGAATAGGCGGTAGGTATGGAGAGGCAAGATCCTAGCTATGGATTAGTTGTATATGCAAGGGAGTTACGAGTTCGGGCCCTTCTCGGAGGAAGTAACAGCCCTACTTCTCGGAGCCCGGAGGCGGTCGACTGGATTATATGCGTATGAGTTACAGAGGTGCCAACCCCTCTGCCTGTGGAGGGGGGTGGCTTATATAGAGTACACCAAGACCCCAGCCAGCCCACGTAGCGGAGGGTTCAATGTACATAAAGGCCTGGCGTTACTGGTAACGTCTTACATAAAGTGATATCATGGCCATAAAGACTACTTAATAACAGACCGTTTGGATGCAGAGTGACCCTAGATCTCCTGGTGGTCGAGTGAGTCTTCATGGTCGAGTGTCTTCGAGTCCGTCGAGTGGAATCCTTCCAGGTCGACTGAAAGGCAGTTTCTTTTAGAGATGTCCTTGGGGAGGGTACCTTGGATAGGTCCATGACCCTACCCTAGGTACATGGCTTCATCAGGCGACGCTGGAGGAAGAAGACGAGAGATTGAAGGTGCATGTCGGCCGTTGGATATAAATTGAATGGTTGTGGATGTCAGAATCATTTTTTGACTAAGTTGACAATGCCTTGCGTAAGCTTCGACCTATTGGCCCACATGTCATCCTGCAAAAATGTGGCATATATTTAACCCATGTTTTCTACAATTTACAGTCTATTTGCTGGGCTAGGTGAACAAATAATTTCATGTCAATGCGGCCCATTTAATATTTTCTAAGAAACCCCAGCCCATTTGCACTTTCTTGACATACATGAATTAGGTGGGCTTGTTCTATATATAATGTTAGGTTAGAAGGAGAAATTAATATCAAAAAATAAACCGGAACGACACATTTTTATATAAAAAATTAACAAATTAGCGAGTTATTGCTCAAAAGAAAAATGAGCGCGTTATTATTACATTGGTCCTTAAAATCCTCGCAGGCTTTGGTAAGCAATCACCAGGATTTTCCTTGCGTGTGAGTCAAAAATAACCAGGACTTTCCTTGCCAACTTCTGTTAAACATTTACTTTTATAAGTTAATAAGACGTGGTATGTTTTTATAATGTATATATAAGTATTTATTAAATTTAAGATAATTGTAATAATATAAATATATATACAATGTGGTTAGAAGGGAAAACATAAATTGCACACACCATTATTATTCTTGTATATAGATAAATAGAGGAAAGATCTGCGTTTTATTAAAAAAATACATTGGGCGGCCGATCTTTAAGAAAAAGTAAAACCTACGCTGGGAGGGTCATAGGCCGGTACGTACATAATGGACCTAAAAAAATAAGTTGAAACCACTGTCTTGGTATGTCATGGGCTACACATGTTAAAAAACAAAACCTAGGCCTAGCTGATACTTGTTCGCCCTCTGGAAAAAAATGGTACCAGCTAGATCCCCGATACCCCTTTCCCACGACAACAACAACAACAAAATCTCGGATACCCGTGAAAAAAAGCTCCCCGACGACTGTCATCATTGGAAATTTATTTCGTTTATTGACTAGGTTGACAAACCCATGGGCCCCAACGTCGGTATACAATTAGGAGGAAGCTTCTTTTTCCAATGAGGCACTTGCTTGCATACGGCTTGGACCTGGTGGGTTCCCACTGTCAGTCTCTCGGTGTACAGTCCACTCTGGGTTCCTCTCGTTTGTTGAGCATGTTGATAACGACATACGGCGCCACGACGCGTGAGGGAGTCCTGGATTAGGGGGTATCCGGACAGCCGGACTGTGTACAACGTCCGGACTATTGAAGCGTGAAGATACAAGACTCAAGACTTCGGCCCGTGTCCGGATGGGATTCTTCTTTGCGTGGAAGGCAAGCTTGGAGATCCGGATATTATATTTCCTTTCTTGTAACCGACTCCATGTAAACCCTAGCCCTCTCTCATGTCTATATAAACCGGAGAGGTTGGTCCTTAGAAGGCCGATCACAATTACAATCATACCATCATAGGCTAGCTCTTAGGGTTTAGCCTCTATGATCTCGTGGTAGATCTACTCTTGTACTACGCATATCATCAATATTAATCAAGCAGGAAGTAGGGTTTTACCTCCATCAAGAGGGCCCGAACCTGGGTAAACATCTGTGTCCCTTGCTTCCTGTTACCATCAGCCTTGACGCACAGATCGGGACCCCCTACCCAAGATCCACCGGTTTTGACAGCGACGTTGGTGCTTTCATTGAGAGTTCCTCTGTGTCGTCGCTACCAGGCTCGATGGCTCCTTCAATCATCATCAGCGACACTGTCCAGGGTGAGACTTTCCTCCCCGGACAGATCTTCGTGTTCGGCGGCTTCGCACTGCGGGCCAATTCGCTTGGCCACCTAGAGCAGATCGATTGCTATGCCCCCGGCCACCAGGTCAGGTCCGAAAACTTGAACTACACATCGAATATTCATGGAGACTTGATCTTCGATGGATTCGGGCCAGCGCCAGGAGCGCCGAATAGTCACGATGAGCACGGCTTAGACCTGCTATCAGATGATGCTCGGGATATCACCCATGCAGAAGCCCTGGACTTAAATCTGGAGCAGACTGCATTGCCTGGAGACGGAGGGATGGACCCTGCCCCGTAGGCCGTACCCCCATCGGCGATGGAGCCGAACACAGGCCTCATTTCTGAGGGAGCCTGTGACTCCGGACCCACGGATTCATATCCGGTTGTAGGTTCTAGTCCGTGCGTCCCCGAGCCCACCGAGCCTGGTTGGGCTCCGGTAATGGAGTTCACCGCGGCGGACGTCTTTCAGCACTCGCCCTTTGGTGACATGCTGAACTTATTGAAGTCTCTCTCTTTGTCAGGAGACTCTGGGCCGTACTATGTCCGGCTTGAGTGGGAAGCGGACGACGACGGAATTCATTGCCCACCCACCACCCACTTCATTGCCACGATCGATGATTTAACCAACGTGCTTGAATTCGATTCAGAAGACATTGAAGGTATGGACGACGATGCAGGAGAATTACAGGAGCCACCGCTCACAGGGCGGTGGACGGCCACCTCCTCATATGATATATATATATGGTGGACACTCCGAAGGAAACAAATGGCAACGAGGCAACGGAGGATAACCCCTCGGGAAGAAAAGCAAAACATGGGCGTCGTCGGCGCCGCTCCAAGCCCCGCCACAGCAATACTGTCCCTGGAGACGAAAGTAATCCGGATGGCGCCGAAGACGAATATGACCCTGACTAGCCCGCCTTCGAGCAGGCCGAACAGGAAGGTGAGCAGGTCAGCCTAGAAGAACGAGCGACCGACGGATACCCGGAGGAGGACAACTACATGCCCCCCCTCCGAAAACGAGATTAGCCTCGGCGATGACGAATTCGGCGTACCTGAGGATCCCGTGGAGCAGGAACGCTTCAAGCGTAGGCTTATAGCCACTGCAAGGAGCCTGAAGAAGAAGCAGCAGCAACTCCAAGCTCATCAAGACCTGCTCACAGATAGATGGACTAAAGACCTGGCAGCTGAGGAATATGGACTCGAGCACCAAACGGCTGACCGGCCACCCTGTGGCCGAGATAAAACGGTATATCAGCCTGAATACCAGCCCGCACCCCCACGCCGATACACTACGGCCCGGGGCAACAGGCAAGACCTGCAAGATATTCTGGAAAACAAAGCAGGACAGCCAAGATCGATCTACGGATCGCGGGGGCGTGCCCCAGCGCGCGACGATGATCGTTGCGCCAGACACATCATCAACAAGTCCGGCCAGGCGGAACACAGCAACCCAGACCAATCCGAGCTGCATAGCCACATAGCCCGGCACATAGGCTCTGCACACCCCCTCTGCTTCACTGACGAAGTGATGGATCACGAATTCCCAGAAGGGTTCAAACCTGTAAACATCGAATTGTATGATGGCACAACAGACCCCGCAGTATGGATCGAAGATTTCCTTCTCCACATTCACATGGCCCGCGGAGACGATCTACACGCCATCAAATATCTTCCCCTTAAGCTCAAAGGACCCGCCCGGCACTGGTTAAATAGCCTGCCAGCAAACTCCATTGGCAGTTGGGAAAACCTGGAAGATGCATTCCTCGATAACTTCCAGGGCACATATGTGCGACCACCAGACGCCGATGACCTGAGCCACATTACTCAACAGCCCGGAGAGTTAGCCTGGAAATTCTGGACTCGGTTCCTTACTAAAAAGAACCAAATAGTCGACTGTCCGGACGCCGAAGCCCTGGCGGCTTTCAAGCATAATATCCGTGACGAATGGCTCACTCGACACCTCGGCCAGGAAAAACCCAAGTCCATGGCAGATCTCACAACCCTAATGACCCGCTTTTGTGCGGGTGAGGACAGTTGGTTGGCTCGCAGCGGCACCACGCCACATTCCGGCACTTCAGACAACCGCGATGCTAACTGCAAGCCACAGCGTAACAGACATAAGAGACGGAACAACGGTGAAAGCACTAAAGACACGGCAGTCAACACCGGATTCAGCGGATCTAAGTCCGGTCAGGAGAAAAAGCCGTTCAATAGAAATAATCAGGGACCGTCCAGTCTGGACCGCATACTGGAGCGCGCGTGCCAAATTCATGGCACACTGGACAAACCAGCCAACCACACCAATAGGGATTGTTGGGTGTTCAAACAGGCCGGCAAAATAAACGCTGAAAACAAGGACAAGGGGCTGCACAGCAACGATGACGAAGAGCCCCGGCGTCCGAACACGGAGGGACAAAAGAAATTTCCCCCCAGGTGAAAACGGTCAACATGATCTATGCCACCCACATCCCCAAGCGGGAACCGAAGCAAGCACTTCGGGACGTCTATGCGATGGAGCCATTCGCCCCCAAGTTCAACCCATGGTCAGCTTGTCCGATCACCTTTGACCGTAGGGATCACCCTACTAGCATCCGTCACGGCGGCTCAGCCGCATTGGTCTTAGACCCAATCATCGACGGATTCCACCTCACGCGTGTCCTTATGGACGGCGGCAGCAGCCTGAGCCTGCTTTATCAGGACACAGTGCGCAAGATGGGCATTGACCCTTCAAGGATCAAGCCCACCAAAACCACCTTTAAAGGTGTAATTCCTGGCGTAGAGGCCCGCTGTACGGGCTCTATAACACTGGAAGTGGTCTTTGGATCCCCAGAACCTTCCAGAGCGAAGAGTTAATCTTTGATATCGTCCCTTTCCGTAGTGGTTACCACGCACTGCTCGGACGAATCGCATTCGCTAGATTCAATGTGGTACCACATTATGCATACCTCAATGCGATTCCACGCGGGGTCATAACAGTAAACGGAAACATGGACCGCTCTCTCTGAACAGAAGAGCATACTTCAGCCCTCGCGGCAGAAGTACAATGCAGCCTACTTCGACAAACCAATCCGGCGACAACTTCGAGCACCATCAAGCGAGTCCGGAGCACCCTGCAACAGGATCATCAGGAACGCCAAGAGCGTGATTAGCAGTCTGGCCTTCGCTCAAGCCCCTTCAAAGCAGCATTCGTGCCACGCGTACACAATTATGCACTCAAGATACCATGGGCATAGGCGGAGGCGCATCAACGACTCAGTCAATAGTGCGGGTAACCGCCCAGTACCTTCATAATCTTTCCCTCTTACCTTTCAGGACACCGCGTTAGTGCAGCATCCTCAATAGAGCCTAATTGCCGGACTCACACGGGAGAGACATCCAAGGAGGCCTCAAACATTGTGCGTAGAAGGAAATACCCAGGTGGAATCTATTCACGATCATCATACATGCTTTATCTATCTGTACACAGCCTGCCCCTGGATAGGACATGTCAAATAGTCCTATTTATGTCTGCTTAATGCATCCATTGTAAACATATGCTTAAACGTATTATTTGTCAATGGGAGATCATATATAGCGTCAACTTATTATTCTTATTTGAGCATTTTTTCTCTTATAAATGTTTACTTGATATTGCATCCGTACACCATGGTACGGTCATTCTGCCAGGGGCTTTTTATGGCGCCCCGTAGTATGGCAAGTCAAGTCCGAACACTTTCAACAATGCGGCATCCCGAACTTATAGCACTATATGCATCAGCTCCGAATCATGTCTTGGGTCTACAATTGGGATAGCCCGGCTCCCTTGTTTTGGTGCCTTACGTTCCATTATATTGGCTAAGGTAGCGCAGGGAGAACTACTGCGATTGTGTCCCGGTTCTTCCGGACGAGCACCTTAGTAGAGAAAGCCGAAAACTGACCGGCATGATGTGGCGAGAGCTGGTCGGTGTTTGAGAGGTCCTAAAATCCTTGAAGGTTTTCCGCTTTAGGCGATACATCGGCTTCGTCCGATCCAGGCGTATATAGCGCCCCAATTCGACCTTCCGGATTCTAGGGGCTTCGCCGAAATTTAAAATTGTAGACTTCTATGGCTAAGTGAAAGTTATAAAGCCGCATAGTTCGATTGCCTTGTTCGCTGCGCCGGACACCTCCTTAAGGGACCAAACATTTGGATAAAGAGTGTCTGGGTTTTCCACGAACACCCCAGTACTAGCTAGGTGGGGGCAGAAGCCGATGACTGGCCTACTTTCAGAATTTTATAAACAACCGCACAGAAGGTAATATTTTATATAACAAAAGCGCTACATAGCGCAAGTAACTTCGTCCTTAAAATACAACATGACGGAAGTGAATTCATTCAAAAATGGTGTCCTTGGTACATTCATCAGCCACGAGACGAGCACCCTTCATAATGCCATCATAGTATAGCTCGGGATGGCGATGCGCCTTGCCCTCCGGCGGCCCGTCCTTGACCAGCTTCTCCGCATCCAGCTTGCGCCAATGCACCTTGACGCAAGCAAAGGCCCAACGAACACCCTCGATACAAACGGATTGCTTGATCACCTCAAGGCGCGGGCAGGCATCCACCATCCGCTTGATCAGGCCAAAGTAGCTACTAGGCAGGAGCTCACCAGGCCACATCCGGACTATGAAACCTTTCATAGCCAGTTCGGCCGCCCTATGGAGTTCAACCAACTGCTTCAGTTGGTCACTCAGAGGCATCGGGTGTTCGGCCCTAGCATACTGGGACCAGAACAGCTTCTCTGTTGAGTTCCCCTCCTGGGCACGGTAGAACTCCGCAGCGTCTGACACGCTGCATGGAAGATCTGCGAATGCCCCTGGAGAGCTCCGAATTCGAGTAAGTAAAATAAACACCTCCTCCACATGTTTGCTTTGCATAAAGAACTTCTTACCCGCTTCTATCTTTTGGGCCTCCTGGATCTCTTGCTGTGCTTTCTCGGCTTCGGCCTTGGCGTCTTTCAAATCGACAAGGGCCTTCGCAAGCTCGGCCTCTTTCACCTTCATATCATTCTCCACGGACTTGTACTTCTTGTCAAGGTCCTGGAACTCTTGCTGTACCTCACCTACCCTAGCACAATTCTTTTCGCGCTCCTTAAATTTCGAGGCCGCCTTGTCTTCAGCCTCGGACAGCGCCTTTTTCAAGGACGCCACTTCGGCAGTGGCCCCTGTTACACAGTCATGACACTTAGGTGTTAGACTCACCAATTCTGCCTATCCGTAAAAGCATAAGAGCGGGAATCACTTACCTTTGTTCTCTTCGAGCTGCCTCTTCATGAGGTCGAGCTCTCCCTGCGCCTGCTCCAGGTCCCGCTTCAGTTCGGCAACCTTGGCAGTACGGGCAGCAGCAGCAAGCAACACAGCCTGCTTATTAACAACAATACTTATTATTAGACTCCTGCGGATTATAATTGACCCTCCGTTTGGCTTTTCTTTCCGAACACCAAACAAAGTATCAAGGGCTACTACCTATCGGGTGGTAGTTTTGCACATATTTATTACTTACCTCAAAGCCTGTCAGGAGGCTGGTGCAAGCTTCGGTTAGTCCGCTTTTGGCGGACGAAACCTTCCAAATCACCGTACCCATAAGAGTACGGTGCTCTTCATCCATGGAAGCGCCACGAAGCGCTTCCAGCAGACAATCTGGCACCTCATGCGCAACGGAAGTCCTCGACGCAGACGGCTCGCCCTCCCTAACGAGGGGCCGCCCTCCTGAGTCCGGAACCATCGAAGGTTCCGGAACTGTGTTCGGCTGAGAGCCCGGCTTGCCATGGCTCTCATCGACATGAGCCACGGGGATCTTGAACCCCGCATGTCCAACCTCTGGAATCCCGCCTTGGGGTGTCTCCAGAGTCACCTCCCCCGCCCTGGGAGCCTTCGGGACAACACCTCCATGTCATCTGTGGGTTGAGGAGTAGTGGCAGTCGGAAGCAAATTTATTGCCGAATCACTCAGGGACCCAGAGGAAGATACCTCGGGGTGAGCCCTGGCCGGACTGCATATATGTTCGACATTATAAATACAAAAACTACTAAGTGAAATCATGATAGAATGCGGAGACTTATGATCGCACTGGGGGCTTCCCCCTGGGCAGGCACCCCTCCTCGCTGTGAGCGGCCGTGGCGGAATAGTCCGGAAGGGATACCTTTACCTTCTTGGACGCCCCAGCCTCCCCCTCCGGGGCGGCTTTTCTCTTTCTCTCCTCCCCAGTACGGGGAGGTAGAGTTTGTTCTTGGTTCCTCCCGCCTCCGCGGAAGAATCTGTCTCGTCGTCATCAGACGACAGGGGTATGATGGCCTTACGCCGAGGGCCTTTTCCGGCCCCTTGGTCCGCTTCCCCGGGCCCCTCATCCTCTCCGGATGGGGCGTCTTCTTCTTCCTCCTCCCCTTCATGGGAGGAGTGAACCTCGTCGTCTTCGGACGAGGCCTCTGGCACAACCTTACGACGGAGACCCTTTCGGGTCCCCGGGGCCTTCTTTTCGGCCTTCTTCTCCGGCACATTGTACGGTGCCAGGACCAGCATCTCCGTCAGGAGAGCGTCGGCTGGGCCTTCTGGCAGCGGAGCCGGGCAGTAAACCTGTTCCGCTGTCTCCACATAATCCTGAACAAATGTGCATAACTGCTTAAAATTCTCCCGTGAATATATTGGGAAGGACCGAATCCGATGGTAGTTTGAGAACTCACCTGACTAGGAGCCCGCGCGGTGTGAAGCCCGCGGTCCTCGGACGTGGGAGGAGGTACTTCGGAGGCCTTGAACAACACCGTCCATGCGCCTTTGTGCGTCATGTCATAGAGCTTTCGGAGCATCTGGTGTTCGGCTGGGACGAACTCCCACAGATTGACTGCCTGCCTTTGGCAGGGCAGGATCCAGTGAACGAGCATGACTTGGATCACGTTGAGAAGTTTGATGTTCTTGTCCTTCATGCTTTTGATGCATGTCTGGAGTCCGGTCAGCTCCGTAGAGTCGCCCCAGGACAAGCCCTTCTTTTCCCAGGAGGTAAGTCGCATGGGGGCTCCGGATCAGAACTCGGGGGCCGCCGCCCAGTTGGCGTCGCGCGGCTCAGTGATGTAAAACCACCCCGATTGCCACCCTTTTACGGTCTCCGCAAAGGAACCGTCGAGCCATGTGACATTGTGGCATTCTACCCACCATGGCCCCTCCGCACTCCGCTTGTTGGCCGCTTACAACCTTCAGCTTCACGCAGAAGGTTTGCAGCCATAGGCCGAAGTGAGGCCAGATGCGGAGGAAGGCCTCGCATACGAAGATGAACGCCGAGATGTTGAGGATGAAATTCGGGGCTAGATCGTGGAAATCTAGCCCGTAGTAGAACATGAGCCCGCGGACGAAGGGGTGAAGTTGGAACCCCAGTCCACGGACGAAGTGGGCGACAAACACGACCCTCTCGTGGGGTCGTGGGGTCGGGATGACCTTCCCAGCATCCGGTAGCCGGTGCGCAATGTCTGTGGCCAAGTATCCGGCCGCCCGAAGATTGGTGACATGCCTGTCCTTAATGGTGGAAGCCACCCACTTGCCTCCTGCTCCGGACATGTTAGCTGTGCGGAGGAGACTTGGGCTTGGGCGCTGGAGCTCGAGGGGGCAAGAGTGGGCAAATGAGGAAGAAGGGGTGGGTAAAAATGGGGAAATCTTATCCCTTTATAGAGGCGCTGAAAGCAGTACACCTCCCCACTTGCCCATTGGGAATCGCCTGCTTCCCAAGCGCCACGATTGATGGCGTGGTGGTATTACCCATACCCATATTGATGAGAATCCTGTGATAAGGGGACACGATCTCTACTTTGACAAGACGTGTCACAGAAACCGCCTCGTAATATGCGCTGTAGCTGGTTGTGGGAAAACTGTTCAAGTAATGATCCGACCGTAATAACATGTCACGTCATCAGAAAAGTTGTCAGCAGATTGCATTTGTGAAAATGCCATTCTCTCTACGGTGGTGTGTAAAGATCATCTTGCAGATCCAGACACGGTCTACGTGTTCGCTAAACTACATTGGAGCATTCGGAGAAGGAACCTGCCTTGCAATGCCGAAGACAATACTACGCGCCGGACTCATCGTCATTGAAGCCTGGTTCAGGGGCTACTGAGGGAGTCCTGGATTAGGGGGTATCCGGACAGCCGGACTGTGTACAACATCCGGACTATTGAAACGTGAAGATATAAGACTCAAGACTTTGGCCCGTGTCCGGATGGGACTCTTCTTTGCGTGGAAGGCAAGCTTGGCCATCCGGATATTATATTTCCTTTCTTGTAACCGACTCCATGTAAACCCTAGCCCTCTCCAGTGTCTATATAAACCGGAGAGGTTGGTCCTTAGAGGGCCGATCACAATTACAATCATATCATCATAGGCTAGCTCTTAGGGTTTAGCCTCTATGATCTCGTGGTAGATCTACTCTTGTACTACCCATATCATGAATATTAATCAAGCAGGAAGTAGGGTTTTACCTCCATCAAGAGGGCCCGAACCTGGGTAAACATCTGTGTCCCTTGCTTCCTATTACCATCAGCCTTGACGCACAGATCGGGACCCCCTACCCGAGATCCGCCGGTTTTGACACCGACAACGCGCGCACATGGACGGGAAATAAGTGGAGCAGAGGAAGGCACCTTCATTCTTTCGAACATACAGCACTAGCTCGGTGGCTGCAACCCTCTCACCCAAAAGTTGTACTGCCAGGGTTCGATTCCAACTAGTGTAGTTGAAAAATATCTAACACTTGCCAAAATGTCGTCCCTAGTTTACCTAGTTTTTCGCACACTCAATTGTCTTTCCATTTTGAAAATAACATATATTTTTGACTTTGCATCATATGAAGATGTGCTATACATGAATGGTGATCAACACAATGTTAACTTGTTGTTAGTTACATTTTTTACCATGAATAAAATTTCCAACATTCTGTTATCCATGTCTGAAAAGTGCCCGTTGATTTAAATGCTCTACCTCTGAAACATGCATTTTCTTATGTGAAAATCACTTGGACAAGCAGCCATCACTGGTGTTGGATTCAATGCCGCGCTTCTTCAATCCCTCGACAGCGTGAGGGGGAAATAAACTTCCATCCCGTGCTGTTGGTTGGGGAATGGAGCGAACTGGATTAAAGATGGGGCCGACGGCGCGACTGAAGAAGCACATCCGCCATGATTTTTTAAGTGGATGGCTCTCGGTGGCGTTTGTTTACTTTCCTATGCACCATAAACCTTGTATTTTTAGCCTCCCAGTCCGTGGTGGACCAGCAGCCCATTTGTTGGGCGGGCCAACCTACAGAAAGCAACATTCGATTTTTCATCAAGCCCCCAAAACAACGTAGTACTATGTTTGTTTTGAAGCCGAAAACATTACGGCAGGGGTTGAGCGGGGGAGGGGGGAAGATAGAGAAAAGAGATAAAAGGAGCTGATGCGCCGTTGCTACCCTAACAAGCAGGTGAAATTCTTCTCGGGAAGAAGGTGTGCCGTTGACACCCACACGTCACAAATCCCACAATAGACATACTAACAAGTTCACACACAAGTACAACAAAAAAGGTAAACTTTCGTATCAAACTCAGGTTCACAGGACATGTTCATATTCATAGCCAACATTCACAATCAAAAACTCAAAAGATTCATATATACACAAGTTCAGCATGTCTATGCATCCAAATATTTGATAGATCACAAGACAATATTCATAGATAATCCACAAAAAGATTCAGATGTACACATGTTTAGTATGTTTATGCATCCAAATGATTGATATCACAGCCAATATCATCCATGGACAAACTTTAATTACCTAGGGTACAGACTGGTACATGGTGTTTAGTCGGTGGTACTTCTTGCTAAAATTAATGCTTGTACGAGTAAACTTTCAAGTACATAAGAGGCAAAACAGACAATCTGAACTTTGCTTGTAGGTTTATCCTCAAGATAGTGGCCTCGATGTTGAGGGAGGTTTGAGCAACTTGGCCACTACTTTTATGCAACTACTTTACTGGCTCATCTTGGTCATGTAGCTCGCCAAAATTCTACATTGCACACAAGAAAGGAGGTGGTCGATAAAATGAACCACCCAATTTTTGTGTGCAGTTCAACTGAAATGGAGCATCCCTGGCGTGCTGACTGATTAAGTGCCAGATGAATATACGCATCAACCAACTTGTCTGGAATCTTTAGACTCCATGCCATACAGTTCGCTACCATATGTGTCGATAACCAAAAGGCATAAGTTGGGACCAAAGACCGGACTGCATTTTTCTGGGCTATGCTCCAAGCAATATTTTTGGCTTTCACTCTCCTAATACTTGGAGTTTGACACTTGAATGAATATAGTCACTTCTTCTTGTCAACATCGATGCTTGTTTGAGTGAACTTTGGAGTACATGGAACCAGCATAAGTATTTGTCCATCTGATCTTTTTATGCAGTTCTACGGAAATCGCCCAATGTAATGATTTGCTCGCGAGTTCAGGCTCCAAGTTACTCCTTTATGAAATCGGCAAACAATAGCACAATACCAAATTACCAATACATATGACAAGCACAATAATCAGAATAAAGACCGGTACCAACCTGTATGTGGTAGCATATCAATTACTATTTCCTTTGACTAGAAGCCGAGATAAGCGACTGACGGGAAAGGGAGGAAGCAAGCCAAGATAAGCGTCTAACATGAAAGGAAGGAAGCAGTCGAGGCAATGAAGCACCCAAAGTTTTTGTGCGATTCCACCAAAATTGAGCATCCCTGTTGGCACATATATTGAGAGAGTGAGATTATTGTAATAATGGGACTAGTTGATGAAACATACACTAACAAATAGAAGCACCCTCATTATCTTAATGGGTAAAGTTAGCAACATAGTAGTGTTGCTTAAAGAGAGGTATTAGTTTATTTAATCAGTGCCAATTAGCTCAACACTCAAAGCATTGCCATTTATCATAGGTTGCAAAACTTTAACGTGCAAAGATAAAGGAGTTTCTCATGACAGTAGCAACACAGTACCACGATACAAATAGAGATGACATCAAACTAATATGGATGAAGGCCTTAGGTCGGTACCAACCTGAGTAAAAAAGCTTATTCAAGTAGTCCCAGAAGAGATGATAAAGCACTCACTGGAATCACTCAATAGTATATATTTTTGTGCACTTCAAATATATGGTTGAAATCACTCTTGTTTACCAGTGGTGAGATTATATCGAAAGATTATCAAGAACTTCTAGCAGAGTTAAAGCACTGGCTGGGATACAGTTCATTGTATTCTCTTGTGTAGTTCCACTAAAATGTACGCTTGGCACAACATGATCCCTGTTTGCACAAGTAGGAACAAGGTGAAACCTTCATTATCTTAGTGAGAAAGGATAGAAAGATATTAGCATATGACTTTAACAATAACATCAAATTCATGATGGACAATACACAAAACATTGCCTGATTGAACCAATGGCAATAAATTGACATGCAAAACAATAACATTATTATGTCATGACACTACCAAGATTCCCTTCCTGCTCCACCACATGATTCACCTCCACAGACACACATACGTACGTACATGATTCAGCATAGGGTGCTACTAAAAATTTGTTTAACTCCGACATGAAAATTAGGTAGCAATAAATTAGTGCTACTTAAGGACTCCTAATTAATTAAGTTACCCTGCAGGAGAGAAGGCAGAAGTGGAAGGGCTCCCTGGAGGATCGTCTCACATGTAAGGGAGACATTGCCGGAGCCCTTGAATGGCTTTGACTGAGGCCTCGGCTTCAGCAAGATCACCTTGCACTGTTGATCGTGTAGAGCTGGGTCACACATGCATCCAGAATCCAGTTAATTAGTATGATGTGTCGTCAAGACAAGTACTACCCTGCTGCATTTCTCTATCTATCTCTACTCTACTCTTATATAAAAAACAGAGTTGGTGCTGATGGTGTGCCTGCCATCCTGCAATATAGGCCGTCTGATTTATATCTGATGGATAGGAAGGAAACTATGGAAGTTTTGCAAAAAGATACCCACACCCCTCTCCACATTTGCAACTAAGTCCTTCACTCGTTCATCCTTTTCTCTGACAAGATAAAGTACACATACAAATGCATCTTGATGTTATGTGCAACACACAGGCATCTTGCTATTCTTCCAAATAAATTAAGACTAGTGGCAACACAACAATACAATACCACTAGCAAGATGTCAGGATAACATAGGACGGTACCATCGTGTGATCTTCTTCATTTCCTCCTCCTTCTTATTTTCTTCTTCTTCTTCTTCTTCGTCTTCCCCTTCATGCTCTGTTTCTCTTTCTCCTCACTAGTTGGTGAAACCAAGTACATGATTGGCCTTCTATTTCAGAATTGGTTTTGTCAGTGAGGGAGTACAAGTGTACTAGTAAACAATAGCATTGTTTTCTCATGGCAGTCGCAAAATAGAGATGAACACATGCATTAAATATCATTCTTACCTAAAGGAAGGTTATGGTGCCAATATAGACGATGAAGATTGGAACACAGATCTCCCTTTTTGTAGTTCCACCGAAATGAACCAACGCTTCCATTCTGACATTCTAGTTAAATAGCACAAAAGTCACTTCTTTTAAGAAGTGTTTTGTGCAGTGCACCAAAAGGTCGCAATAGCACCAAGGTGAAATGGATATCCATGTTTGCACAAAAAGCTACAGAGGAAACAGTCAGAGTCTCAAACAATTGCTAGAAAAAACAATTGGCTAAACTTTTCATGCCTTATAACAGTGGCATGTCTTCATTTTACCAGGGGCATTAGGTTAAGAACATCTAAATATTTTCTATAAGGGAATGGGACAGTGGGTGCACCAGCAGTCCAGCACCATGTACCTAAACTGGGACATAAAGTGGTGATTCAGAGTTTGTTGCCCCGAGAAACAAACATCCAAGAAACATATCTGGGTTGGTCCCATTTTTGTTCACTCTAGCCACCTACACCTATGTGTAGATAGCAAATCGAGTCCTGGTCATACCACTATGTACAACGTTTCCCCTATATTCTCTTTTCGACCAAGAGACTGGTTGGATGACCAGTCTCTACCACTTTTACCCCTTTCCTTCCTGTTTGTACCAAGTCCAATGTACATAGTAAATTTACCCCCTTTATTTCTTGTTTGAACCAAGTACAAGATTCGACTCCATGAAGTAGTTTTACCTCTAACAACAGAAAAAAATTAGGTGACGCTGGACCATCCGATCGAGAGGGACCGAGAGGTAGAAAATTATGCACATGCAACAATGTAGCGAGCTGGGGAAGTAGAGCTAGGCCAGTTTCGAAGGAAGATATAGCTGAAGGTCATCGGGATGTGGATAGGTGGGCGGAGGGAGGCCGGATCCGCCCACACTAGGGCAACGACAAAGGGATCGGAGGACGTGATACGTCCATTTTGCATCATGCTTTTATATCGATATTTATTGCATTATGCACTGTTATTTCACGTTATGTCGCAATACTTATGGCCATTCTCTGTTATTTTACAAGGTTCACATGAAGAGGGAGAATGCCGGCAGCTGGAATTCTGGGCTGGAAAAGGAGCAAATATAGAGACCTATTCTGCACAGCTCCAAAAGTCCTGAAACTCCACAAAAGTCATTTTTGGAATTAATGATAAATATTGAGCAGAGGAAGTACCAGAGGGGGCCCACACCCTGGCCACGAGGGTGGGGGCGCGCCCTACCCCCTGGGTGTGCCCCCTGCCTTCTGGGCCACCTGGCAGCCCTCCGGTGCCCATCTTCTGCTATATGAAGTCTTTTACCCTGGAAAAAATCATAAGCAAGCTTACGGGACGAAACTCCGCCGCCACGAGGTGGAACCTTGGCAGAACCAATCTAGGGCTCCGGCAGAGTTGTTCGGCCGGGGAAACCTCCCTCCAGAAGGGGGAAACCATCACCATCATCATCACCAATGATCCTCTCATTGGGAGGGAGTCAATCTCCATCAACATCTTCACCATCACCATCTCCTCTCAAACCCTAGTTCATCTCTGGTATCCAATCTTTGTACCAAAATCTCAGATTGGTACCTGTGGTTTTTAAGTGCATCTAGTGCCCCTTAGTGATTTTGGTGTATTGAAGACTTATAGGTTAAGGGACTAATATGTTCGTGAGTATACACAAGCTCTATAAGTCGATGAGGAGTTTGATATTTACGGTGAAAGTTGACCCCTAAAAATGAATGTCTTCGGTTGAAGACTTTGGTTCTCCTGAAGACTTTGAAAGTGAATAAATTGGTGTGACCTTGAAGACTTCGATATTCATGCGAGGAATATGAAGCGTGAAGACTTTTGTTTTCGTAGTTTCATTTTCTCCTTCTTGAGTCATAGGAAACACCGTACTTTTAAAGGGGGTCGAGGTAATACTAAGGAAACATATTTCTATGTGATGCTCATCTCAAAATCCAACACCTACCCAATCCTTCGAGTGAAGCCATTGGAGATCTCATATCAGTTCAGTCAATTTCTTCAGTGACAGAGACGAAGATCTTCTGGTCTCTGAGGAATTTGTTCTGACTAAGGAGTTAGGAATTCGCCAGTGCGAATTGCCTACACAGTGAGGAACATGATAGCCCTGAGTAATTCGAACCTCAAATCCGACCGTTGCTGTGCCGTGCGCCAACTGTCCCAAAATATCCTACCACCTAACGGTCATATCAGACAAGGGCATTTATGTCTTATCATGTTGGGCTGCTCCCTAGGCTATAAATAGCCACCCCCTACAACCACTAGCTGGTTGGCTGCTTCGAGAGAAACTGACACTTGTCATTTGAGAGCATCCCATCCTCCGAGGACTTTGAGCGAAAATCATCAAGTGAGGTAAACCCAAATCCCAAACCCAAACCTACAAAACCCAAAGTGATTGAGCATCATGAAGAGATTGTTCCTGTGTGGAACCGATGCTTGTTACCTTTGAGGACTGTGTATCCTCTAGACGGTTAGTCATCATGGTATGAGCATCCAAGAGGAATTATGGATTGCCGCGTGACCAAGTCTGTGAAGGTTTGGAAGTCACCTGTGAAGACGTACCACTATTGTTGGGCGAGGTCTATGTGATCTTAGCTCAAGGAGAATACGGTGAGGACTGTGTGTCCGGGACTGTGTGTCCTCGAGTTTAAATACTCAGCCGCTCCAACCAGACGTACAACTATCACAATAGTTGGAACTGGCCTACCAAATCATTGTCTTCACCAAGCCAACTAGTTCTATTTCCTCAACCCTGTCATTTCCTCAGTTATGTGTTGATGTACCTTATCATTACTGTTTGAAGACTTTGACTGAAGACTTTCTCTAATTCCTCAATCCTATTTCTTCAGTCTGTTTGTCTTCATCCTGCTTATCCCGTGTTTACACTTTCTGTACCCTGTGTTTGTCATTCATTTCATCATGATGACTATGCTGTTGCTCTGTTATGCTTATACCTGAGTACTTATTCCACTGCAAGTAGTTCTTCGCTTAGGAATTTCCTCAACCTGAAATTCCTCGGTGAAGAATTAATTAAAAATCGCCTATTCACCCCCCTCTAGTCGATGTAACGCACTTTATCAGAGCAAGGAACTCCCTTGTTCTGTGTGATTTTGGTTTAACCACCTGGAGTTTTAGTTATGTCGACTGCAGGAATGAGGAGTGTGTCCTGCCCCATCTTTGACGGTCATAAGTATCCCAAGTGGAAGGCCATGATGTAGAAGCGACTCATGGCGATGAACAGCAAACTATGGACCGTCACTGAGATTGGTCTTACCGATCTATGCAAGATGGCGGAGGCTGATGACATTCGCAAGTACACTCTACTTAACCTCACAGCGAAGGATGTCATCTGCTCCTATTTGTCCCAAAATCAGTTTAGGAACATCATGCATCTCAACCATGTGAAGCTAATCTGGGACCAACTCTCTGAGGTCTATGAAGGCCATCATACTCGTCCTGATCCTTGGTTTGAGGATTTCAAGGAATCACTCAAGGAGATGACTTTCACACCTGAATCATCATCCTCTTCACCATGCCTTATGGAAAAGGGTGCCAAGTAACAGAATGCTACCTTTCTGAATCTAGTGATGATGAATCAGGCGATAAATTTGGCCCCAGCTATGCCAAACTTGCTTCCCTTGCCACTAAACAACAGAGAGCTCTTGAAAAAGTTCAAAACATGCTAGATGAAAGCGATGATATGTTGGGTGAGGAATTGGATCGAACTAAGTCCTTGACTGATAGTCTTCAAAAACTTCAGTCAAAGTTTGACAACCTTCAAAATCATCATAACACCCTATTAAATGATCATGAGAAGCTTTCTTATGAATTTCTTTAGAGAGAGCAAGATCTTGAGAAGTTAAAAGCGAGTTATGAAGATCTTTAGAAGGAAAACGATTCATTGCTTGCTCAACAGATTAGTTTCGCTTAGGAAGAATTTATTCCACCATGTCTTAAATGCATTGAGCGTGAATATGCTAATTCATCACCTGAATGTTCAAATGCTTCTCTTGCTGCAAATTCTTCAACTGTCTCTGTGGTTAAAAATTCCTCATCTGAGGATACCACATGTATCACTGACGATAATGCAGGGCTGAAGGAATTGTATGTGATAGGAATTTACAAAAGCCTCAAAGGGCATCAGACTCTATGTGATGTGCTCATATAGCAGGTCTTGAACAGGAACCCTAGAAAAGAGGGTATTTCCTTTGAGAGGAAACTCAATGCTGGGACCTACTGGAAACCTAAGCAGTACCCCAAAACCTCATGGGTTGCTGCGAAAGGACCTCCTGTAGACCCATGCAATTTATTTGGCTTTACCTCTGATTCTTCATATTCCTCTGATGAGTCATTTGACTCCAACTATAAACTGTTTAAGAATCAGAACAGTGAAGTATTTGCTTGATATGTTGGAACTAACTGCAGGAACGGTCCCCCTATGAAGAAAATCTGGGTTCCTAAAAGGTGCCTTGAAAATCTTCAGGTGAATGCCATCATGACACCACCCATGAAGAATAGGAACCCCAGATCAAATTCTTCATATGGATCAAAATCTTCATATGGATCCAAATCCTCATATGGACCAAATTCCTCACGTGGATCAAATTCCTCACACGGATCAAAATCCTCATATGAACATCATCGTGCTAACACTTATGTTTCGCAGGGAAAGTCCAAGGGCCATGAATATGTGCATTATTCTTCAAACCATTACGTTCATAAGTCCTCGAATAATTTCTCTGCTTATTCATATGCTTATCCTAACCACTCTTCTATGAAACAAAGTGCACTGGCTTCTATGCCATCATTTTCTTATGGAGCTCGCAGAATGATGAACTCTTTGACACCCCTCCAGATGCGTGGTGAAGAAAAAGAACTAATCTCTTATGAAGGGTCAGGTCTCCAGACAAACTTAATCATCTGAAGAATTTGCTGGAGACTTGAATACGCTTGAAAGGACGCAAGATAATCATGAAGAAATGAATCATTCATTTCTCACGTCCTCATATTGCTATAACTGTTACTGTTGATGAAATTGATATCATATTCTTCACTGATGAAGTATATGGGTTCATAAGTTGCACTAATTCATCTACAGGATGAACAACCCAAAGCTACTGAGTGGGTCCTCGACAGTGGATGTACAAATCACATGACTGGTGACAGGAGCTTGTTGATGGAAACTGATTTGTCACCATATCATCTGAAGCATATCACCTACGCTGACAAAGGCAAAAGAAAGGTATTGGGTCTGGGTAAGGTTGCAATTTCAAAGGATAAACACATGGACAAGGTCATGCTTATTGATTCCTTAGGATTCAATCTTATGTCTGTCACAATGCTTTCTGATCTTGATATGGTTATTGTCTTTGGCAAATTTTGTTGCCTTGTGCTAATGGAATCTGACAACTCCAAAGTCTTCGAAGTCTTTAGGAAAGGATACTTGTATATTGTTGATTTCTCTGCAGGACCACAACCTGCCACATGTCTACTTGCAAAAGCTTCATAATCCTGGTTATGACATCGACGACTTGGTCATGCTGGGATGAGGAACTTGCATACACTCGCAAAGAAGAAGCATGTCATTGGCATCAAGGGTGTCAAATTCCTCAAAGATCATCTTTGTGGGGCTTGCGAGGCTGGAAAGATCACCAGAGCCAAGCATCCCGCGAAGACTATCATGACCACTTCTCGTCCTTTGAATTACTTCATATGGATCTATTTGGTCCTACTCATTATGCCACATTCACTAGTTCTGCATCATTATATGGCTTTGTCATAGTTTATGACTACTCTCATTACACATGGGTGCATATCATCACTTACAAAAATCAAGTGCAGGAAGTCTTCAAACGATTTTCCTCAAGGGCTTCCACTAACTTTGGTGTGAAGATCAAGCATATCAGGAGTGATAATGGAACCGAGTTCAATAACACTGGCCTCGATGAATATCTCAATATGCTTGGTATTACTCATGAATTGTTTGCTCCTTATACTCCTCAGCAGAATGGTGTCGTGGAGCGCAAGAACAGGACTCTTGTTGAGATGGCCCGCACTATGCTTGATGAATACAAGACACCTGAGTGCTTCTGGCCTGAAGCAATTGATACTGCATGCCACATCATCAATAGGGTATATCTTCACAAATTCTTCAAAAAGATCTCATATGAACTCCTCACTGACAAGAAACCGAATGTAAGTTATTTCAAAGTCTTCGGTACTAAATGCTGGATTAGAGATCCTCACCATCACTCTAAATTTGCACCGAAAGCACATGAGGGTTTTATGCTTGGTTACGGAAAGGACTCGCACACCTACAGAGTCTTCAACATCAATCATCACAAGGTTGTTGAAACTGTAGATGTGCGGTTTGAGGAAACTAATGGCTCGCAAAGGGAGCACCTACCTCCTGTGCTAGAATAAATGTGACTTGAGGAATCCATCAAGTTCAAAGCTACTGAGGATGTCATCCCTACCGAAGAATCTGCTGAAGAAGTCATTCCTGATCGTGAAGAAAATCATGCTGGTGCTGCTGAAGAAACTCATCCTGAAGAAACTGCTGGGCCTAAGCAAAGTCGTCAACCCGCACATCGTCGCATTGCAAACGAAGTGCAAGTCGAGAAGATCATCGATGAAATTCGTGCACCAGGTCCCCTCACACGCTCAAAAGCTTCACATTTATCTAACTTTTGTGGACATTTTGCATTTGTATCTATCACAGAGCCCACTAAAGTAGATGAAGCATTCATGGAATCTGAGTGGATTCAAGCCATGCAAGATGAATTGCATCAATTCGAGCTCAACAATGTGCGGGAGCTTGTCAAGCGACCAGACCCACGCAAGCACAACATCATCAGTACCAAATGGATCTACCACAACAAACAAGATGAAAATGGCCTCGTGGTGAGGAATAAGGCTCGTCTTGTAGCTCAAGGCTACACACATGTTGAAGGAATTGATTTCGATGAAACTTTTGCACCTGTTGCTAGACTTGAGGCTATTTGCATATTGCTTGCTTATGCTAACCATCATAATATCATCTTACAACAAATGGATATGAAAAGTGCATTCCTCAATGGTAAGCTTGAGGAAGAAGTATATGTTGCTCAACCACCAGGTTTTGAGGATTCAAAATTTCGAGATCATGTCTACAGACTCAACAAGGCCCTCTATGGCCTCAAGCAAGCACCTCAGGCGTGGTATGACACACTGAAGGAATTCCTCATGAAGAAAGGCTTCAAACCCGGTTCACTTGACCCAACTCTTTTCACCAAATCATATGATGATGAATTATTCATGTGCCAAATATATGTTGATGATATTATATTTGGCTATACTAACCAACATTACAGTGATGAATTTGCCTATATGATGAGTGAAGAATATCAAATGTCTATGATGGGAGAATTGAAATTCTTCTTAGGTCTTTAGATTCGTCAACAATACAATGGCATATTCATATCTCTAGAGAAATACCTCAAGGATGTGTTGAGGAAATTCGGCATACAAGATTGCAAAGGCATCAAAATTCCTATGCCCACAAATGGCCATCTATGCACTGATGAAAATGGTAATGACTTCGATCAAAAGGTATACCGCTCCATGATTGGCTCTTTATTGTATCTATGTGCATCTAGGCCGAATATTATGCTTAGTGTTTGCATGTGTGCCTGATTTCAAGCTACACCGAAGGAATCACACCATAAGGGTGTAGATCATATTCTTCGATATCTAGCTCACACACCAACACTTGGATTATGGTATCCCAAGGGATCTTCCTTTGATCTCATTGGATATTCAGACTCTGACTATGCTGGCGATCGGGTGGACCGCAAGTCAACGTCAGACACATGTCATTTCCTTGGATGATCCTTGGTATGTAGGTCCTCGAAGAAATAGAACTGTGTATCACTCTCGACTGCAGAAGCTGAGTATATTGCTGCTGGATCTTGCTGTGCTCAATTACTATGGATGAAGCAAACACTCAAGGACTGTGGTATCAACGTGAAGAATGTGCCACTCTACTGCGACAATGAGAGTGCTATCAAGAATGCACACAACCCAGTTCAGCACTCGAAGACAAAGCACATCCAGATTCGTCATCATTTTCTTCGTGACCATTTGTTGAAGGGCGACATCTCAATCGACCATGCAAGTATTGAAGACCAGCTGGCCGATATCTTCACAAAGCCCTTGGATGAGAAGAGATTTAGCAAGTTGCGGTGTGAGCTATATATCCTAGAATCTTCGAATGTTCTTTGAAAAGGACACACATCCTAACACTTATGCTGACTTGATGACTTAGATGTGCAACACATGAAGTAACATTTTTCTTCAATCAATGAAGACTAACCCTCTAAGTGTGAAGAAATTAATGAAGAAATTGATTCTCAGAACCCTACAAGAGTTGTATGCGGTGTCCGAAATCAGCTTTCTTATACGGTGGGTTACGCCACCAACCAAAGTTGAAAAATCTTCAATTTGAGTTTTTCTTAATTTTTGAAATTCCTCAGCTTTTCAAATTCTTCAACTTTGCATTGTCTTCACTCTTCCCGTCGTTGTTCTTCATTTGACTATATATATATATGAGTTTATGTCCTCTACAACATGCACTTATTGCTAATTCTTCAAGTTGACTTTTCTGCTAAGTGAATGTGATCGAACCCTTCCCCCTCTATGCTAAACTCAACCTTGTCTGTTCACAAAATCTTCATGTGCGTTCTATTTGAAACTCGTTCAAATTCTTCACTGTGTCCTTGTCAGCTGAAGAAATTGCAAACGACACTTTAAAATATTCTTATCCAAATTTTCGGCTTTTGCCGCTCAAACCGTTACGCATTCCACGGTATACTTATCTATTCACCCACGATCTCACACGATCTCCACCTCTCAGTACGTGGGTGACACATGTCGCGCGAATGAGAAGGGTCAGGGGCACGTTCGTCCAAATTCTTCGGGCGAACAATTTTTCAGCTCAGCTATAAATACCCCCTTCCCTTGCTCATTTCACTTTTACTCCGCTCGACTTCACTCCCTCGCTCGAGCTTCTCAAGCCCTAGCGCCGCCGCTACCTCCATCGTCGCCGGTGAGGAAGAGCTTCACTGCCTCGATCTCGTCACTGTCATACTCGCGTCGGCCGTTGAAATCTTCCCTCCGCCTCCACCGTAGACGTCTTCCTCAGCCAAGTTAGGGCGTGGAAGATCCGAGCCAAGGAACTTCTAAATCTACACCTCTTGTTCGTCGTGTTCTTCATCAAGGGTAATTAAAAGTTACTTTCACCGCATTTATTCTATTGATGATTTTCATCAAATCTTCAAAAGGTGTTTATTCTCCAACCTCCAACCTCCACACTCTAAACACCTAGCACAAATCTTCAGTTCTTGATCTGTTTCTCTAAGTGACGTATTTCTTCATGATTCCTCAGTTGTGTGAATCTCATAATCCGGACAACTCTGGAACCTAAGACAAAGAACGCTTAGTGAAATTCTTCAAGACACACCGGGCAATTTCCTCAAACTCGTTCAATTTAGAAAACCTTCTGATAACGCATCTGACCTCTCCAAATTCTTCGCACCTATACTCTGTTCACAGGTACACATGTCTGCTGCTGAATCGCTAGGTTCTCATCAACTTAACTCATTTGCAGCATTCCTCGAAGAAAAGCTGCATACTTCCTCAGAGAACTCAATTGTGCAAAAATTCCTCAGCTCAAGAAAATGGCAGATGGTAAAAGGCCTCAGAAAGGGGGAAAGAATCTTGAAGTTCATACTGCTTTTGAGATCCCTGCGAACATCTATGCAGGGTACTGCATGCCTGATGAGGCAACTCATTGCAAGGAGACGAAGAATGAGCGCAAAGTGCGCATACAGAGGATTGAGAGAAGATGGGAAAGAGAGTGGAGGGAGTACAGATATGTCACTCCTAAATACATGAAGAAATTCGCTCTTAACCCTCCATGCTCAAGACCTCCTCTGGCACCTGGCCAAAGAGCTGATCCAACAAGCCTTAAACATGGTGAGGATTATGCTGATGAATGGGCCAGGTGGCAAGCTAAGTTGGCCAAGTAGGCCAAAGAAGCAGTGAAGAAATTAAATGAGGATTTTGCTACTGCCGCTGCCTCTGCTGAGGCTTCTTCAAGCAAGAAGGCTATGCGAAAGAAGCCAGCCAAGAAGCCACCTTCCTCAGCAATGCCCTCACAGCCAAGTTCTTCTTCAATGCCCTCACGGCCAATCTCCTCAGTGCCACCAAGGTAATTTCCTCAAGCTGCCCCAGTTCCTCAAGCTGCTCAAATTCCTCGGGTTTCAAAACCCTCAGCTCCTCCGGCAAAGTCCTCAGCACCTGTGCATCTCACCACGTGCCAAAGGACCACTAGCATATCAATTGCCTCAGGAGCTTTAGCAAGTTCTTCAGCTCACCCTTCAACAACCGGTCCCACTCTGCTGAAGACCAAGGCCACTGCTGGACGAGGCACTAAACCAAGTCCTCACAAGAAGCACGTGCTCTTTCAAACTCCGTCTGATGATGAAGCTAATGATGATGAATTAGCTGATATCATCATGGACAGACAGCAGCGGGCCACTAGAGCAAAAGGAAGTGTTGTGCCCCTTCTACTGGATCCAAAGAAGATCCTCGATTTCATCGATCTTTGGCACAAAGATCCTAATGCTCCAAAGCCAGAGTTGGGCCTCACTCCTGGACAAAGTCACGTGGTGACGGCGTTCATTGCTGAAGAAAAGTGGAAGTATGACCAAGCCAGAGTGGCTAAGAAAGCGCAGTACAAGAAGCAGTGCTATCTAAAGGACAATGTCCTCAGTCTTTCGCCTGAGCAGCTCATTGCACTGCAAGCTGACATCAAAAAGCTCAGCGATGAATTTGACGCCTACAAGGCTGAATGGCAGGGTGCCAAGGTCAGATTCGTCAAGCTGACGAAGAAATTCACTTCAAGTGCTGCTGCTCCTGTGCACATTGTTGTCACTCAAGCTGAAGCATATGCTCAAGCCACTAAAGGAATTGCTAGCACCGCTGATGAAAATCAGGCTACTGATGTAACTGCAAGCACCAGGGCTGCTGAAGAAATTCCAGCCGCTGAAGAAACTGCCAGGGCAACCACTAGTGTTGCGCCTGAAGAACCTGCCAGGCCAGCTGAAGACTGTGTTGCCGCGTCTGAAGAAATTGCTCAGCACAGGCCAACTGCATCAGTTGGGCCTGAAGAAATTGATCCAACTCCCACTGCTCCGCCTGCACCAACACCAAGCGCAGTTCTTCCTTCTGCTCTGGAAGTGAAGAAAACCAAAGCTGCGGAGCGTGCTGCTCTGAAGAAGAGGAAAGCATCGGCTGCCACAAAATCCTCGACCCCCAAAAGGCGAAGATTTTGACAAGTTCCATGGACAATCCCATTGATGTTGTCCCTCTTGCAAGCATGCAATCGAAGGAACTTGTTCCTTATGGTGAAGAATATCAGATTCCTGAAGAATCTGCTGAAGAAGATCCCTCTGTTGCTTCCACAGAGGAGATGGATGAAGAAATTGAAGTTGAGTATTTCACTTCAACTCCTCAGGTATCATCGCCAACGCCTCAGTTCACAGCTGAAGAGGCCGACGTTGAAGAAATGGAAGTGGATGATGATGTGGACATTGGCTGCACCACTCCGGTGATGAACGATGATTTTTGGGATAGCCAACACGCCAAGTCTCCTATGTTCACACCACTCCAAGAAATTCCTCAGTCCCCAGCTCCAACTAAAGTTCAAATGGGCTCTGAAGAACTTCATGCCACCCCTTCCATTCATGAAGAGATTCCAGCCACTAGTGCTGATGAAAATGCTGCTGAAGAAATGGAGGCCTAGGCTGCTACTGAAGCAGAAGATATTCCTCAGCCTACGGCTCCAGAAATTGACATTCCAGAAGTTATTCTTTAGACCACTGACACTCCTCAGCCTCAGCCGAAGAATCCATTCTCCAAAACTCCGAAGTTCAAGGCTGATGCCTTCTTCAATGAGCATGTATTCTTCACAGACTAAAATCCCTATGATTCTGCTCGCCTGAGGAGGAAGCGTTCTGGACAGCTAATCAAGCAAATTTCTATTCTTCAGTGCTGTTCAACAAGGATAAAGTCTTCGACCATGAGCATATTCCTCACTTGGATATGGAATCACTGCCTTGCTTTGCGCCAGTCCTCGTTGCCATTCATGATGCTGGCCTGCTCAATTTCTATACTGACATATGCGACTGGAATGAAGAACTCATTGTTCAATTCTATGCGACGCTGCACATCACAGGCAATGCTGAAGATGTGAACTCATGGGTGTTGGACTGGATGACAGAGAACACACACTATAAGGCACCAGTCACTGAATTGCTTCATGCCATGCCTGTCAGTCCTCCCCCAGAAGGTGCACATCTCATATACTCTAAAACTAAGCTATCAGATCATTTCATGCAAGTGCTGATGAAGCTATTGAAGCCTGGACAAGCCTCAAGGACCAAATTCCTCGTGAAGGAATTGCAATATGTGCCAAGGACAGTCTATCGCATTCTGACGAAGACATTGAGTCCAATCAAAGGCCACGACTCGAATGATGAAGAAGTTGTTGGCATCATGAAGAATCTACTTTTCAACATCATGCACGGTATTCTCGTGAACTATCATGATTTATTCATGAGGACTTTGGCAAAAGTTGCAATGTCCCCATTTGAGTTGAAGCCTTACGCTCCCTGGATTATGAGATTCCTCAGATCAAGGTCTTCACTCGACTACAAAGCTGATACACTCAACCATGGCAGCTACTTGCCCCCAATTGAAGTCCTCAAACATACATTTTCCTCAGCTGATGAAAAGGGCAAGGCCACTGCTGTTATTGATGAGTGCATTCGACCATTGGATGGACAGTTTCGCAAAGCTGCTTCATACTCCACAAATGATGACTCTGCTACTCAAGATTTTTCTGCCAATGCATCTAAGCAAAGTCCTCAGGCAACAGCTCCAAGGGTGATGACTAATCGTGAGCTTCCCCTCAGTCTTCATCAAAAGGTGGACCACAATCATAAATGGGTAAAGCGTCAGTTTGGTTCAATTCTTCACAACATGACTGCCACATATAATTCAGTGAAGAAGAACCATTATTACCTCAATGAAGTTATTGATCGCACCTGGGCTATTCTGTCTCATCTCTATGGTGATGACGATCTCAAGCAAATGAGCTTCAAGTAGGACTTCGGCTGGTCTAAGCCACCTCCGAAGAAATTCAAGAAGGTTGAAGTTCCTTGTTTGGTGCCCAGTTCATATTCCTCATCCCGCGATACCGATGAAAATAAAGACCTGGACAACACTGCGGCAGACCCGACTATAACAAATGACCCCAACAACGCTGACGCCCCTCCATCGACTTCGTGATGAAATTCTTCAGGGGCGTTAGTCCTCACTTTTCATCCCTTTTGGTCATTTGATGACAAAGGGGGAGAAATTTGAGTTAGTCTTCAAGCAGGTCTATATATGGGCTTTTTTTAAGTTGCAACTCTCGCTCTTCTGAAGCTTTTGTTGATTGAGTTGTAAACATAAGTCCGATGGTGACCTGATACTTTTGCTCTGCTTTCATGCATGCTATTTCCTCATTAATGTTATGCATGCATGCTGAATCACATCAGTCACCATATTTCATCATGCATTTCAAATTCTTCATTTTATATGTCAAATGCGTGTATGAAGTACAAGATATAGGGGGAGTTCTCCATCATTCTACTCTTCAAATGTGCATTGCTTCAAAAGCAAATTCCTCACTATGCACATCTTCAGGGGGAGTTCTTCTATATCTTGCAATCAAATTCCTCAATATTGAGCACTTTCAATTCATATGTTTATTCCCGTTGAAAACTTAACCTATAATGTCATCAATCACCAAAAAGGGGGAGATTGTAAGTGCATCTAGTTCCCCTTAGTGATTTTGGTGTATTGAAGACTTATAGGTTAAGGGACTAATATGTTTGTGAGTATACACAGGCTCTATAAGTCAATGAGGAGTTTGATATTTACAGTGAAAGTCGATCCCTAAAAATGAATGTCTTCCGCTGAAGACTTTGGTTCTCCTGAAGACTTTGAAAGTGAAGAAATTGGTGTGACCTTGAAGACTTCGATATTCATGTGAGGAAATCTGAAGCGTGAAGACTTTTGTTTTCGTAGTTTCATTTTCTCCTTCTTGAGTCATAGGAAACACCGTACTGTTAAAGGGGGTCGAGATAATACTAAGGAAACAGATTTCCAAGTGATGCTCATCTCAAAATCCTACACCTACCCAATCCTTCGAGTGAAGCCATTGGAAATCTCATATCAGTTCAGTCAATTTCTTCAGTGATAGAGACGAAGATCTTCTGGTCTCTGAGGAATTTTTCTGACTGAGGAGTTAGGAATTCGCCAGTGCGAATTGCCTACACAGTGAGGAACATGATAGGCCTGAGTAATTCGAACCTCAAATCCGACCGTTGCCGTGCCGTGCGCCAACTGTCCCAAAATATCCTACCACCTAACGGTCATATCAGACAAGGGCATTTATGTCTTATCATGTTGGGCTGCTCCCTAGGCTATAAATAGCCACCCCCTACAACCACTAGCTGGTTGGCTGCTTCGAGAGAAACTGACACTTGTCATTTGAGAGCATCCCATCCTCCGAGGACTTTGAGCGAAAATCATCAAGTGAGGTAAACCCAAATCCCAAACCCAAACCTACAAAACCCAAAGTGATTGAGCATCATGAAGAGATTGTTCCTGTGTGGAACCGATGCTTGTTACCTTTGAGGACTGTGTATCCTCTAGACGGTTAGTCATCATGGTATGAGCATCCAAGAGGAATTATGGATTGCCGCGTGACCAAGTCTGTGAAGGTTTGGAAGTCACCTGTGAAGACGTACCACTATTGTTGGGCGAGGTCTCTGTGATCTTAGCTCAAGGAGAATACGGTGAGGACTGTGTGTCCGGGACTGTGTGTCCTCGAGTTTAAATACTCAGCCGCTCCAACCAGACGTACAACTGTCACAGCAGTTGGAACTGGTCTACCAAATCATTGTCTTCACCAAGCCAACTGGTTCTTTTTCCTCAACCCTTTCATTTCCTCAGTTATGTGTTGATGTATCTGATCATTACTATTTGAAGACTTTGACTGAAGACTTTCTCTAATTCCTCAATCCTATTTCTTCAGCATGTTTGTCTTCATCCTGCTTATCTTGTGCTCACGCTTTCTGTACTTGGTGTTTGTCATTCATTTCATCATGATGACTATGTTGTTTCTCTATTATGCTTATACCTAAGTACTTATTCCGCTGCAAGTAGTTCTTCGCTTAGGAATTTCCTCACCCTGAAAGTCCTCAGTGAAGAATTCATTAAAAATTGCCTATTCACCCCCCTCTAGTCGACGTAACGCACTTTCATGGGTTACTAGTAGTGTTGATTACTCCTTGTAGTTGATGCTAGTTGGTTTATTTGGTGGAAGATCATATGTTAAGATCGTTAGTGCATATTAATACCCCTCTAATTATGAACATGAATATGCTTTGTGAGTATTACGTTTGTTCCTGAGGACATGGGAGTAGTCTTGCTATTAGTAGTCATGTGAATTTGGTACTTGTTTGATATTTTGATGAGATGCATGTTGTCTCTCCTCTAGTGGTGTTATGTGAACATCGACTACATGAAACTTCACCATTATTTGGGCCTAGAGGAAGGCATTGGGAATTAATAAGTAGATGATGGGTTGCTAGAGTGACAGGAGCTTAAACCCTAGTTTATAAGTTGCTTCGTAAGGGGCTGATTTGGATCCACATGTTTCATGCTATGGTTAGGTTTACCTTAATACTTCTTTTGTAGTTGCGGATGCTTGCAAGAGGGGTTAATCATAAGTGGGATGGTTGTCCAAGAAAGGGCAGTACCCAAGCACTATTCCACCCACATATCAAATTATCAAAGTAACGAATGTGGATCATATGAGCGTGATGAAAACTAGCTTGACGATAATTCCCATGTGTCCTCAGGAGCGCTTTTCTCTATATAAGAATTTGTCCAGGCTTGTCCTTTTCTACAAAAAGGATTGGGCCACCTTGCTGCACCTTATTTACTTTTATTTCTTGTTACCCGTTACAAATTACCTTATCACAAAACTATCTGTTACCGATAATTTCAGTGCTTGCAGAGAATACCTTACTGAAAACCACTTGTCATTTCCTTCTGCTCCTCGTTGGGTTCGACACTCTTACTTATCAAAAGGACTATGATAGACCCCCTACACTTGTGGGTCATCAAGACTCTTTTTGAGCACCGTTGCCAGGGAGTGAATCGCCTTTGGTGAGTGGAACTTGGTAAGGAAACATTTATATAGTGTGCTAAAATTACTGTCACTTGTTACTATGGAAACTAATCCTTTGAGGGGCTTGTTTGGGGTATATTCTCCCTGACTAGTAGAGGAAGAGTTGCTCCTCGACCTACTAAACCTACTGAAAATGTTTACTTTGATATTCCTTCGGGTATGGTAGAGAAACTACTAGCTAATCCCTTTGCAGGAGATGGTACATTGCATCCCGATTTACACCTTATCTATGTGGATGAAGTTTGTGGATTATTTAAGCTTGCAGGTATGCCCGATGATGTTGTCAGGAAGAAGGTATTCCCTTTATATTTGAAGGGAGAGGCATTGACATGGTATTGGCTATGTGATGACATGGGATCTTGGGACTATAAACATTTGAAATTGGAATTTCACCAGAAGTTTTATCCTATGCATCTTGTTCATCCTGATCGTAATTATATATATAATTTTTGGCCTCGCGAAGGAGAAAGCATTGCTCAAGCTTGGGGGAGGCTTAAGTCAATGTTATATTCATGCCCCAATCATGAGCTCTCAAGAGAAATGATTATTCAAAAATTTTATGCTCGACTTTCTCTCAATAATCTCCATGCTCGATACTTCTTGTGCTCGTTCTTATATGATGAAGACTATTGAATTCAAGTGGGATTTATTGGAAAGAATTAAATGCAACTCTGAAGATTGGGATTTCGACGATGGTAAGGAGTCAGGTATGACACCTAAGTTTGATTGTGTTAAATCTCTTATGGATACCGATGCTTTTCGTGGATTTAGCACTAAATATGGACTTGACTCTAAGATAGTAGCTTCTTTCTGTGAATCATTTGCTACTCACGTTGATCTCCCTAAGGAGAAGCGGTTTGAATATAACCCTCCCACTGAAGTAAAAGTAGTTGCACCTGTTACAGTTGAAGAAAAGACTATTACTTATAATGATCCTATTGTTCCTACTACTTATGTCAAGAAACCACCTTTCCCTGTTAGGATAATGGATCATGCTAAAGCTTCAACTGTTGTTTGTAAGAGTAATACTAGAACATATACACCACCTGAGCAAATTAAAGTTGTACCTAGTATTGCTATGGTTAAAGATCTCTTGGCCGATAATATTGATGGGCGTGCTATTTATTTCTGTGATGAAGCTGCTAGAATTGCTAGACCCGATGCTAAGAAACATAGACCTGTTGTAGGCATGCCTGTTATTTCTGTTAAAATAGGAGATCATTGTTATCCTGGCTTATGTGATATGGGTGCTAGTGACAGTGCAATACCTTTTTTCCTTATACGAAGAAATTATGCATGATATTGCACCCGCTGAGGTAGAAGAAATTGATGTTACAGTTAAGCTTGCCAATAGAGATACTATTTCACCAATTGCGATTGTTAGAGATGTTGAAGTCTTGTGTGGTAAAGTTAAATATCTTGCTGATTTTCTTGTTCTTGGTTCCCCACAAGATAGCTTTTGTCCCATTATATTTGGTAGACCCTTCTTGAACACTGTTAATGCTAAGATTGATTGCGAAAAGGATGTTGTTACAATTGGCTTAAGGGATATGTCTCATGAGTTTAACTTTGCTATGTTTCGTAGACAACGTCATGATAAAGAATTGCAAAGTAAGGATGAAATAATTGGTCTTGCTTCTATTGTTGTGCCTCCTACAGATCCTTTAGAACAATATTTGATAGACCATGAAAATGATATGTTTATGAATGAAAGAAGGGAAATAGATGAAGTATTCTTTAAACAGGGTCCTATTTTGAAACAGAACTTGCCTGTTGAAATCCTAGGGGATCCCCCTCCACCCAAGGGTGATCCCGTGTTTGAGCTTAAACCATTACCTGATACTCTTAAATATGATTATCTTGATGAAAAGAAGATATATCTTGTTATTATTAGTGCAAACCTTTCAAAGCAGGAAGAGGAAAGATTATTGAAAACTCTGAAGAAGCACCGTGCTGCTATTGGATATACTCTTGATGATCTTAAGGGCATTAGTCCCACTTTATGCCAACACAAAATAAATTTGGAGGAAGATGCCAAACCAGTTATTGATCACCAAGGACGTTTAAATCCTAAGATGAAAGAAGTGGTAAGAAAGGAGATACTAAAGTTCCTCGAGGCAGGTATAATTTATCCCGTTGCTAATAGTCAGTGGGTAAGTCATGTCCATTGCGTCCATAAGAAGGGAGGTATTACTGTCGTTCCTAATGATAAAGATGAATTGATCTGACAAAGAATTATTACAGGTTATAGGATGGTAATTGATTTCTGCAAATTAAATAAAGCTACTAAAAAACATCATTACCCTTTACCTTTTATTGATCAAATGCTAGAAAGACTATCCAAACATACACATTTTTTGCTTTCTAGATGGTTATTCTGGTTTCTCTCAAATACCTGTGTTAGCGGATCAAGCAAATACTACTTTTACTTGCCCCTTCAGTACTTTTGCTTATAGAAGTATGCCTTTTGGTTTATGTAATGCACCTGCTACCTTTCAAAGATGCATGATGGCTATATTACCTGACTTTTGTGAAAAGATTTGTGAGGTATTCATGGATGATTTCTCCGTTTATGGATCCTCTTTTGATGATTGCTTGAGCAACCTTGAACGAGTTTTGCCGAGATGCGAAGATACTAGTCTTGTTTTGAACTGGGAGAAGTGCCATTTTATGGTTAATGAAGGCATTGTCTTGGGGCATAAAATTTCTGAAAGAGGTATTGAAGTTGATAAAGCTAAGGTTGATGCTATTGAAATGATGCCATGTCCTAAGGACATTAAAGGTATAAGAAGTTTCCTTGGTCATGCCGGTTTTTATAGGAGGTTCATTAAGGAATTCTCTAAAATCTCTAGGCCTCTGACTAATTTATTGCAAAAAGATATTCCTTGTGTCTTCGATTTGCATATTATTGATAGAAAGGGAGCTGAGAACCCTTTTGTAGACAACTTGTCTTGGTTAGAGAATGTTCTTGATGACCCACTACCTATTGATGATAGCTTTCCTGATGAACAATTAGCGGTCATAAATGCTTCTCGAACAGCTCCATGGTATGCTGATTATGCTAATTACATTGTTGCTAAATTTATACCACCAAGTTTGACATACCAGCAAAAGAAAAAGTTGTTTTATGATTTAAGACATTACTTCTAGGATGATCCACACCTTTATAAAGAAGGAGTAGATGGTGTTATTAGACGTTTTGTATGTGAGCATGAACATGAACAGATCCTACGCAAGTGTCACTCCGAGGCATATGGAGGACACCACGCTGGAGATAGAACTGCACATAAGGTATTGCAATCCGGTTTTTATTGGCCTACTCTCTTCAAAGATGCCTGTAATTTTGTCTTGTCTTGTGATGAATGTCAAATAATTGGTAATATTAGTAGATGTCAAGAAATGCCTATGAACTATTCTCTTGTTATTGAACCATTTGATGTTTGGGGCTTTGATTATATGGGACCGTTTCCTTCCTCTAATGGATATACACATATTTTAGTTATTGTTGATTACGTTACTAAGTGGGTAGAAGCTATTCCAACTAGTAGTGCTGATCATAACACCTCTATTAAGATGCTTAAAGAAGTTATTTTTCCGAGGTTTGGAGTCCCTAGATATCTCATGACTGATGGTGGTTCACATTTTATTCATGCTGCTTTTTGTAAAATACTTGCTATGTATGATGTTAATCATATAATTGCATCTCTATATCACCCATAGTCTAGTGGTCAAGTAGAATTGAGTAATAGAGAACTCAAATTAATTTTGCAAAAGACTGTTAATAGATCTAGAAAGAATTGGTCCAAGAAACTTGATGATGCATTATGGGCTTACAGAACTGCATATAAAAATCCTATGGGTATGTCTCCATATAAAATGGTTTATGGAAAAGCATGCCACTTACCTCTCGAACTAGAACATAAGGCATATTGGGCTATTAAAGAGATCAATTATGATTTCAAACTTACCGGTGAGAAGAGGTTATTTGATATTAGCTCACTTGATGAATGGAGAACCCAAGCCTATGAGAATGCCAAGCTGTTTAAAGAAAAAGTTAAAAGATGGCATGACAAAAGGATACAAAAGCGTGAGTTTAACGTAGGTGATTATGTGTTGCTATTCAACACTCATTTAAGATTTTTTGCAGGAAAACTTCTCTCTAAATGGGAAGGCCCTTACGTTATCGAGGAGGTCTATCATTCCGGTGCCATAAAAATCAACAATTTCGAAGGCACAAATCCTAAGGTGGTGAACGGTCAAAGAATCAAACATTATATATCAGGTAATCCTATAAATGTTGAAACCAATGTTATTGAAGCCGTAACCTCGGAGGAATACATAAGGAACACTTTCCAGAACGTTTCAGACTCCAAAAAGGAATAGGTATGTGGTACGGTATGTAAACCGACTCCAAAACAATTCTAATAGCAATTTTTCTCCGTTTTGGAATATTTAAGAAAATAGGAAAAATAAGAAGTAGTCCGGGAAGGACACGAGGCGTCCACGAGGGTGGAGGGTGCGCCCTACCCCACTGGGCGTGCCCCCCTGCCTCGTGGGCACCTCGTGTGCTCCCTAGACTCCATTTTCTTGCACGATAGTTCTTTCGGTCGGTAAAAATTCATTATATAATCTCCCGAAGGTTTTGACCACTGTATCATGCAAATATCCTCTGTCTTTGTTTCGAGCTGTTTTCTGTCAGATTTGTCAAGGCCAGGCATCATGACGTCACCCTCCTCCAACAATGAAGACAAGGATGCTTGGCTATTGAAGATAGAGCCGAAGAGAGAAGAACCCGGGGAGATCAACAAGGATGATGGGATCAAGAAGGCCATGGAGGATAAAGCTTCGGCGGCAGAAGAAGAAAACATCCTTCAACCTCTTCCTAACCTCTTTACCCCAACTAAGATTGAAGCTTTCAAGATGATTGTGTTAGCTCGCATCCAAAACAAGTATCTCACACTGGAAAATATTTAGTTGAAGGATCATATCATCACACTCAAGGGCATTATCCGCAAATTGAAGGAGCTTTTACGCTCGATGTGTGACTATCCACCATCATCATCACCACCTTCATCACCTCCGAGGACATAATCACATGGGTTTGGGCTCTCCCCTTGGCAACTGCCAAGCTTGGGGGAGTTGCCCCGGTATCGTATCACCATCACACTCCTATCTTTACCGTTTTACTTAGTATGATCCTTTTAGTAATATCTTGATCTAGTAGAATAAAGTTTTGGTATGAATTAGTTTGAGTTTTTCTTTGTGATCCCTCTACCTCTATGTAATAGAGTCCGTGAGCTATATATAATAAAGATTAGTGTTGAGTCAAGGGCTTTGCTATCTTGCTATGATCTTAAGTGCATAAAAGAACAAAAATAAATAAAAGAGACCATATTGATCTTATGGATAGTAATGACGTCACACATAAAGAGTATGAGGCATAAAAGTTGTTGAGAGTTGGCAAACATAGTTTTGGTCATCGTTGCAATTAATAGGAAGTAATAAATAAAGAGAGGTTGTCATATATAAATATACTATCTTGGACATCTTTTATGATTGTGAGCACTCATTAAAGTATGACATGCTAAAGAGTTGATGTTGGACAAGGAAGACAACATAATGGGTTATGTTTTCTCACATCTCAATTAAAGTATATTGTCATGGATCAGCCAACATGTTGAGTTTGCCTTTCTCCCTGATTCCTTGCACCAACTAGAGATACTACTTGTGCTTTCAAATATCCTTAAACCCAGTTTTGCCATGAGAGTCCACCATATCTACCTATGGATTGAGTAAGATCCTTCAAGTAAGTTGTCATGTTGCAAGCAATAAAAATTGCTCTCTCAATATGTATGACTTATTAGTGCGGAGAAAATAAGCTTTATACGATCTTGTGATATGCAAGTAATAAAAGCGACAGACTGCATAATAAAGGTTCATATCACAAGTGGCAATATAAAGTGACGTTCTTTTGCATTAAGATTTCGTGCATCCAACCCTAAAAGCACATGACAACCTCTGCTTCCCTCTGCGAAGGGCCTATCTTTTACATTATGCAAGAGTCAAGGTGATCTTCACCTTTCCCTTTTTCATTTATCCTTTGGCAAGCACCTCGTGTTGGAAAGATCCTGATATATATATATATATATATATATATATATATATATATATATATATATCCAATTGGATGTAAGTTATCATGAACTCTTATTGTTGACATTACCCTTGAGGTAAAACGTTGGGAGGCAACACTATAAGCCCCTATCTTTCTCTGTGTCCGATTAAAACTCCCTAACCATAAGTATTGCGTGAGTGTCAGCAATTGTGAAAGACTAAATGATAGTTGTGTATGTGGACTTTCTAAAGAGATCTTATGTTGACTCTTTCCTATGTTATGATAAATTGAATTGCTTCAATGACTGAGATTATAGTTTGTTAGTTCTTAATGAAGTTTCTGATTCATACTTGACATTGTGAATAGATTGTTACTTGAGCATAAGAAATCATATGACAAAAATATGTATATGTTGTTGTTATAAGAATGATCATGATGCCCTCATGTCCGTATTTTATTTTTATCGACACCTCTATGTCTAAACTTGTGGACATATTTTTCGATATCGGCTTCCGCTTGACGACAAGCGAGGACTAAGCTTGGGGGAGTTGATACGTCCATTTTGCATCATGCTTTTATATCAATATTTATTGCATTATGGACTATTATTTCACGTTATGTCACAATACTTATGGATATTCTCTCTTATTTTACAAGGTTCACATGAAGAGGGAGAATGCCAGCAGCTGGGATTCTGGGCTGGAAAAGGAGAAAATATTAGAGACCTATTCTGCATAGTTCCAAAAGTCCTCAAACTCCATGAAAGTAATTTTTGGAATTAATGATAAATATTGAGCGGAAGAAGTACCAGAGGGGGCCCACACCCTAGCCACGAGGGTGGGGGCGCGCCCTACCCCCTGGGTGCGCCCCCTGCCTCGTGAGCCACCTGGCAGCCCTCCGGTGCCCATCTTCTGCTATATGAAGTCTTTTACCCTGGAAAAAAAATCATAAGAAAGCTTACGGGACGAAACTCCACCGCCACGAGGCGGAACCTTGGCGGAACCAATCTAGGGCCCCGGCGGAGCTATTCTGCTGGGGAAACTTCCCTCCGGGAGGGGGAAATCATCCCCATCATCATCACCAACGATCCTCTCATCGGGAGGGGGTCAATCTTCATCAACATCTTCACCATCACCATCTCCTCTCAAACCCTAGTTCATCTCTTGTATCCAATCTTTGTACCAAAACCTTAGATTGGTACCCATGGGTTGCTAGTAGTGTTGATTACTCCTTGTAGTTGATGCTAGTTGGTTTATTTGGTGGAAGATCATATGTTCAGATCCTTAATGCATATTAGCACCCCTCTGATTATGAACATGAATATGCTTTGTGAATATTTACGTTTGTTCCTGAGGACATGGGAGAAGTCTTGCTATTAGTAGTCATGTGAATTTGGTATTCGTTCGATATTTTGATGAGATGTATGTTGTCTCTCCTCTAGTGGTGTTATGTGAATGTCGATTACATGACACTTCACCACTTTTGGGCCTAGAGGAAGGCATTGGGAAGTAATAAGTAGATGATGGGTTGCTAGAGTGACAGAAGCTTAAACCCTAGTTTATAAGTTGCTTCATAAGGGGCTGATTTGGATCCACATGTTCCATGCTATGGTTAGGTTTACCTTAATACTTCTTTTGTAGTTGCTGATGCTTGCAATAGAGGTTAATCATAAGTGGGAAGCTTTTCCAAGAAAGGGCAGTACCCAAGCACCGGTCCACCCACATATCTAATTATCAAAGTAATGAACGCGAATCATATGAGCGTGATGAAAACTAGCTTGACGATAATTCCCATGTGTCCTCGGGAGCACTTTCCTCTATATAAGAATTTGTCTAGGCTTGTACTTTGGTACAAAAAGGATTAGGCCACCTTGCTGCACCTTATTTACTTTTATTGCTTGTTACTCGTTACAAATTACCTTATCACAAAACTATCTGTTACCAATAATTTCAGTGCTTGCAGAGAATACCTTACTGAAAACCGCTTATCATTTCCTTCTGCTCCTCGTTGGGTTCGACACTCTTACTTATCAAAAGGACTATGATAGATCCCCTATAGTTGTGGGCCATCAGGACGTCCCGCGCCGGCCCTCGGCCAAAGATAAGGTGCAGCCGACAGTGGGTCTCCACCCTCACTGTCGACGATGGCCTAAATGCTGCCCCTCCTCCCCTTAACCGGTGGAGGGGGATACATATAGTGGGGTAGTTTTCCTTTTTCACACCATCAAAGCAATCGTTTAAAATTGTGTACATGCCAGGTCGTCGTTTTTTTGAGTTGTTGATTGTTATTTGAGAGAGCTACCCGCTTATTCCAAGTGGTGTTATGGTGTGACAGGTCGCACTTTGTATCGTTCAAGTCTGGTACTAGACCCTCGATTAAGTGAACAACCACCGCCTCGTAAAATTTCTGAACAAGCCCATGGCTAAAATTATAGGAAACGTTGGCTGCCCCAACATGCATTATTATTTATATTTTCTATGTGGGAGTATCCTCAAAACAAAATGGGAGAGTACAATCTTTATTCAGCCACTTTGTAATTGGTGCTAAATTTTGACCAAAGATTTAACTAACAAATTGTTAGTGCATGTTAACAAAAATTATATCCTTTCATTCGTATTTGAACATAGTTTTCGATGATGTAATTTTTTGTGACATGCATGAACATTTGGTTAGTTAAATTTATAGTCATAATTTGGCACAGATTATCATAGGGACCAATAAAGCAGGACGGAGCTCCTCATTTGTCGTCCAAACAACTAATGTATATGACTAGGCGCTCTATGTACACGCGGGACATCAAAGCATCCAGGCCCGTGTGCCATCCACCAAATCACATCGAGGTGCTACAGTCGAGACTCACCGGTCACCCCGGTGTGGCCGTCATGACCCATCATATCACAAAACCCACACCTTTACTAGCAGCACCAAAGTGGCCTCAAACTTGGACTGGACGAAGCAACCATCATTTCACTAGAACCCTCGTTAAAGACCTTTCTCCCACTGTAGAAAACCTCACTCTAGGCTACTCACTTCTGCCATTTTTCTTCTGTGCCGATGAAGGAAAGGTGGGAGAATCAGTGATGCTACTATATTTTCATTCCAAGAATCTTATTTTTACGAAGCACCTCCCGATTCTCACATCCTATTCTTTTCCCGTTTTCATTGCGATTGTGGTTTCCTTTCGATTGCTTTTTGTTTCAGATTATTGATGGATCCTGGAGCACTAGGCAAAGAGTTTCCGGTGGACAACCCACTCAAGACAGAGATCTCCAGGAAGCAAGCACCGACCAACGAGTTGGACATGTTGGCGGGCCACCCCATGGAGACGAATAACTTCAAGAAACAAGCACTGGCCAAAGAGTTGACGACGTTGGCAGAAGAAATCCTCAAAGAAAGCTAGAAGAACAGCAAGGGCCCCATCGTGCCTACCTCAGAAACTCTAACGGCCACCTATGAGAGGCTCAATGCCGAGTTTGAGGAGATAGTCGCTGTTGAGAAGTAGTATTTCCCTGGTAATGCGATGGCCCTCGGAGGGATGGGATCCCCCGGTGAACGGCACAAGGTAAAAAAATGGCTTACCATAGTTGTGGTTTTTGATTATTTGCAATGTGCTTGCTAATATGTTAGGGTTGTGCAGGTGCCGGTGGACACCCTTGATGATTCCGATGTCGCGGTCCGTCCTATGTACAACGCCACAAAGATCGTTTTCGATGTCGCGCTCCATCCTGTGGACATCGCCCCGGAGATCGATTCCGATGCTGCTGTTCGTCCTGTGGACATTGCCCTAGAGATCGATTCAGATGTCGTGGTATGTCATGTGGACATCGCCCCAGAGATTGATTCCCATGCCGCTGTCTGTGTTGTGGTCATTGCTCGAGAGATCGATGACAAAAATAGTTGGTCGCGCTAATCCTTCAAGGTAGTTTGCATTGTTTTTAATTATCAGAATGATGCGTGTTATCAAACCATCTTAGGGTTAGTGCACTGTTTTGTGTGGGAGGTACTTGCTACTTATGTTTGATAGTGAATCATGCGAAGCCTCTCCGAGTTATGGAAACAAATGTATCATCACCAGCTTTTGATGCAATATATGGCATGCTTAGATGTAAGTTTGAACTGTTTATCATATCAGCAAGGCTTGTTTGATGATTCTTGGTGCTAGTAGGCTAGCTACTATGCGAGCTATAATACTTGCAAAACACTCACTGAAGAGAAAGGGTGGGGCTGATGAGCTCGTGGTACGCTTATATGTATGATCCATCGTCGATCGGCCAATAGCCCATGCTCCTAAAATTGCAGGCTTAGTGATCGATCAGACAATAGCCCACAATTATACATTAATTCACATCAAACTTAAAGAGTTGGTTCACGGATATGAGGCCTCATTTGGTTATAGGGAAGTAAAATCGTAGCAATAGGAAAGTCATAGGAAATGGGATGACATGTATCTTAAATCCTATGAGTAGGAATATCAGAGGAGATACCCTTTGGTTCACATCATAGGATTTTTTTCCATTGAGTCTAGGCTAATTTTTATTTTCCTATGAAATGTGGAGGATAGGAAGAATTCCTCCATAGGAATATGATTCCATTCTTATAACCAAAAGGCTCTACATAATTTTTCCTATAGAAATCCTATCCTATGAAATTCCTACAAGATTCCTCTAAACCAAAGGAGCCCTCACATTAATAGCCAACAAAATTGGCACGTACTTGTAACATGCATGAATGTGTATTTTTTTTGTCGGAAGCGTGAATGTGTAGTGACGTCGTACTTTCGGAGTGGCTATAGAGACTGTGTACATGTGCTAGAGGGGTTGTGGGATGTTGATATATATATATATATATATATATATATATATATAGAGAGAGAGAGAGAGAGAGAGAGAGAGAAAGGCCCTCTTTCTACTCCTAATCGTTAGATTGACAAATGATATTTTTGAGAACACAAAATCATAGCATTATAGAGACGTACTCCCACCGTTCCAAAATAGATGACTCAACTTTGTACTAACTTTAGTATAAAGTTAGTACAAAGTTGAGTTATCTATTTTGAACCGGAGGGAGTAAAATCCTAGGCGGTCTAGTTTGGCCTAGTGGGTTTTAGTGATATGAGGTGCTATAGTGCCGTCCAGTCTTCGCGTGTGGTAGCAGTATTGTGGGTACAATAAGTTTTCTTGAAGAAGCGGAATTCAACAAAGTCATGATGGTTCATGCGTTTGACCAACTTACAGTGGGAAAGGTCGGGACTACGCTACGACAGGGGTGGACCAAGATAAATTTGTGCATGGCAGGTGGGCCAGGATGGTTGACGTCCCACATGTAAGTGAATGAAAGTATTCTTTCTGATATCGAGGATGAGCAACGAGTATTCATTGTTTATTTTTGATGAAAGCTATTGTCTCCACTGTTATGATGGAGGAGTGTGAAACACGGCAGCCCAGTGAACTTAGCATGTGCACAACTCCCTCCTTCCACATGTACCGTAGTGTTGACTATAAGGTTGGCTATAAGGTTACAACTTTTTCTCACTTCCTATCTATCTATTTCCTCTCAAATGTTTTTTACCTTCTTTTTTTAGACACAATTGTTTTTTATAACTCTTTTTTTAGAATTAGTTTTTTATACCTAGGAGCACGTGTAGAGATGGGCTCTTGCAGAGCCCACTCCTTGACTTTGTCAATGCCTCTCTCTCCTCCACATAAGTGAGCTTATAGACCAGTATTGTACTAGTACTACTTGGTATGAATGCATGCAGTTGACGTCTGAGGGGGTAGTGCATGCGGGAGGGGGGAGGGGTTTTCTAGTGGGCCAGGGCGGTCAGAAGCGGGCTGGGAAGCGGTCCGGACTCCCGCATGGCCCACCTCACATTATCACCATATTTCTTGGAGTCTGTGCGTGGTGGTTGGGTGATGTCTTCTCCCTACCCCATCTCTCTCTCTTCTTAGCCGGCGCCCGGCGAGCGATTAAATTTCGGCTATCGACGGTTTATTCAATTGCAGTCCCACATGTCAGTGAAAATGCAAGAAAACACGTGTCCCCTCTGGTGAGTGGCGTGCGAGCTGGACTATCGGGGGTGCGACGCGAATGTGACAAGCGTGCTTTAAGTGTGATGCATTTTCCTTTTGAACTTGCAAAGAGTAACATTTTCGTGCGATTGATCGATAGAAATCCAGAACAAAATGACGAGGGCAGGGCTTTCCCGCGCGTTAGGCGGGCTAGTTTGAGTGATATGATGTGCTAAAATGCCGTCCACTTGCTCCATTTTTATGTAAGCAAGCGTCTACACTCTTACGTGGGAGAAGTGCGAAACACAGCGGATCTGATTTTGATCGAGGGATAACCGTTCCCTGCCAAATAATGGAGCACCGTTAGCGATTATAGCATGATAGTTAGGGCATGTCCAGCGCTGGCCCACAAATTTACACCGGCATTTGTCCGAGGACATTGATGCCATAGGATGCCATCCAATGCTGCCCGCATACCTTTCAATAACTATATGAACTAACTGGACGAAATTCGTGCAAACAAAGCAAATTTCAAATTAACCGAATGGAATTCATTACATTACGGAAACTTTTTCCTATAAACTGGATGAAATTCATTACATATTTCGCACAAACCGTACTAAAACCTACTGTAAACCTAATCTGAACGATCGCCGGCGCCCGACCAGCATGTCCGGCCATGAGCCCCGAGAACTGACGCTCCGGCTATTGCCTTTACCTCCTCCTCATCCGCCTCGGCTTTGTCCAGCTCCGCCTCGATAACCTCCTCCTCCGCAGCACAAGGTTCTGAAGATTTCCGCCTCCACGTCACCGTCAAGCGGCTAATCGGCTGCCGATGTTTACCCATCAAGCTTGGAGTCGACTAAGTGGAGGAGCGGTGGCCTTCCTGGGACCAGAGCGGTGGTGACCTACCATGTACTACTCTTCCTCACTGCCGGCTGCGCCCGTGCACGCGCGCTGGCTTTGTGATCGTGGCGACAGTGGGCGTCCTGGGGGTAGTCAGTGATGTCCTTCATCTGCTCCTGCGATAGTACGTCCAAGAGAGCTTTGGAGCGCGTCAGGAGCGGAGCCAGCGATATCCTTCATCTGCTCCAGCGACAGTGCGTCCAAGAGAGATTTGGAGCGTCAGGAGGCCATGGTTGGAGTGGTGCCCAATGAAGGAAGGGACCGAAGGAGATCGACTGCGGGTCTTTGGCTATGGCTGGGAACTGGGGCCGAAGTTAATATAGCGGGCGAATGGTAATGAGCCGCGGTAGATGGATGAATAGCTGGCGCCGGAGTAGGTTCGTTGGTAGCCGCATGTCATTAATGTGGGCGACGGACGGATGGATGGCAGTGGTGTCATTAACATGGAGCAGTCGCTTGCACCGGGATGCCGCACAGGTGGCGCTCTCTTGTACGTCGCGCTGCTGCAATGCCGGCGCTAGTGAGAGGTCGTGTCGGGCATGAATGTGGCATTGATGTTCTGGAGTGACGGTGACCGTTTCAGGCGGGAATCGCACGCTAGCAATGGAAGGGGTTTCGGTAGGCCAGGGCGATCAAATGCTGGCGTGGTGGTAAAATGTGAACTCATGGATGACGAGTCTTTGAAGCGTATGCGACACATATAGACAACCAGGCGTCCATGCAACCGCTCTTGCCGCCAGCTAGCCTTCGAGGACCACCATTAGACACCCCACAACCATGCATAACTTACAAATAATGGACTAATCGATCAAACACACACTCATGTGCAGTGGCACTATGATCGATCGCTCACTATACATATATGGGTACCATATAGTACCCTCTCTAGCTAGGATATTTTATAGATCGTCGTTGTGACGGATGATATACATGAGCAAGGCGCCGAGTCACGTCGTTGCGTCATGTGTAGAGCCACGGCTAATGTCGAGCAGCTCGGCACCCAAGCACGAGTATGACGTTGGTGTTGAGCCAGGTGAATACATGCTTGGTGTTTGCAGAGTCCGCCAGCAAACCTCTAAACAGTAATGTCAGGCACCGCCAGGGCGCTTAGGTGACGGGCTCGCCGTTTGCGTTGCGCCATGAGCAAGACTTTCATTAAGAGGGCGATGTGCATGCATTAGCATGGTTTGACTATTTGAGCGTGAGTGTCTGCACGCATACATGCTACTTGCATCTATGGATGGTGTGCGCTAATGAGTGCATCACTTATAATATAAAAAAAATCAGTTTGTGCATTTAACGCAAAGTATTTCATTTTCATTTGGCTGACGAGTGTGCGTTGCAGCGACGAGTCTGTGGTTTGATTCCTCACATATGCATAATTTTGGTTTTTATTTCTTTCTCCACTCACAGGTAGGCCCGCAAAGATAGATAGATATAGAACATGAGCTGATGAGGCGCATGCGGACTGTTTGACTTGTCAACCAGACAAATATGGAGCTATACACTGAGCCAATGACTGTATAATCACCATATCTCGTATAAAATGATCAAACTGAGCTATCAAGACAAGTTCGATGACCGCCAATGCATTTTACTCAGCAATAAATGACCAGGATTGAAGGGGAATCCAAATTTCCTTCGTCTTCTGTCCTTGAGCTCTTGACAAACCAATGCACGGTTGTTCGGCCACTCCACCCCAGAGCTCTCACCAAGCGTCGTTCATGCCACCGCGCCGCACACTAACCGGTAAGGAAGCAATGGCATCCCGCCGCGCCAAGTTCGTCGCCGCCCACAATCGCACACAAAATGGTAGGGAAGCGATGGCATCCCGTCGTGCCAAGTTCATCACCGCTCGTGACCTCACACCTACGTGGGCGGACTTTGAAGCTGCCAAGGCCGAATGGGCGGTAGAGCAAGAGGCGGCCAAAGACGCACAGAGGGAGCAGAAAAGGCAGAAAGCACTAAAGAAAAGAGAGGCCCGCCGCTGCAAGAAAGAAGAGGACGCACGCGCTGCTGCAGAGAGCTCGACAGAGATCCAAGCACGACGGGGTGTCGCCGCAAAGCTAGGAAGGAGAACGATGATGTCTGGCCAGCATGTGAGAAGTAGTAGTACTAGTAGTTAGTGTGTGTGTCTTTGTCGCCCGACGTTTTTTAATTAATTACGAGCATGTACCATTACTAGTTACTACTATAGTTTTTAGAGCAAATTACCAGTACATTAGCCTAGACTCAATGGAAAAATTCCTATCCAATGCATCAAATGGCATCTCTTTCTCTATAGGAATTGAGATGCATGTCATCTCACTTCCTATGATTTTCATATTCCTATAAAATTCCTATCCTATGAACCAAAGAAGGCCAGAAGCTAGAGTACAGTACTACTGTAGCTAGGAGTACTGCTGGTACAGTAGTTTTCTTCAAGAAGCAGAATTCAACAAAGTCATGATGATTCCTTCGTTCGAGCAACTTCACAGTGGGAAAGGTTGGGCCTTTGATTTGACGGCTCATTAGTCATTATTACTGCGGTGCGACGACCAGGCTGACTCTCCCTTTGGAGTTCTACGTGCATGGCAAGTGGACCAAGATGGTCGATGTTCCACATGTCGGCAAACGGAAGTATTCTTTCCGATATCGAGGATCAAGGAAATAGCGTGGTATAGTATCACTGCTGATTTATATTTATTTTTTTATTTTTTTATGAAAGCTAGCGTTTCAACTCTTACGACAAAGGAGTTCCAAACACGGCACATGCTGGATGTCCCACACATTAGCGAAAGGAGTGGGACATGAACAGCGTGGTAGAGCGTCTCCACTTCTTCCACTTCTAGGTCGGAGACCACACGTAGTACTAGTTGTATGAACAATACAAAGTGCGACCCGGAGAAAAAGACACATCTAGTTGGAAGGTCTCGGGCCATACACGTAAACAAATATAAAACCTAATATGTGCCTCCAATTACTACAGTAGTAGAGTACTTAGGCATGTACATCATAGCATCACTATGCATTGCACGTACAACATTTAGTGGTAGTAAGAGACAAATGCCTATATGCCACGCATGTTCATACTATTTGTGCCTTTCTACTTCACTTACTGTGCTACATTACTCAGGTCCGTACGTCCACTCATGTGTACATGTCCGTCTCGTAGTTCCAGTCCCACATGTTCTTCATAGATGGAATGTGATGTTTGCTACAACTACGTCGGTATTTCCCCAAAGAGGAAGGGACGATGCAGTATAGCGATGGTAGGTATTTCCCTCAGTGATGAGACCAAGGTTATCGAACCAGTAGGAGAACCTCCTCACACCACGTAAACAACACATGCACAGAAATACCAAATACTCACAACCCGACGTGTTAAAGGGGTTGCAATCCCTTTCGGGTACGGCGCCTCAAGATAGGCAAATAACGTGAGATAAAAGCGGTAGATAGGATAAATAGATCACAGAACAAATAAATTGCAGAAAGGTATTTTTGTATTTTTGGTTTAATAGATCTCAAAATAAAAGCAAAGGAAAATAGATCGCCAAAGGCAAATATGGTGAAAAGAGACCCGAGGGCCGTAGGTTTCACTAGTGGCTTCTCTCGAGAAAAATAGCAAACAGTGGGAAAACAATTACTGTTGGGCAATTGATAGAACTTCATGACGATATCTAGGCAATGATCATTATATAGGCATCACATCCAAGATTAGTAGACCGACTCCTGCCTGCATTTACTACTATTACTCCACACATCGACCGCTATCTAGCATGCATCTAGTGTATTAAGTTCATGGAGAAATGGAGTAATGCAATAAGAACGATGACATGATGTAGACAAGATATATTTATGTAGAAATAGACCCCATCTTGTTATCCTTAATAGCAACGATACATACGTGTCATTTCCCTTTCTGTCACTGGGATCAAGCACCGTAAGATCGAACACATCACAAAGCACCTCTTCCCATTGCAAGATAAATAGATCAAATTGGCCAAACAAAACCCAAATATTGGAGAAGAAATATGAGGCTATAATCAATCATGCATATAAGAGATCAAAGAAGACTCAAATAACTTTCGTGGATAAAAACATAGATCTTATCATAAACTCAAAGTTCATCGGATCCCAACAAACACACCGCAAAAAGACTTACATCATATGGATCTCCAAGAGACCATTGTATTGATAATGAAGAGAGAGAGAGAGAGGAAGCCATCTAGCTACTAACTACGGACCCGTAGGTCTACAAAGAACTACTCACGCATCATCGGAGAGGCACCAATGGAAGTGGTGAACCCCTCCGTGATGGTGTCTAGATTGGATCTGGTGGTTCTGGACTCTGCGGTGGCTGGAATTAATTTTCATCGACTCCCCTAGGGTTTTGGAATATTGGGGTATTTATAGAGGAAAGAGGCGGTTCAGGGGGCACCCGAGATGGGCACAACCCACCTGGGCGTGCCTGGGCCTCCAGGCATGCCCTGGTGGGTTGTTCTCCCCTCAGAGCACCCCCTAGGTGCTTTCCTGGCCCACTGGAGGTCTTCTAGCCCAAAAAAATCCTCAATAAGTTTTGCTGCGTTTGGACTCCGTTTGATATTGATTTCCCACAATATAGAAAACATGCAGAAAACAGCAACTGGCACTGGGCACCATGTCAATAGGTTAGTACCAAAAAATGATATAAAATGACTATAAAATGATTGTAAAACATCTAAGAATGATAATATAACAACACGGAACAATAAAAAATTACAGATATGTTAGAGACGTATCAGCATCCCCAAGCTTAATTCATGCTCGTCCTCGAGTAGGTAAATGATAAAAACATAATTTTTGATGTGGAATGCTGGCTAACATGTTCATCACATTTATTTTCTTTATAGCATGGAAATTTCTACTTTTATATGATTCAAAGCAATAGTCTAGTTTTGACATGAATACTTTAATACTCAAGCATACCAACAAGCAACCATGTCTTTCAAAATATCAACACTAAAGCACGTTATCCCTAGCCCATTATGCTCAATCATTGATCCATTCATGAAACACACTCGAATATTAGCTACACCCAATGCTCAAATACGATCATAGTTCCCCTTAGTTGGTGCTTTATAAGAGAATATTGAGACTCAAATTCAAAATAAAAATTACATAAGTAAGAGAAAGGCCCTTCGTGGAGGAAAGTAGGGATTTGTAGAGGTGGCAGAGCTCAAAGCTTAAATTGAGAGATAAAAACATTTTTGTGAGGCATACTTTTCCCACCAACAAAAACAACTTAGAGTTCCCAACACTTTCCATGCTAGATACATCATAGGCGGTTCCCAAACAAAAAATAAAGTTTATTCCTTTTTCTACCATTACTTTAAATTTCCATGGCTAACCATATCCACGGGTGCCCTCCATACCAACACTTTCCAAGGAATTTATTATTTGATAACATAAAATAAATTTATTTTTTTGTTTCGGGACTGGGCATCCCTAATACCTTTGTTGTACTCTCGTGCAATGACAAGTGAATAAACACTCATCGTGAGAATAACACATCTAGCATGGAAAATATTAGCCACCCTTCACCGCCTCGTGAGTGGTAGAGCACAGAAAAGAGAAATCTATTTTGAAAAATAGAGATGGCAGATGCAAATTTTCTTAGAACAACATGGAAATACCGCATATAGGTAGGTATAGTGGACTCATATGGCAAAACAAGTAGAGATCATACTTAGTGCAAAATGAAGGCTAGCAAAATTATTGAGAAGGGAACAACCAAAAAGCAAAAAATCTCGTACCCAAGCATTAAGCATAGGTAACATCGAATAATGCACCACAAGTAGGATATAAATTTCATTACATAACTATTAACTTTCGTGCTTCCATAAGGAATCACAAACCTTAACATCAATATTCTTACTAAAGCACAATTACTCATCAACATGACTCACATATCATATCGTCATATCTCAAAACCATTACTAAGAATCAAGTTATTTTGTCCAATGATCTTCATGGAAGTTTTCATTATATTCTCCTTGGATATCTATCACTTTGGGACTATTTTCATATGTTGCTTTTGATAAGCTCAAACAAATATAAGTGAAGAACATGATCATAATTTTTTCTTTCCCTCAAAATAATCTAAGTGAAGCGAGAGATAATTTCAGAAAATTTTACTAACTCCCAAATAAATCTAAGTGAAGCATGAGAGCATTTCTTCAAAAATAACGAAGCACACCATGCTAAAAAAGATATAAGTGAAGTACTAGAGCAAATCCATGGCTCTAAAATTTTAAGTGAAGCATAGGAGGAAGCATAGCATAATTTTTGGCTTTCTCAAAAGGGTGTGTTCAACAAGGATTAAACACTTAAAACTTAAAGCGAAACAAGCAAATACTCATATCATAGAAGACGCTCCAATCAAAACTCATAATATGTGATGAATAAAAATATAGCTTCAAGTAAAATACCGATGGTTGTTAGAAGAAAGCGGGGATGTCACTCGGGGGCATCCCCAAGATTAGTTGCTTGCTACTTCTTGAATATTATCTTGGGGTGCCTCGGGAATCCCCAAGCTTAGCCTTTTGCTAATCCTTATTCCTTCATCCATCATAAGATCACCCAAAACATGAAAACTTCAATCACACAAAACTTAACAAAAACCTTCATGAGATCCGTTAGTATAAGAAAGAAAACCACTACTCTAAGTACTGTTGCAAACCTATTCATATTTTTTTTGCATTATATCTATTGTATTCCAACTTTTCTATGGCAAAAAAGCATCAAAGAAAACCATAGAATCATCAAAACAAGCACACAACGCTAAGAAAACAGAATCTGTCAAAAACAGAACAGTCTCACTACAAAAAAATACACTTCCGTGATGATACGTGTTTGTCACAGTAGGTTGCGTTTTTTGTCATGCATGTACATCCATGACGATTTTATGAAAGAATCAAGATAGTCATAACTGTGCTGTCGTAGAAGTGTTCCATGACATTACCAAAATTATAATCACGGAAGTGTCCACTTCCATGACGATAAATCACGCATCACAGAAGTGCTTTCGTCAAGGGTGACCGACACATGGCATCCACCATAACGGAACGTTGTTAAGCTATCAGGTCGGGTTTTGGATCCGATAACCCGTTAACAACCCCGACCAATGGGAAATTTCCACGTGTAAAATTCTTATTGGCTGGACGAAACACGTGTCAGCTCGTCAGTGGGTCAGATAGGTGCCTATGATATGTCGACACGTGCCAGGGCCCACCACTGGCCCATTTAGCTTACAAAGCCGGCCCGTTTGACTTGGTCAAAAGTTAACGGTCTGGCCCATGAAAAGCTTGTTAACGGTCTCTTCACAAATAGCCCATTTTACGGCCCGTTAACTCACCGCCCATTAGGCCCTAAAGGAAATCGGCCCAACAACGTCATGTGAGCCGTCGAATATAACACCAGCCCATTTCACTTTCGGCCCATGTATGGCCCATGATGTCTTTCGGCCCATATGAGGCCTTCGTATCTTTCGGCCCTTTACAGGCCCACGACGACTCTAGCCCATAATGAATAGTAATTTTCTTTATACCCGTTAACGGCCCGTGATTTACATGGGCCATTTCTAGCCTGTGTTAGCTTTCGGCCTATTGACGGCCCATGCGTTCTTGGGTTCCTTTTCGTCCCTCGATTACTTTCGGCCCGTTACTGGCCTGTTCCCCTAATGGGCCAAATTCAGCCCATGGCAAGAGTCAGCCCGTTACTGGCATGTTCCCCTAATTGGCCAAATTTGGCCCATGGCAAGAGTCGGCCCGTTACTGTCCTGATACCCTAATTGGCGAAATTCGGCCCATGCCAAGAGTCGGCCCATTTCTGGCCTGTTAACCTGTTGCGCCGTTTCCAGCCCGTCCTATATTCTGGCCCATTAACGACCCGCTATGCCTGTGACAGAATTAAGCCTTTGCTGTCCTACGGCCTGTTAACGGCCCGTTACCGTGCTAGGCCGATACCAAGTACGCCCAATTATGGCCCATGTAGACCCATTTATCCGATGGCCTGAGGCCCATCGATTACAGGCCCATTTATCGACGGCCCGTAGGAGACCTTTGGATCCTACGGCCCATATATGGCTGCCACTAGCACACCAGGGAAAAAGAAGACTAGGAAATAAATAAGGCCGAAACTAACGCTGGGCTATTAAGGCGATTGAACAGATTACATCCAGTCGACATCAAAGATCACCACCAGTGCAAATATAGGGAACACCCTATACTATACAAAAATGGCTTGCTGTTTTCTTCAGCCGGTGGCAACACATTAAGAATAAATTTTGTATTGCACCAAAAAAATTACAACTATATAACAAAAGGAAGGTTGGCATAAAACTTAACAGTCTAGCAGATAAATGCACCACCAGAAGTTCAGAAGCTCAGTTCATTTGACCTGACTGTTACGTTTTCATGATGTATTGTTCGATGGAGCACCATAACCCTCGCCTTCATTTCCCCTAGGCTCCTGAACAACATAGCAAATATTTGATAGTCTGGTTTCAAAACCATGCATATCTTGACGACATCGAACAATTTCTCTCCTTGTTTCACAAAGGGTCTCTGTTAGGGAATGGACTTGTGTTTGGAGTGCAGATACAACATTGCTTTGAGCTTGCATATCTTGATCATGAGGCAGTTTGGACGATATTGCCTTAACAGCCAACCAAGTATTACGCAGGAACGTGCTTTTGGCACTGTTAGTGGACAGGTACTGACCCACTGCAGCAAGAGCTGACATTGCGGTTATAGTTGCCTTGCCACCTTCAGAAGGTGGCGGTTCCACCATTTTTTCCATAGCTCGCTAAAAAATTGAGGTTTTACATTAGTAGTACCAGAATAGAAGATATTAAGGAGGCAGCAAAACCAAACAAAATAGCTTTGGTCTATATACAAAACTTATTCTGGTGAACCCATGTAAAATATTAGTTGTACTTTATTGCAAAGTACATAATAAAACCAGGTTCCAAACATATGACCATGTACCATCGCTAATGTATTGTCTATTTCTTCACATTGTATTGTGGGCTAAGGATAAAGAGACGAAGTTTATAATACGGTAAGCATAGTATGACATCATTCATATCACAAAACAACTGAGAACAGACAAACAAGCAATTGTAACATTGTGTGGGCAAGTCCAGCACGGAACTAGATTACGGGTCAAGATCAAAGGAACATCACTCCTCTCTTTTAAACCTTGTAAGGTGCAATGATATGCTAAGACAATTGTGTATAAAATTGAAAAGAGTAATAGACATTGGCGGCAAACCATGCAGTTCAAGGCACAAGTCAGAGTAAGTAGTACTTAAAAGGCATGAGGATTAAGGACTTACAACAGCGGCTTTGACTGGTGTAGTCATGCTCTTCTTCTTGCTGGTGTGACAGTCCTTGAAGATTTCCACAACATTTGGTTCAGGTACTTATTGGTCCTCGCGGGCTTTCCTCTACATTTCGAACAAGTCAATATAGATATGATAATATGGTACAGCGAAAAGAGTGAAACATCAGCTAATTACAAGAGCCTCGCAGTGTGCAATATAGCTACGAGATCCTGTCGTCTGTTGGAATTTCACTTTCGTACGGTTGGCCTTGTTCTTTGAACAGTTCACCTACAAGAAGATAGATTTGTGTGGCACATGCATAAATATGACTTCAACATGTGATCTGATCACATATATATAATGTACCTGATACTTCGGATCAGACCAGTGTTTAACAAGGCCCCTCCAGTCTTCATCCAATATATTTTCCACTGGAGATGTTTGGGAAAGTTCATTTTTAGCCTTGCCTTCAAAGTGGGTTTTCCTCAATTTATACCGATACTATCGCAGAGCAGACTTGAAAACATGGGTGCAAGCTTGTCTGGTTGCATCATCTTGGCTATCCAACTTGAACCTCATCTGTTGAAAATTATGGGAGTCTCATTATCAGCAACCTAGAAAGTATGGGACAGAGCAAGACGATATTACTAGTTTCCATACATAACCATACTTACAGATAAATGGTCGAGGAAGGTGTTGAACTGGGTTTCGTCTTTGTCATTCCTGTACTGAATCCATGTTGGGAGGATACGTACATGACACCTAACGGCAACCGCTGCCTCTGATACTAACTTGGCTGACTCTGTAGCATCACGTGGCCTTTTTAAACCTGCCTCAAAATGGATCTCCATTCTTCCTCCTCTAGATTTAGTTAACCTATCGAGCATTATCCCTGATGTTTGTTTCCTTTTGCGCCTAGGTGCTAGTCCAACAACGAACATAGGAAGTGTTAGTGTACATCAAACTGTGAGACTACATATAAAGAAGCATGCAACTGTAACTTGACTCCAGCAACTACCTTCTTGCTGTTGAAGCTCACAAGGTTCATCAGATATTTCCAACTCGTCTTGTGTCAAGAGTGCTTGGGAAGTAGTGTCAGGTGGCAAGGGAGCTTGGGAACGTGCTGCTAGCTCAGTTGACGCACGAGTAAGTCGTGCAGCTGGTAGTACTTTGGTAGGTGTTGCAAGAACTAGGGATGTCTCTGCTTGTTTGGTGGCAGCTATTTGTTTCTGTTTGGCTTTTTTTGCAACTCGTGTAGCATGGGATGCCGTGCTTGTAGAATTTTCTGCTGGACTTTGACCTTCTATTGCACCATGAGTACTGATACGTCTCAAACGTATCTGTAATTTTTGATTGCTCCATGCTACTTTATCTATTGTTTTACGCAATATTGGGCTTTATTATCCACTTTTATATTATTTTTGGGACTAACCTATTAACCGGAGGCCCAGTCCAGATTTGCTGTTTTATGCCTATTTCAGTGTTTCGAGGAAAAGGAATATCAGACGGAGTCAAAACGGAATGAAATCAACTGGAGAAGTTATTTTTGGAAGGAAACCCACCTGATCGACTTGGACCCCACGTCAGAAGATACGGGAGGTGCTCACGAGGGCGGGGGGCGCGCCCACCCCCCTAGGGCGCGCCCCCCTGCCTCGTGGGGCCCCCGAAGCTCCACCGATGTACTCCTTGCACCCATATACACCTACATACCCTAAAACTTCCAGAACAGAAGATAGATCGAGAGTTCTGCTGCCGCAAGCCTTTGTAGCCACCAAAAACCTCTCGGGAGCCCGTTCCGGCGCCTTGCCGGAGGGGGATCTGTTGGGAAACATAGTAATTTCAAAAAAATTCATACGCACACGCAAGATCATGGTGATGCATAGCAACGAGAGGGGAGAGTGTTGTCCACGTACCCTCGTAGACCGAATGCGAAAGCGTTAGAACAACACGGTTGATGTAGTCGTACGTTTTCACGGCCTGATCGATCAAGCACCGAAACTACGGCACCTCCGGGTTCTATCACACGTTCAGCTCGATGACGATCACCGGATTCCGATCCAGCAGGGTGTCGGGGAAGAGTTCCGTCAGCACGACGGCGTGGTGACGATCTTGATGTTCTACCATCGCAGGGCTTCACCTAAGCACCGCTACAATATTATCGAGGACTATTGTGGAGGGGGGCACCGCACACGGCTAAGAGATCTTGAAGATGAATTTTTGTTGTGTCTAGAGGTGCCCCCTTGCCCCCGTATAAAAAGGAGCAAGGGGGGAGGCGGCCGGCCAAGAGGAGGGCGCGCCAAGGGGGGAGTCCTAATCCCACCGGGAGTAGGACTCCTCCTTTCCTTGTTGGAGTAGGAGAGAAGGAAAGAGGAGGAGAGGGAAAAGGAAAAGGGGGATGCACCCCTTGTCCAATTCGGACCAGAGGGGGGCGCAGGCCTCCTTCCTTTTGGCCTCTCTCCTCTATTCCCGTATGGCCCAATAAGGCCCATATACTCCCCGTCGAATTCCCGTAACTCTTCGGTACTCCGAAAAATACCCGAATCACTCGGAACCTTTCCGAAGTCCAAATATAGTCGTCCAATATATCGATCTTTACGTCTTGACCATTTCGAGACTCCTCGTTAAGTCCCCGATCTCATCCGAGACTCTGAACTTTTTCGGTACATCAAAACTCATAAACTCATAATAAAACTATCATCGAAACCTTAAGTGTGCGGACCCTACGGGTTCGAGAACTATGTAGACATGACCGAGAACCGTTTCCGGTCAATAACCAATAGCGGAACCTGGATGCTCATATTGGCTCCTACATAGTCTACGAAGATCTTTATCGGTCAAACCGCATAACAACATACGTTGTTCCCTTTGTCATCGGTATGTTACTTGCCCGAGATTTGCTCGTCGGTATCTCAATACATAGTTCAATCTCGTTACCGGCAAGTCTCTTTACTCGTTACATAATGCATCATCCCGTAACCAACTCATTGGCCACATTGCTTGCAAGGCTTATAGTGATGTGCATTACCGAGAGGGCCCAGAGATACCTCTCCGACAATCGGAGTGACAAATCCTAATCTCGAAATACACCAACTCAACATGTACCTTTGGAGACACCTGTAGAGCTCCTTTATAATCACCCAGTTACGTTGTGACGTTCTGTAGCACACAAAGTGTTCCTCCGGTAAACGGGAGTTGCATAATCTCATAGTCATAGGAACATGTATAAGTCATGAAGAAAGCAATAGCAACATACTAAACGATCAAGTGCTAAGCTAACGGAATGGGTCAAGTCAATCTCATCATTCTCCTAATGATGTGATCCCGTTAATCAAATGACAACTCATGTCTATGGCTAGGAAACATAACCATCTTTGATTAATGAGCTAGTCTAGTAGAGGCATACTAGTGACACTATGTTTGTCTATGTATTCACACATGTATTATGTTTCTGGCTAATACAATTCTAGCATGAATAATAAACATTTATCATGAAATAAGGAAATTAATAATAACTTTATTATTGCCTCTAGGGCATATTTCCTTCAGTCTCCCACTTGCACTAGAGTCAATAATCTAGTTCACATCACCATGTGATTTAACACCAATATTCATATCTGTATATGATAACACCCATAGTTCACATCGTCATGTGACCAACACCCAAAGGGTTTACTAGAGTCAATAATCTAGTTCATATCGCTATGTGATTAACACCCAAAGAGTACTAAGGTGTGATCGTGTTTTGCTCGTGAGAGAAGCTTAGTCAATGGGTCTGTCACATTCAGAGCCGTATGTATTTTCCAAATATTCTATTTCTACATTGTTCTGCACGGAGCTACTCTAGCTAATTGCTCCCACTTTCAATATGTATCCAGATTAAGACTTAGAGTCATCTGGATCGGTGTAAAAGCTTGCACCGATGTAACTCTTTACGACGGGCTCTTTTATCACCTCCATAATCGAGAAATATTTCCTTAGTCCTCACTAAGGATATTCTTGACCAATGTCTAGTGATCTACTCCTAGATCACTATTGTATCCCCTTACCAAATTCAGAACAAGGTATACAATAGGTCTGGTACATAGCATAGCATACTTCATAGAACCTATGACTGAGGCATAGGGAATGACTTTCATTCTCTTTTCTATTTTCTGCCATGGTCGGGATTTGAGTCTTACTGAATTTCACACCTTTGCAACACAGGCAAGAACTCTTTCTTTGACTGTTCCATTTTGAACTACTTCAAAATCCTGACAAGGTATGTACTTATTGAAAAACTTATCAAGCGTGTTGATCTATCCCAATAGATTTTGATGCTCAATGTGTAAGTAGCTTTACTGAGGTCTTTCTTTTAAAGAACTCCTTTCAAATACTCCTTTATGCTTTCCAGAAAAATTCTACATCATTTCTGATCAACAATATGTTACTCACATATATTTATCAGAAAGGCGGTAGTGCTCCCACTCACTTTATAGTAAATACAGGCTTCTCCAAAAGTCTATATAAAACCATATGCTTTGATCACACTATCAAAGCGTTTATTCCAACTCCGAGATGCTTGCACCTGTCCATAAATGGATCGCTGGAGCTTGCACACTTTGTTAGCACCTTTTGGATCGACAAAACCTTCCGGTTGCATCATATACAACTCTTCTTCCAGAAATCCATTCAGGAATGCAATTTTGACATCCATTTGCCAAATTTCATAATCATAAAATGCGGCAATTGCTAACATGATTCAGACAGACTTTAAGGATCGCTACGGGTAAGAAAGTCTCATCGTAGCCAACCCCTTGAACTTGTCGAAAACCTTATGCAACAAGTCGAGCTTTGTAGACAGTTATATTACCATCAACGCCAGTCTTCTTCTTGAAGATCCATTTATTCTTGATGGCTTGCCGATCATCGGGCAAGTCAACCAAAGTCCATACTTTGTTCTTATACATGGATCCCATCTCAGATTTCATGGCCTCAAGCCATTTTGCGAAATCTGGGCTCATCATCGCTTCCTCATAGTTCGTAGGTTCATCATGGTATAGTAACATGACTTCCAGAACAGGATTACCGTACCACTCTGGTGCGGACTGTACTTTGGAAGACCTATGAGGTTTTGTAGTAACTTGATCTAAAGTTTCATGATCATCATCATTAGCTTCCTCACTAATTGGTGTAGGAATCACTGGAACTGATTTCTGTGATGAACTACTTTCCAATTCGGGAGAAGGTACAAATTACCTTATCAAGCTCTACTTTCCTCCCACTCACTTCTTTCGAGAGAAACTCCTTCTCTAGAAAGGATCCATTCTTAGCAACGAATGTTTTTCCTTCAGATCTGTGATAGATGGTGTACCTAGCAGTTTCCTTTGGGTATTCTATGGAGACACACTTCTCCGATTTGGGTTCGAGCTTATGAGGTTGAAAACCTTTTTCATATAAGCATCACAACTCCAAACTTTAAGAAACGACAGCTTAGGTTTACTGCTAAACCATAGTTCATACGGTGTCGTCTCAACGGATTTAGATGGTGCCCTATTAAACGTGAATGCAACTGTCTCTAATGCATAACCCCAAAACGATAGTGGTAAACCGATAAGAGACATCATAGATCGCACCATATCTTAGTAAAGTACGATTACGACGTTCGGACACACCATTACATTGTGGTGTTCTAGGTGGCGTGAGTTGCGAAACTATTTCACATTGTTTCAAATGAATACCAAACTCGTAACTCAAATATTTGTCTCCATGATCAGATCGTAGAAACTTTATTTTTCTTGTTACGATGATTTTCCACTTCACTCTGAAATTCCTTGAACTTTTGAAATGTTTCTGACTTATGTTTCATCAAGTAGATATACCCATATCTCCTCAAATCATCTGTGAAGGTCAGAAAATAATGATACACACCGCGAGCCTTAACACTCATCGGATCACATACATGGGTATGTATTATTTCCAATAAGTCAGTAGCTCGTTCCATTGTTCCGGGGAACGGAGTTTTAGTCATCTTGCCCAAAAGGCACGGTTCGCAAGCATCAAATGATTCATAACCAAGTGATTCCTGAAAATCCATTTTTATGGAGTTTCTTCATGCGCTTTACACCGATATGACCCAAACGGCAGTGCCACAAATAAGTTGCACTATCATTATTAACTTTGCATCTTTTGGCATCAATATAATGAATATGTGTATCACTACAATCGAGATCCAACAAACTATTTTCATTGGGTGTATGACCATTTGAAGGTTTTATTCATGTAAACAGAATAACAATTATTCTCTGACTTTAAAAGAATAACCGTTTTTGCAATAAACATGATCAAATCATATTCATGCTCAACGCAAATGCCAAATAACATTTATTTAGGTTTAAGACTAATCCCGAAAGTACAGGGAGTGTGCGATGATGATCATATCAATCTTGGAACTACTTCCAACACTCATTGTCACTTCCCCTTCAACTAGTCTCTATCTATTCTGTAACTCCTGTTTTGAGTTACTAATCTTAGCAACCGAACAAGTATCAAATACTCAGGGGCTACTATAAACACTAGTAAGGCACACATCAATAACCTGTATATCAAATATACCCTTGTTCACTTTGCCATCCTTCTTATCCACCAAATATTCAGGGCATTTCCGCTTCCAGTGACCATTTCCTTTGCAGTGTAAGCACTCAGTTTCAGGCTTTGGTCCAGCTTTGGTCTTCTTCACGGGAGTGACAACTTGTTTGCCATTCTACCTGAAGTTTCCCATTATTTCCCTTTGCCCTTTTCTTGAAACTAGTGGTCTTGTCAATCATCAACACTTGATGCTCTTTCTTGATTTCTACCTTCGTCGATTTCAACATCACGAAGAGCTCAGGAATTGTTTTCGTCATCCCTTGCATACTATAGTTCATCACGAAGTTCTAGTAACTTAGTGATGGTGACTAGAGAATTCTGTCAATCACTATCTTATCCGGAAGATTAACTCCCACTTGATTCATGTGATTGAAGTACCCAGACAATCTGAGCACATGCTCACTAGTTGAGCGATTCTCCTCCATCTTTTAGCTAAAGAACTTGTTGGAGACTTCATTCTCTCAACTCGGGTATTTGCTGGAAATATTAACTTCAACTCCTAGAACATCTCATATGGTCCATGACATTCAAAACGTCTTTGAAGTCCCGATTCTAAGCCGTTTAAGAATGGTGTACTAAACTATCAAGTAGTCATCATTTTGAGCTAGCCGAACGTTCATAATGTCTACATCTTCTCCTGCAATAGGTTTGTCACCTAGCGGTGCATCAAGGACATAATTCTTCTGTGCAGCAATGAGGATAAAGCTCAAGTTACGGACCCAGTCCATGTAGTTGCTACCATCATCTTTCAACTTAGCTTTCTCAAGGAACGCATTAAAATTCAACGGAACAACAACATGAGCCATCTATCTACAACAAACATAGACAAGCAAAATACTATCAGGTACTAAGTTCATGACAAATTTAAGTTCAATTAATCATATTACTTAAGAACTCCCACTTAGACAGACATCTCTCTAGTCATTTAAGTGATCATGTGATCCATATCAACTAAACCATGTCCGATCATCACGTGAGATGGAGTAGTTTCAATGGTGAACATCACTATGTTGATCATATCTACTATATGATTCACGTTCGACCTTTCGGTCTCTGTGTTCTGAGGCCATATCTATATATGCTAGGCTCGTCAAGTTTAACCTGAGTATTCCGCGTGTGCAACTGTTTTGCACCCGTTGCATTTGAACGTAGAGCCTATCACACCCGATCATCACATGGTGTCTCAACACGAAGAACTTTTGCAATGGTGCATATTTAGGGAGAACACTTCTTTATAATTAGTGAGAGATCATCTTAAAATGCTACCGTCAATCAAAGCAAGATAAGATTGATAAAGGATAAACATCACATGCAATCAATATAAGTGATATGATATGGTCATCATCATCTTGTGCTTGTGATCTCCATCTCCGAAGCACCGTCGTGATCACCATCGTCACCGGCGCAACACCTTGATCTCCATCGTAGCATCATTGTCGTTACACCATCTATTGCTTCTACGACTATTGCTACCGCTTAGTGATAAAGTAAAGCAATTACAAGGCGTTTGCATTTCATACAATAAAGCGACAACCATATGGCTCCTGCCAGTTGCCGATAACTTTGGTTACAAAACATGATCATCTCATACAATAAAATATAGCATCACGTCTTGACCATATCACATCAAAATATGCCCTGCAAAAACAAGTTAGACGTCCTCTACTTTGTTGTTGCAAATTTTACGTCGCTGCTACGGATTGAGCAAGAACCATTCTTACCTACGCATCAAAAGCACAACGATAGTTCGTCAAGTTAGTGTTGTTTTAACATTCGCAAGGACCAGGCGTAGCCACACTCGGTTCAACTAAAGTGAGAGAGACAGACACCCGCCAGTCACCTTTAAGCAAGAGTGCTTGTATCGGTGAAACCAGTCTCGCGTAAGCGTACGCGTATTGTCGGTCTGGGCTGCTTCATCTCACAATACCGTTGAACCAAAGTATGACATGTTGGTAAGCAGTATGACTTGTATCGCCCACAACTCACTTGTGTTCTACTCGTGCATATGACATCTACGCATAAAACCAGGCTCGGATGCCACTGTTGGGAAACGTAGTAATTTCAAAAAAATTCCTCCGCACACGCAAGATCATGGTGATGCATAGCAACGAGAGGGGAGAGTGTTATCCACGTACCCTCGTAGACCGAATGCGTAGGCGTTAGAGCAACACAGTTGATGTAGTCGTACGTCTTCACGGCCTGACCGATCAAGCACCGAAACTACGACACCTCCGAGTTCTAGCACACGTTCAGCTCGATGACGATCCCCGGATTCCGATCCAGCAGGGTGTCGGGGAAGAGTTCCGTCAGCACGACGGCGTGGTGACGATCTTGATGTTCTACCGTCACAGGGCTTCGCCTAAGCACCGCTATAATATTATCGAGGACTATTATGGAGGGGGGCACCGCACACGGCTAAGAGATCTTGAAGATCAATTGTTATTGTGTCTAGAGGTGCCCCCCTGCCCTCGTATATAAAGGAGCAAGGGGGGAGGCGGCCGGCCAAGAGGAAGGCGCGCCAAGGGGGGAGTCCTACTCCCACCGGGAGTAGGACTCCTCCTTTCCTTGTTGGAGTAGGAGAGAAGGAAAGAGGAGGAGAGGGAAAAGGAAAAGGGGACTGAACCCCTTGTCCAATTCGGACCAGAGGGGGGGGGGGCGCAGACCTCCTTCCTTTTGGCCTCTCTCCTCTATTCCCTTATGGCCCAATAAGGCCCATATATTCCCCGGCGAATTCCCGTAACTCTCCGGTACTCCAAAAAATACCCGAATCACTCGGAACCTTTCCGAAGTCCGAATATAGTCGTCCAATATATCGATCTTTATGTCTCAACCATTTCGAGACTCCTCGTTAAGTCCCCGATCTCATCCGAGACTCCGAACGCTTTCGGTACATCAAAATTCATAAACTCATAATAAAACTGTCATCGAAAGCTTAGGCGTGCGGACCCTACGGGTTCGAGAACTATGTAGACATGACCGAGAACCGTTTCCGGTCAATAACCAATAGTGGAACCTGGATGCTCATATTGGCTTCTACATATTCTACGAAGATCTTTATCGGTCAAACCGCATAACAACATACGTTGTTCCCTTTGTCATCAGTATGTTACTTGCCCGAGATTTGATCATCGGTATCTCAATACATAGTTCAATCTCGTTACCGGCAAGTCTCTTTACTCGTTACGTAATGCATCATCCCATAACCAACTCATTGTCCAGATTGATTGCAAGGCTTATAGTGATGTGCATTACGGAGAGGGCCCAGAGATACCCCTCCGACAATCAGAGTGACAAATCCTAATCTCGAAATACGCCAACTCAACATGTACCTTTGGAGACACCTATAGAGCTCCTTTATAATCACCCAGTTACGTTGTGACGTTTGGTAGCACACAAAGTGTTCCTCCGGTAAACGGGAGTTGCATAATCTCATAGTCATAGGAACATGTATAAGTCATGCAGAAAACAATAGCAACATACTAAACGATCAAGTGCTAAGCTAACAGAATGGGTCAAGTCAATCTCATCATTATCCTAATGATGTGATCCCGTTAATCAAATGACAACTCATGTCTATGGCTAGGAACCATAACCATCTTTGATTAATGAGCTAGTCTAGTAAAGGCATACTAGTGACACTATGTTTGTCTATGTATTCACACATGTATTATGTTTCCGGTTAATACAATTCTAGCATGAATAATAAACATTTATCATGAAATAAGGAAATAAATAATAACTTTATTATTGCCTCTAGGGCATATTTCCTTCAGGATCCCATTACCGGTGGCCATCTTCATCATCCCGGTGCTATCCATGACGAGGAGGGAGTAGTTCACCCTCGGGGCTGAGGGTATGTACCAATAGCTATGTGTTTGATCTCTCTCTCTCTCTCTCGTGTTCTCTCTCGTGTTCCATCTATGGCACGATCTTGATGTATCACAAGATTTCCTATTGTAGTTGGATCTTATGATGTTTCTCCCCCTCTACTCTCTTGTGATGAATTGAGTTTCCCCTTTGAAGTTATCTTATCGGATTGAGTCTTTTATGAGAACACTTGATGTATGTCTTGCCGCGATTATCTATGGTGACAATGGGATATCATGTGCCACTTGATGTATGTTTTGGTGATCAACTTGCGGGTTTTGTGACATTGGGAACCTATGCATAGGGGTTGGCACACATTCTTGACTCTCCGATAGAAACTTTGGGGCACTCTTTGGAGTACTTTTATGTTGGTTGGATAAATCTGAGATTGTGTGATGCATATCGTATAATCTTGCCCACGGATACTTGAGGTGACAATGGAGTATCTAGGTGACATTAGGGTTTTGGTTGATTTGTGTCTTAAGGTGTTATTCTAGTACAAACTCTTTTATAGATTGATCCGAAAGAATAACTTTGAGGTGGTTTCGTACCCTACCATAATCTCTACGTTTGTTCTCCACTATTAGTGGCTTCGGAGTGACTCTTTGTTGCATGTTGAGGGCTTGTTATATTATCTATCTATGTTTTTATTGTTGAGAGAACTTGCACTAGTGAAAGTATGAACCCTAGGCCTTGTTTCCTATGATTGCAATACCGTTTATGCTCACTGTTACCATTAGTTACCTTGATGTTTTTATAATTTCAGATTACAAATACCTTTATCTACTATCTATTTTGCACTTGTATCACCATCTATTCGCCGAACTAGTGCACCTATACAATTTACCATTGTATTGGGTGTCTTGGGGACACAAGAGACTCTTTGTTATTTGGTTGCAGGGTTGTTTGAGAGAGACCATCTTCACCCTACGCCTCCTACGGATTGATAAACCTTAGGTCATCCACTTGAGGGAAATTTGCTACTGTCCTACAAACCTGTGCACTTGCAGGCCCAACAACGTCTACAAGAAGAAGGTTGTCTAGTGGACATCAAGCTCTTTTCTGGCACCGTTGCCGGGGAGGTGAGTGCTTGAATGTATATCTTTAGATCTTGCAATCGAATCTTTTTGTTTCTTGTTTTAGCACTAGTCTAGTTTATAAAAGAAAATTCCAAAAAAATGGAATTAAGTTTGTCTCATACGCTTCATCTTTTTAATATCTTTCGTTAGTATGATGGAAAGGAAAATTGTGCCAAAGTGTTAGAAGAAGAATGCATTAAATTTTTTGGCACTAAATCTTTGAATGATGAGCATGATTGCAATGTTGTTGGTACGAATTCTTTGAATATCCATGATGCTGATGATGATTGCACTAGTTATGATGAAATATCTCTTATGAGCATGTCAACTTTTGTGGAGTGCATGTTTGCATGAACACACCAAATAGAGAAGATATTTATTGCAAGAGGCATAAGTACTTAGAAACCAAATTGTTGCAAGAAGAGCTAGATGAATGTGCTGAAATATTCAATATTTTTCGTGCTCCTTGTGAACTTTGCAATGAACATGGTCATTTAAAGCTCCAATGCTATTTGTTTCATGATCAAGTCATGTCCAAATATTGTGATAATTTGATTACCCTTGAGCATCATAAAGATCTTAGCCTTCTTTTGGGTTATGAAGAAATGAAACATATAACTGAGGGTATTCCAAAATTTAATCTTGATAGGTTTCTTGATTTTGATCTAGAGAAGATTTATTTGTATTGTGTGGTGAATTGCATTGAAAATCCTTATATTGCCAATTACCTAAAGAAAAGAAGCAAATGGAAGATGATGAGAATACGAATGAAAGGGAAGAGGCTTCCCAATCTCCTCCTATTATTTCTTATGATGAATCAGGTAACGAGGAGGAGCTTTCTATTCAACCAATCTCATCAATAAGGAGCTCAAAGAGGAAGGTTGAACCTACACATAGTGTGAAGAAGAAAAAGAAAACAAGGAGCAACAAAGGTAAAAAGGTATCCCTCCCAAATGATGTTGCTCCTACTACTACTTGTGATGATGATAATTGCTATACTATTGGTGCTATCCATATTTTTAATGATGAGAGTGATTATGCTTATGATATGAAAGGGCCCAAGCTTGGGGAAGCTATGTTTGATGAGGATGAAATATTTGAGAATATATTTGCTGGAATTAATGTTTGTCCCAAGCTTGGGGATGCTATGTTTAATGAAGATGATATTTTTAGCACCCCAAGTTTTGATATGCAAAGTTGTTATGATGATAGCATGCCTCCCACCTATGATGATTATATTGATGAAAGTGGGTTCGGAAGAGTGTCAACTTTAGGAAGTAGTGATCCCACTATTTTGGAGGATGTTGAATCTTATTGTGATGAACATGAAAGTGGATTTGGAAGAGTGTCAACTTTATTTAGTGATGATTCCACTATTTCGGAAGAGGTCCCAATTGATTATGAGAACAAAGTTGCTATCTATGATGATTATTGTGATGAATTGTATTCTATTAAGAATAATGATAACAATGAAACTTGTCATCATGATTTTAGTTTTCAATTGGATTATGCCTCACATGATAATTATTTTGTTGAGTTTGCTCCCACTACTATTCATGAGAAGAATTTTGCTTATGTGGAGAGTAGTAAATTTTCTATGCTTGTAGATCATGAAAAGAATGCTTTAGGTGCTGTTTATATTGTTGAATTCATTCATGATGCTACTGAAAATTATTATGAGGGAGGAATATATGCTTGTAGGATTTGCAATAATATCAAGTTTCCTCTCTATGTGCTTAAATTCTTGAAGCTATGCTTGTGTTACCTTCCTATGCTTGTTGATTATTGTTCCCATAAGTTATTTGCTCACAAAATCCCTATGCATAGGAAGTGGGTTATACTTAAAAGTGCTAGTCATATGCTTCATGATGCTCCCGTTATGTTTCAATTCTTATCTTCTATGTGAGCATCATTGTCATCATCATGCCTAGCTAGAAAGGCATTAAAGAAAAGCGCTTGTTGGGAGACAACCCAATACTTATCCTTACTGTTTTTGTGTGTTCACATGATTATGCTACTGTAGTAATCACGTTTTATAGCTTTTGTTTCAATAAAGTGCGAAGTAAGACCTTTAGGATGGCTTACGGTGATAGTTGTGTTAATCCTGCTAAAAATTAGAAACTTTTTCACCCAGTAAATTAGTTTTGTTAATTCACATAAACGTGCTTCTGATCTTATTCCTTCTGCTCTATATTAGTACACGAATTGCTTAGGACTTCCTAATGTGGTAGGATTTTTGGAGTTCCATAAGTATACGTTTGATACAAATTACTACAGACTGTTCTGTTTTTGACAGATTCTGTTTTCTATGTGTTGTTTGCTTATTTTGATGAATCTATGAGTAGTATCGGAGGGTATGAACCATAGATAAGTTAGAATACAGTAGATATTACACCAATATGAATTTAGAATGAGATCATTACAGTACCTAAGTGGTTGTTTTATTTTCTTATACTAATGGAGCTTACGAGTTTTCTGTTGAGTTTTGTGTTGTGGAGTTTTCAAGTTTTGGGTAAGGATTCGATGGACTATGGAATAAGGAGTGGCAAGAGCCTAAGCTTGGGGATGCCCAAGGCACCCCAAGATAATATTCAAGAATAGCCAAAAGCCTAAGCTTGGGGATGCCCCGGAAGGCATCCCCTCTTTCGTCTTCGTTCATCGGTAACTTTACTTAGAGCTATATTTTTATTCACCACGTGATATGTGTTTTGCTTGGAGCGTCATTTTTTCTTGTTAGTATTTGCTTTCTGTTATTTAGAATAATGTTTTGCATCTTTAGTTTCAACAAAAAAGTCAAGGATAGCCTTTGCCATGCTTATTTTGCTAGTATACATGTTGCTGTTTGAAAACAGAAAGTTTACCGCTGTTGCAAAATATTCCCTAGAAAAGTCAGAGAATTATATAATGTTGAAACGTTTTGCATAATGAGATCTGATAAATTTACTGCAGTGGGAATTTTAGTTCATAATTTTTGGAGTTAGGGAAGTATGATGAATCTTGCATTCTTTACAGACTGTACTGTTTTGGCAGATTGCTGTTATGTTTGCATTGTTTGCATATGTTTGCTTGTTCAATGATTCTATTTGAGGATAGGAGTATTAAATATGCAGAGGCATTTAGTATGAAATGTTGAATAATAATTTTAGTGATTTGTTACAGTAGGAAATGATAAGGTTTTGCATTGGTTTATACTAACCTATCTCACGAGTTCTTGTTGAGTTTGTTGTGAATGAAGCTTTTGATAAAAAGAGAAACCATGATATGAGAGGAATTAAGGAGACACAAAAGTTCAAGATTGGGTGATTATGAATTTAAAGAATGCTTGTGTTGAAGTTAGCAAGTCCCGTAGCATGCACGTATGGTTAAAGTTGTGTAACAAATTTGAAACATGAAGTGTACCTGGCTTGTGCATCCTTATGAGTGGCGGTCGGGGACGAGCGATGGTCTTTTCCTACCAATCTATCCCCTTAGGAGCATGTGCGTAGTACTTGATTTTTGATGACTTATAAATTTTTGCAATAAGTATATGAGTTGTTTTGACTAATGTTGATTGCATGGATTATACGCACGTTTACCTTTCCGCCTTTGCTAGCCTCTTCGGTATCGTGCATTGCCCTTTCTCACCTTGAGAGTTGGTGCAAACTTCGCCAGTTCATCCAAACCCCATGATACGATACGCTCTATCACACATAAACCTCCTTATATCTTCCTCAAAATAGCCACCATACCTACCTATCATGGCATTTCCATAGCCATTCCGAGATATATTGCCATGCAACTTCCATCATCATATTCATGACATACATTACTTTTGTCATATTGCCATTGCATGATCATGTAGTTGACATCGTATTTGTGGAAAATCCACCATGCATTATTTTTCATACATGTCACTCTTGATTCATTGCACCATCCTGGCACACCGCCGAAGGCATTCATATAGAGTCATATCTTGTTCTAAGTTTCGAGTTGTAATCCTTATGTTGTAAACAATAGAAGTGTGATGACCATCATTATTAGAGCATTGCCCAAAAAAAGGCCAAAAAAAGAAAGGCCCAAAAAAAGAGAAAATAAATAAAAAGGGCAATGCTACTATCTATTTTTCCACACTTGTGCTTCAAAGTAGCACCGTGTTCTTCATGTAGTGAGTCTCATATATTGTGCTTCAAAGTAGCACCTTGTTCTTCATGTAATGAGTCTCATAAGTTGTCTTTTTATACTAGTGGGAATTTTTCATTATAGAACTTGGCTTGTATATTCCTACGATGGGCTTCCTCAAATGCCCTAGGTCTTCATGATCAAGCGAGTTGGATGCACACCCACTAGTTTTCTTTTGTTGAGCATTCATAGCTCTAGTGCATCCGTTGCATGGCAATCCCTACTCCTCATGTTGACATCAATTAATGGGCATCTCCATAGCCCGTTGATTATCCTCGTCAATGTGAGACTTTCTCCTTTTTTGTCTTCTCCACACAATCCCCATCATCATATTCTATTCCACCCATAGTGCTATATCCATGGCTCACGCTCATGTATTGCGTGAAGGTTGAAAAAGTTTGAGATTATTTAAGTATGAAACAATTTCTTGGCTTGTCATCGGGGGTATAGAAGTTGGGAACATCTTTGTGTGACGTAAATGAAGCATAGCCTAACTATATGATTTTGTAGTGATGAACTTTCTTTTGCCATGCTATTTTGAGAAGACATGATTGCTTTGATTAGTATGCTTGAAGTATTATTATTTTTATGTCAATATGAACTTTTGTCTTGAATCTTTCGGATCTGAATATCCATATCACAAGTAAGAAGAATTACAATGAAATTATGCCAACTAGCATTACACATCAAAAATTATATTTTTTATCATTTACCTACTCGAGGACGAGCAGGAATTAAGCTTGGGGATGCTTGATACGTCTCCAACATATCTATAATTTTTGATTGCTCCATGCTACTTTATCTACTGTTTTAGGCAATATTGGGCTTTATTATCCACTTTTATATTATTTTTGGGACTAACATATTAACCGGAGGCCTAGCCCAGATTTGCCGTTTTATGCCTATTTCAGTGTTTTGAGGAAAAGGAATATCAGACGGAGTCAAAACGGAACGAAATCAACTGGAGAAGTTATTTTTGGAAGTAAACCCACCTAATGGACTTGGACCCCACGTCAGAAGATACGGGAGGTGCTCACGAGGGTGGGGGCGCGCCCACCCCCCTAGGGCGCGCCCCCTGCCTCGTGGGCCCCCCGAAGCTCCACCGACGTACTCCTTGCACCCATATATACCTACGTACCATAAAACTTCCAGAACAGAAGATAGATCGGGAGTTCCGCCACCGCAAGCCTCTATAGCCACCAAAAACCTCCCGGGAGCCCGTTCCGACGCCCTGCTGGAGGGGCATCCCATCACCGGTGGCCATCTTCATCATCCCGGCGCTATCCATGACGAGGAGGGAGTAGTTCACCCTCGGGGCTGAGGGTATGTACCAGTAGCTATGTGTTTGATCTCTCTCTCTTGTGTTCCCTCTCGTGTTCTCTCTCGTGTTCCATCTATGGCACGATCTTGATGTATCCCGAGCTTTTCTATTGTAGTTGGATCTTATGATGTTTCTCCTCCTCTACTCTCTTGTGATGAATTGAGTTTCCCCTTTGAAGTTATCTTATCGGATTGAGTCTTTTATGAGAACACTTGATGTATGTCTTGCCGTGATTATCTGTGGTGACAATGGGATATCATGTGCCACTTGATGTATGTTTTGGTGATCAACTTGCGGGTTTCGTGACATTGGGAACCTATGCATAGGGGTTGGCACGCGTTCTTGACTCTCCGATAGAAACTTTGGGGCACTCTTTGAAGTACTTTTATGTTGGTTGGATGAATCTGAGATTGTGTGATGCATATCGTATAATCTTGCCCACGGATACTTGAGGTGACAATGGAGTATCTAGGTGACATTAGGGTTTTGGTTGATTTGTGTCTTAAGGTGTTATTCTAGTACGAACTCTTTTATAGATTGATCCGAAAGAATAACTTTGAGGTGGTTTCGTACCCTACCATAATCTCTATGTTTGTTCTCCACTATTAGTGGCTTCGGAGTGACTCTTTGTGCATGTTGAAGGCTTGTTATATTATCTATCTATGTTATTATTGTTGAGAGAACTTGCACTAGTGAAATTATGAACACTAAGCCTTGTTTCCTATCACTGCAATATCATTTACGCTCACTTTTACCAATAGTTACCTTGCTGTTTTTATAATTTCAGATTACAAATACCTTTATCTACTATCTGTTTTGCACTTGTATCACCATCTCTTCGCCGAACTAGTGCACCTATACAATTTACCATTGTATTGGGTGTGTTGGGGACACAAGAGACTCTTTGTTATTTGGTTGCAGGGTTGTTTGAGAGAGACCATCTTCATCCTACGCCTCCTACGGATTGATAAACCTTAGGTCATCCACTTGAGGGAAATTTGCTACTGTCCTACAAACCTGTGCACTTGCAGGCCCAACAACGTCTACAAGAAGAAGGTTGTGTAGTAGACATCAAGTTCCAGCAGAATCTGCAGGATTCATCCGCTTCTCATTCCCTGCCATTCTGTGTTTCTTCCTCTTTCTCTGTGCCATGTTAAGACAAGCCGACAAGAAAAACGAATAACAATTTAGTTCTTCAGAACAAATTGATGCGTGATGCAGATGAACTGAACTTTGATGTTAGACAACCACATGATAGGAGGATGTAATATGTATGAAAAATAGGACGGAATAGATAACCAGAACTATGATGTGTAAACTAAGAAGAAGACATTTCATCAAATTAGAAGCAATGCAATGGAAGGTAGACACCATATGCAAGATGCTACAAATATCGCTCTACCAAGTTAACAGTGTCTCATCATAAATGGCGTTTAAACAAATGTGAAGCAGTACAAGAAATAAATCATATGCAAGATGCAAACAACATCACACTACCATGTTAGAGGTCTCTCGTCATTAGTGCCATTGCATATTCACAGCATTGCATATTCATAGCTTATGATGTGTAAACTAAGGAGAAGGCATTTCAACAAATTAGAAGCAATGAAAGCTAGACACCATATGAAAGATGCAACGAATATCACTCTACCAAGTTAAAACTGTCTCGTCATAAGTGCCATTTCAAAAAATTAGTAGTACAAGCTAGAAAAGAATGTGAGATGTAACCTATATCACACTCCGAAGTCAAATGTGTCTTATGATAAGTGATTGTTGCAGGTTACACAACAGTAGTAATCTGATGTAAGAACATGGTGTGATAGACAGATATTGTATGTTCTAGAAACAGGAACACGTGTCTTATTCAAGTATAATGTGTAAAGTAAGCAGATGGAATTCAACAAAATTAGAAGCAATACAAGCTAGACATCACACATAACATGAAACCACATATAATAGTGCCAAGTTAGAGGGAGCACCGGTGATGCTGCACTAGGGGAGACGTGCTCATCATAAACACAGCTTTGTTGAGTGTCTATGCATGTGTTGTCATGGAAATCATCTTGGGGTTGTGGAGGAGTAGAAACTATAGAGGCCCTCCATTCGGAAGGAGCACCTTTATCCGCTGCCTTGCTAACTTCCTTCCGCTTTATTGATTTTGAATTGTCAAGTAAAACCGACAAGAAAAAGCAATAAAATTCCCTCTTCAGAACTCATTCATGCATGATACTGACAATCACTACTTTGATGTAAGGCAAACACATGATACCAGGATGGAATATGTACGAAAAACAGGATGACATGGCATGTTCACAACTATTTATGTAAACCAAGCAGAAACCATTCCAACAAATAAGAAGCAATGCAAGCTAGGCACCACATGAAAGATGCAACAATATATGACTCTGCCAAGTTAAAAGCGTCCCATCATAAATGGAATTTGAACAAATTAGAAGCAGCGCATGCTATAAATCATATGAAAGATGCAACTAATATCACACTGCATATACTGAAGGTGTCTCGTCATGTTGATTGATGCGGGATCCAAAAAACAATAGTTTTATGTAAGGACATGCATAATAGATAGATGTACTATGTACAAAATACAGGAAGGCATGTCACATTAACAGGTATAATGTATAAGCTAAGCAGACTAGCACATGCAGTTTAACCAGATTGGAAGAATTACAATCTAGACACCATATGCAACATGCAACCACATATCACGCTGCCAAGTTAGATCAAGCACCTGCGATGCTAGTGTAGGGGAAATGTTGTAATCAACTACAGAGCTACGTTCACTATCTTCATCTAGCATTTCTATTTCTTTAGAATCATGTCGGGAGGCTGACGCTGCATTCTTTAAATGAGGAGTAGTCCCCTTGCCTGCCTGCCTCGTCATAAGTGATTGATGAGGGATACACAAGAACATTAGTTTGATGTAAGAATATGGTTAATACATAGATGTACTAGTATGTACCAAAAACAGAAAGGCATGTCATATTCAAAGGTATAATGTGTAAGCTAAGCAGATGCAATTTAACCAAATTGGAAGCAATACAAGCTAGACATCCGGCTGGAGTGGTGAGCATGATCATCTAGGACCTGAGAGCCTGGTGGGAGGCGGGCTGCTTCGCCACCATCACAGCTTTTTAGTTGGCTTCCAGGTGATGCCTATCTTTGCTGGGCTTGTCACTGGCTCGGCCAGTGCCCTGACTAGCTATTTGTCTTCTGGTGCTCACGGGATTGTGGTTCGTGTAAAAAATATCTTTCCTTATCTTAATAAAGACCGACTTCGGCCTTTCGAATACAAGCTAGACACCATATGGAACATGCAACCACATATGACACCACGAAGTTAAAGCAAGCACCTGGGATGGTGGTTAATTGCGAGCGAGGTCATCAACTCCAGAGCTACGTTTACCGTCTCCATCTGCTGACACTGCACCCTTTGTAGCGCTGTAACATGCTGTGCCTAGCCGCGTAGAAAGCTGGAACGACTTGCCTCTTTTCTTTTTTGCTTCTCTCGAGGCAGACTCTGAAATACCCTTCCATAAAAACACAATAGTGAGAGTATGGGTGAAGTGTGTGCAGAACTAGTGCACTGTAAAAGTAGCAGATAGCAGGTGGCTGAAAAATAAATGAGAGGAGACATATGATAGCTCTACAACATTGCATGGCAAACAAAATTAGATTCTACTCCGTATGATTTTGTAATATATGAGCACAGGAAATGCAGGTACTACTCCAGCACACCACCACATGTGGTCATATCTAAGATAACAGTCAACTAAAAATAAATAGGTCAGTTGATTTTTTTAATGAACCGTCTGACCTATAAGGAACGTGCAGATGGCCTTCGTCTACCTCCCGCTAGTCACTGTTGACGATCTTTCTTGAACCGCCAGCGACCACCGGCCCAGACCCCTGCCTCCGCCGCCCCGCCCTCCCATCGGCCTCACACCACCGCTGTGCTTGGAAGCGCCCCCAGGCCATCCCTTTAATCCCGACCGACCTCCAAATCGGGCGCCAGTAGCTCTAGGCCGCATACGCCCCTAAGATAAACACCAAGGTGCTGCTTCCCCGGCGTAATAGTCGTACTAGCGCCTGTTACGATGGGGAATGCTTACGTTAATTGGGAATCAACTGGCCAGAAATTGAAATTCAGGGGGGCGACTGACCTCTAGCTAAGGTGAAATAGTATATGAGGAGAAACCTTGTGCATCGCGAGTTACGAGGAACATCTAGTATCAAGAAGAAGCGGTCAACTAGTGTCTTCTGTGGGATGAATACCATGCAAGCAGAGACATAAGATTTGCACGAATATGGGAAGAGGAGTACCTTTTTCGGTTGCCGGTGTGGTCACCTCCACATGTCGTGCCGATCTTCTTCTTTTTACCGGGGAAACCGATGTTCTAGATGGTGCAGGCTTGGATGAACCCATGGCCAAATTGTTGACTGTGTTGCCATGGCCATATGTCGGCGGAGGTGAAGCAAATCCGAGGCGGCGAAGGACGACGTAGCAGGAACAACTCCGGTGCGGTGGAGGGTGGCGAAGTTGGAGCGGCAGCGGTGAGGCACAGGACGACGTGGTTGAACTGGCTCGGGTACGGACGGCTCGGCCTCGGCTTCAACTACTAGTCGTGGAGGGCATTGCGGTTGAGGTTGCGGTGGACGACGACGTCGGGGTCTCGGCTCCGGCGTGATGGAGGAGGGCGGCGGTTGATGGGTGGGATGGGGTGGCGGACGGAGGACGCCGGGGTTTCACGGCTGGTGGAGAGGTAGTTTTGGCGCCCACGGAGTATGAATGGGGAATCGGACGGGTGCGGGGGAACCATGTTTCGCTCTGGGACGCGCTTGTTTTTGGCTTTTTTTAACAGAAGATGGGATGCGCTTGTTTGAAATTTAGGGAAAGTACAAACTTTGTCCCCCTCTTAAATTTCGGACCTACTACGGGTCGGGGGTAGGATGGTAATCCCAGGTGTCCCAAATAGTGGGCGGGAGCGATTTTGGCCGCGCGCATGTGTGCTTAGGCGGCCATTGTGTATGAATGTTTTTCAGAGGCGGTTGCGTGGCGTCTAGATGAAGCTACAAACCTACCCTGGTTTAGACCTTTGGACATCGGGCCGGTAGGTTTCACGACTCGGAGTTATTAGAAAAGTAATTTCCTTGTACTACCAAACATTGGTCTCACGCGGTTTCGGGCGAGTAGAGGCTCTTTTGGCGCTTCGTTTGAAATTTTGAAACACAAGCATTCACGTTTAGAGTACTCTTGAACTATGAGGATTGACCTTTTTAAATAGACAACGTTATATTTGACCTTGTATGTTTGAAAACCTCATTAAATTATCCGCTTCCTTTTGAAATTTTGACACTTGAAAATCCTATAACTACAATTATTTTGGAATGGGGGAGCTAAATTTGAATCTATTTTGTACACGACTACATATGCTATTATGTACAAAATCAGAGCAAAGATTGGTGCCCCATAATTTAGGTATAGTTTACAAATGCCATGATATCAAATTCAAATAATTGAATGGACTTCATGTTGAATTTGATTTTTTTAAACCACCTTAAGTTGAATTCAAATGTACGCTAGTTCATAGGTAGCTATTTATAATGTCCATTGTGTAACTTTCGTATGTATAATGTGCTTTACTCACACAACATGAACTATACTCACGTTTATATTCGATTGCTAAAGCGATGCATTGCCTGGAGTTCAAAATACTAACTATGTGGATCAATTGTGTCGAATAATAACATAGACATGCTCAAATTCGATAGAATCTAGATGTCTGATGGATCAATGACCGCTCCTTACACGAATTGCAAATATCATGATCCCATCCTAATATTTGGATACAATTTATATCTTTAATCAATGTGTAGAGCAGTCTTTTACGTGTAGTTTCACTCTCCATCGATGGTCTCTCACACATGCTCACACACTCTCTCCCGAGGTGTCTTTCTCGCACACATGCTCTAGATATAACCCTCCCTTCCTCTCGTAACCATTTACAACTGTTTTCACTAACCTTTATCACAAGCACTCTTCCTCTCGCAAACATACACACGCACAATCCTCATCGACCCTTTCTATATACATGGACCTGCCTACGCGTCTCATGTACGCACATTATCTTTACGCCTGTCTCTCACGCATTGTATCACACCTCTCTTCCTAATCGACGAGTATGATTCTAGCAGAGCATTCTGTAGGATGCCCCTTAAAGTTAGGTTGGATGAATAGTAATATCAGAGATAAAGGGGTTACCTTAGTCCGAGAACCTAGGGTTACAAATCCTAGCCATCTTTGTCAGTGGACACAGAGTCCTTCACAATTTTGTTATCTTTGTCTTGTACGACTAGTCATCCAAAGGTCTTCCTAAATGCGTCACGGGCCGACCAATGTGGCGCAGGACAGAGCCGAACGAAGGGCCTCACCTCGACCCACCGGACCTCACGCGGTGACACACCCTCTTCCCCCACGTCTCATTATCTTCTCACACCCACACATACCAACACAAACACCACACACACAGAAAATTTCTCCTGGTGCCTCTATTCCCTCCCCCCCTTGCATATACACACTCAAGGGAATGGAAACTCTTATCGTGACCTTATATTCGTCTCTGTCTCTCTAGACCACTCTCATTTCTCATGCTATCTCTCCCACGCCCCCCCCGTCGGCCCCTCTATCCATGCTTCTCTCAAATACGTAATACACACACATACCTCTCTAGGCCCCGCCAAATGCATCAACTACACATTCACACACACGTACCCTATTGATCTAAAAAGCCCTCTCTTCACGTTTATTTCGCATACAACATTCCTTTTGAATAAAGTGTGGCCAATAAATTATTTTAGAGTTTCTACATATATACAACATTACAAAGTTATATGGAGGAGTACGAACGCTAATTTGCATTGCATGGTGCCCACAATGATATTTATTCTGCACTGTGAATTTGTATATTTTTATACTATATACAAAGTTAGTCATAATAAAGAAAAACGAAGAGCATCGCTCTCTCCATCGCATACCCCCCTGTACGCCCCTTTCACGTATGCACACAAAACTATCTCCAGGTCCTCTAAAAGTAAGCCCCCAGAAAATTCACGCATGTTTCATCTTTCTCTCGCGATATATGCAATGACGATCATTGTATTTGAAGCGAAAGCATGATATGTACATTGGATTTCAGAATCCACTCATTACGGTCACCATTTACGTTTAGTGGTTATTATACAGTCACGGGCTCACCGTACAACTCTGTATTTGCTCATGACATGACTAGTTGACCAGTTAAAAGCTCCACATGGCACCTCTAGTGTTGCATCACATTATCTGACTACCATCGTGCCCACCTATCAACTTGTATCTACTCTACATCTACACTCTTATAAAATATATAAAATACACTCTTATAAAAAATAGAGTTGGTGATGATGGTGTGCCTGCCATCCTGCAATATAGGCCGTCTGATTTATATCTGACAGATAGGAAAGAAACTATGGCAATTTTGCAAAAAGGTACCTACACACCTCCCCACATTTGCAAATAAGGCCTTCCCTCGTTCATCCTTTTCTCTTACAAGATAAACAAGTCATATAATGCATCTTGATGTTACGTGCAACGCACGGGCTTTTTGCTAGTAAGAATGAAAACAAACGACAAAAAAATATTTGGATGGTGGTTCGAAGTCATGACCGCGGGCACAGCGACAAGGTGGCCTTGTATTGGTATGCTGAGCCGTCTGTTTTAACACACAGGAGCTAGTGTGGTGATTATACACACACACACGCATGCACACGAACTGCATCCATGCAACACTCACACAAACACATGCACCCACGCACGCATGCAACACTCACACGTACACACGCAGCCACGCAGCCACGCAACACTCACACGCACACACGCACGCATGCATGCACACACCAGTACACCACACGACCAACACACACTCTCACACTCAAGTGCTCAACCCACACGTGCATGCGCACACATCATGCCCTGACAGACACATACACAACCAGGTGATTCCCGCGCACGGGTTAGAGCCTTGTCACGCCTGCGTAAATTTGTGTTTATCTGACCTTTTCATATGCGAATTGACAGGTGGGACCCACAAGGAACATGGTCAATTTAAGTAGTCAACATGGCACCACACAGACTATTTGGCCGGTCAACAGAGTGCAATCCGATGCTGAACTATGAGCAAGTGACCGTATAATCACTACAAAACGTATATAGTGACCGTAATTAGCTTATTCTGAAGTTCTGTGACCGTATTAGGCTTTTCTCTCTGTAGGCCCTCCAAAACTACATCTCTACACGTTCTCGCATGTTACATCTAACAACTATGCAATACAACACTACTACTACACTCTAACACAATAAATCATATGTGTTTTTAGTTTTACTAGATATCATATTGTTACTTATAATTATTCAGTTTGCAGACATTAAAATTGCGTTTGAAATGTATGGCCAGTATCATCTACCGCGCGGGAAAAATCCCGCCCTTTCCTGTTTAATCAGGTTTGTATCGATGGATCGTGCGAAACAGCAAAACTATAGTACTATACAGTACAAGTGACAATTCACTAGGCCGTCGTGTTGTCTACTCCTCTGTCTTAAGAGTGGAGCGCTCGCTTTCATAAATCTTCTAGTACCTTTCGCCGACATGTGGAACATCAAGCTACCGGGTCCACGTGCCATACCGGAATACGGTGCAGAGCAGCCGGGGTGAAGCACCCTAGTCATGGCGCCGGCGTAGTAATGAGCAATGAGGCGTCAAATCACAAAGTTGCACCTTTCCCGTAGTTAAGTTGGAGGGACGAAGTAATAATTCTAAAAAAAGAAGTTGGAGGGACGAAGCAACCATCATTTCACTCGTTGCTGAATCCGCTTCTCCCTCATCTTCTTCAACTTAACCACGTGTTGCTTCCGCCGTTGTTCTGCCTCATGTGGGACGCAGATCGGCTTGGTAAAGCACTGACACGTGGGACCGCATGTTAGCAAACCGCCAGGACAACGTCCTCCAAAAATAAGAAGCCTAATCCTAGACTTACAAAGGGCTACGTAGCTGCTACGTATACTTTTCATCTAATCTATACATGCACCCCTGATTTTCAGGTGGGGTGGGCCTAATCCTCTCCTTTAATCCAATCAAATAGTCCCACATCACATCAGTTCATAACTTTACGTCAAGCATTACGTGGATGTAGCATTGCTCAAGTAAGAAACCTCCCCCGCCATCCGCGCGGCAAAATCACCTCCTTTTTACTAATCTTGATTCTATAATTTTTTAGATCAATATAATTGAGATTTGTATAGATAGCACACAGGAGCAAAACCAAGTGGTACGGTTGAGGGCATCCACAATGTGTAGCCAAATGTGAAAATAGCTTTTGCCATCGTGGGAACCATTGTGGACGGTGTTGCCAAAGCCAAAAAGATGGAACCGAAGCTCCCTGATTGATTGATTGAAGGAATAGAAAAATACAACGTCTCTCCTCTTTCTCCCATGCTTGGACACATGTAGTACAGTATAGAGCATAGAGTCTACTCCCCTGTCCCTTCTATCACAAATCACAAAGCAGTGAGGTGTCAAATCACAAAGCACGGACAAAGCAACCATCATTTCACTCTTCATTGACTCTGCTTCTCCATCGTCTTCTTCGAGAAACCATCTCACTGCACTAGTACTCCTAGTAGTAGTACTAGTAAAGGACTTCCTGGATGCAAATAAGGCGGTTGTCTCGGCTTGCAGGCGGCCATTGCGAACGACTTACCGTGGTCTCCCTCAATGGTGTTCTCCATCGAACGCACTTCGCCAAACCACAAAAAAAATTATCATCGACGTCACTGCAATGGGGAAGGAAGTCAAATATAGTTACTACCTCCATTTTTTTGTACACAAGGCCAGTATATCAAAATTACAATTTGCAAAGGGCCACTAACACTAATCGAGGCAAAATTGATGGGGTTACCAACCAATGACATTAATATCCCCTGCATGCGTGCGGAAGTGAGAAGGTTGGTGCATGGCGCTGCATTAATCAAGCGATGAGGAGTGAGATGGTTATCTCTTTGGTCTTTCGAGAAAAAAATACAAAATTGACACGTGAAACGAGGATTTGTATTGACTAAATCCCGCGAAGGAAAACCCCGCCTTTCTTTTTTAACACTAGTACTCCTAGTACGTACGTACTTATCCTGTTTGGGTCTAGGCCTTGCATTGCCAAACTTCGGCACACATTTTTGCCAAGCTTGCCTAAAGTTTTCAAAATGAGAAGGAGGTACACTTGCGCACGGCTGTCGCGGTCGCACCGCACACTCACACGGTCGCTCCTGCATGCCGCGGTCCCACCGCACCCTCACACAGTCGCTCCTGCACGCCACAAACCCAACCAAGGGAACGCACCCTCACTGACACATGCTGTCGCATGTGAACAAACCAAACTCAGCCATCCTATCGCTCACACATAATTTTCATTCATAGAGTATGTTTATCCAACCACATGTTGGGGAGTATCCGTACGGCCCGTGCGGTGGTCTGTTGGGGAAGAAGAAGAGGTGAGGAAGAAGGAAAGAAGGGTTAGGAGACGTAGGATATTCATCCAACCACCTGAAATGGTAGACTGACCCAAGTCAGGCGACATGCATAACAAATATAGTATGTTTTTACACAGCAAAAGATCCATAAAAACAACAACATAAAGAAAAACTGTCACTTCTCGCGGAAAGAGACGGCCTCGTCGTCTTTGGCTGCGGGTGCGAACCACCCGTTGCTGCCAATGTGTGTCTCCGCACCGTGGTTGTCCTCGGCCTCCAGCTACTCGTTCAAGCGGAGCGTGCGGCGCTCTGCATGGACGAGAGCACAACCCGGTTCAAGTCGGGGACATCCAGTTCCACCTGCAGGAGGGCCTCGATGGCAGCGGCATCCGCGTGCTCCGCGTCGAGTCGAGCCTCCGCCGCCCGGTTCAAGTCCAAGACTTCCGGTTCCGCCTGCAGGAGGGCGTCGATGAGAGCAGCATCCGCACGCTCTGCATCGAGTCGAGCCTCTGCCGCCCGGTTCATGTCCAGGACGTCCGATTCCGCCTGTAGGAGGGCCTCGATGGCAGCGGCATTCGCGCGCTCTACCTCAAGTTGAGCCTCCGCCGCCCAGTTCACATCCACGACATCCGGTTCCGCCTGCAGGAGAGCCTCGATGGCAGCGGCATGCGCACGCTCCACGTCGAGTTGAGCCTCTGCCTCCCGGTCCTCCATTAGTATCGCCATGTTGAACCGCTGGTCCGCCTGCACCATGGGGGACTCGGACGCCGGCACGAAGTCGACGTCCATCGTCTCATACCCATCGCGGGCCTTCTGCGCCGCGACCTCCGCAGTGAACATTGGATCGGCTTCCTCCTCCTCGTAGCTTGGCTCCAGAGAACACGGGGATTGGCCCGCCGCAAAGCGAGCTTGGGAACAGAGGTCTGTGGCGCCGATCGCCGCCGCGATTTCTGTGCGGCGCTCCGGCGTTAGCATCTTGTAGTAAGTGATCTTGCGGCGCACCATGGCTTCTCGGCGAACTAGGGGACGCTTGATGCGGGCTAGGGGATCGAAAGGTGGGGGAATGGGCTGGAGATTTGGTGTGGTTTTAGGGCAGAGGCTGGCGTAGGCCGAGCAACGAAGGTTCTGGTGTGAATAGTGGTTCCGGTGACGACCGGTCAATCGGTTTTGACTTCGCTCTTGTCGTGTTCACATTGCAGCCCAGCACGCTGGACCCTCCATGTCGCTCACCGAATGGAACATGCTTCGTCTTGCATTTTCGCTCGCGTGTGGGACCGCAGTTGAGAGCAAACCGACGTCCCTCCCCCTCCCCCGCCCGCGTCATTTATTATACGACCACTCCCTCCGTTTTATGCGGAGTAAATAAAAGTAGGTGGAGTATACTACGGATGAGGATCCCCTGACGTGGACGAACCCATTGAGTAACTGACATGCGGGTCCTAGCAAGCATGGGGTCTGCTAGTAAGTGACCGAAAGGGAGGGTAAGGCAGGGATACCTACGTCAGAGGATCCACTTCCACTATACTACTTTGACCAAATGTTAGAGTAATAATATATGACATGCAACTTACACAAAGCATACAGGGTCTAATGCGTTTTTCGAGGCTAACTTTGACCAATTGTTAGAGTAATAATATATGACATGCAACTTACACAAAGCATACGGTCAAATTCGTATGTGAAAGGAGTTTCCAGTGATATAATTTTCACATTATACATCTCATGTACTATTAATCTTGTCAATAGTCAAATTGGAAACCATCTCGAGTACAAATCTAGGAGTACGTACAAATCTAACAATATTGATTGGGTGTTGTTGAATGTTGATACCTTTTTGATCAATGTAGAGATACTTTGACTACACATAAAACTTATATGTAAACTAGAAAGGATAGGAGGGAGTATATTTTACATTCAAAAACGAAACGAACATTGAATACCCTTTATATATGATTTGCAGATGCTATGATCACCGGTTCAAAATTTTGAATCCGCCTTAGGTATCACGTGCCCCCACTTGTTCCCTCTCGATTTCATCTCGGGGTCCGGAGATCTATTGAAAGAGGACTAGGGTGGGTACATGCGAATGATACTCGGCGGAATGTTCAAATGAGGCATGCGGGAGGATGGACTCGACTGGAGGGCGACATGATCGATGGAGAAGAGGGTTGGAGAGGAATGAGAAATAAGAAAACGCCACATGATTATACTTGAACGGCTCAAATAAACAACAAGTTGTCTCGCTTGGCCTACATAGTGAAAGGCCTAATGCGCAACGCGGAGCACTGACGCTCGAATATGGCCGGGAAAACAGGGAAACCGACATGTGGGGCACACCCGTCGGGACGACGTAGTGCAGACTAGTCCAATGGAGGAGCTGGCCCACGACCTCCTCGCCACCGACAACCGTTCATGTGGGTTGTTGGGGCCAACAACGGGGCGCAGCTCCAGCACCGCCTCTGGACACGGCAACCGCGGTGAGCGACACACTCATATCATCGCTAGACACGGTCGGTTTCAGTGTGCCGAGGGTGGGGTTTGGTTTGTGCCCAAGGTTGCCCCATCAAAGCATTGGGTAGCCAAAATTTTGGTTGAGGTATTGGTTGCCCATGATTTGGCCGACATTGGCAAGAAAAATGAACTAGAGTTGGCTAGAGTTCATTGGCATGCAAAAGAAATGGCAACCATTCAAACAAAGACCAATCTTTGGGTCTTGACCAAAATTTTGGTTGAGGTATTGGTTGCCCATAATTTGGCCGACATTGGCAAGAAAATTGAACTAGAGTTGGCTAGAGTTCATTGGCATGCCAAAACAATGGCAACCATCCAAACAAAGACCAATCTTTGGGTCATGACCAAAATTTTGGTAAGGTGCACTTTGGCCACAATCCAAACACATCCCAACACCCGGCTCGTCGAGGATGCATGGGGCGCCGCGACGCGTCCGCGGAGTGGTGTAGCGCGGCCAACTGCATCCTCTGGACCTGAGACCGTGCCGGGTCGTCTTGCTTTTTCAGTGACATGCGGGGATCGCATGTGAGCAAAGGGCATCTCCAACGTTGCCACGACCGCAGCTGACTACCCTGGCACACCAAAACCCTCGTCCCTCGCGCCGTTGCATGGTGCGTTCCCAACCGGCGCCAGCTGCCCGCATTCATGACGTCTGTTCGTATGTCGTCATTAAGAGGCTCGGTGCCCGAGGAACCAACTCCGGCGACTTAATGACGCACCCGGACACTTGGCCTCACCGGAATGCTACTTAAAGCGGCAACGCCCAGCTAACCTCCACACCATAGCGCATCGTCCTCCTACCTGGCACCACATCCGCCATGACCGCAAGTGCGAACGCTCTGCGGGAGAGCTTGTCTTCGAGGATGAAGCTCGAGGTCGCCGCTCTCACTCAAGTCGCCTCTCGCGACGCAATAGTGGCATAGCCGGACGCGGACGTGACCGCACAAGCGGTGGCCACGCTGGCGGCCGACGACGGGAGCACCGTCAGCCACGCGTCCTACTTGCCGCCGTCCAACGTCCGGCACCGCCGAGGTCGGGGACTCCTCCGAGGATGAGTAGGGCATGGGAGGCGGCAGGGCATGGTGTGCCAACTGGCCGGTCTGTATCCCATGTTCTACTCTTCCTCGCCGGAGACTGCACCTTCACTTCACGGGTCTTGAACCCCGCCCCCGTACATTGAGATCGTAGATGGAGGACGTCGGTCACCGCCATAGAATAGGTTTAGGGTCGAGTTTCTTTTATTTTTCTGTCCTATAAAAGTTTGAAATGTAATGAAAATCTGCCGTGTTTGCATTAATCTCGGCCGGTGTATATGAACTTTCACAATAATATACATATTGTAGGAGTACTAGCAAGATGCCCGTGAATTGCACGGAAGATGTGGGAGAAAAGGATGAACAAGGGAAAGCCTTATCTGCAAATGTGGAGAGGAGTGCAGGTAAATTGTCATAGTTTCCTTCCTATCCGTTAGATATAGATCAGACGACCTATATTCACTAGTAGAAAAGAGGGCTTTGTATCAGGACGGGTCAGCCCATTAGTCCCAGGTCAGCCCATTAGTCCCGGTTCAGTCTAGAACCGGGACCCATGGGGGCATTGGTCCCAGTTCGTGAGCCCAGGGGGCCGGCCGGGCCACGTGGGCCATTGGTCCTGGTTCGTCTGGACCTTTTGGTCCCGGTTGGTGGGACGAACCGGGACCAATGGGCCTAGCTCCTAGCCCACCACCATTGGTCCCGGTTGGTGGCTTGAACTGGGACAACACGCTGCCCTTTAGTCCCGGTTCATGCCACGAACCGGGACTATTGAGGTGCCTATATATACCCCTCGCCCGCGAGCAGAGGACTCCACTGCTCTGTTTTTCTCTGGCCGGGGAGGGGAGGGCTTTGTGGTGCTCTAGCTCACCTCCTAAGCACATGAGGTGTTCGATGAAATGCCCGAGCCACACTCAAGCTTTCTCCTCTCGAAGCACGACCTCCGAACTCTATTTTTCCCGAGATTTGTCTAGGTTTATATTAGCGTCCCGTCATGCCCCGTCCCCGTCTTCACTGTCGTCGATCGCCCGTGCCGATCTCGTCACCGGCACCACCATGGTGAGCCTCCTGTTCTTATCTTCTTTCTGAAAGAAAAAAGTTCTTGCTTTAGATAGATACTTGTCTAATTTTCTTACTATTTTATTTCTTGTTATTATATAGTGCGATGGTTTTGGTATCCGCCCCCGTCGTCCCTCGTCTTGTCTATGATTCAGATGTGGTATATATTATCTTTTCATAACTATTGGTTGATTTATTGTTGATGACAATTATGCCGACCAACGTGACGTAGATTTTATTTATCTAGGAGGTTGTTGAACCAGAAATTCCAACCGACCCTATTGTCGAGAGGTTAAATTTAGTTGAAGAAGAAAACAATTTCTTGAAGGAAAATAAGAAAAATTGAGGAGGAGAAGATGATATTGGAGTTGCATGTTGCGGATGTCGTTGATGATCACAAGATCAAGATGGATGCAATGCGCTTGAAGAATAGAAAAATTAGAAAATATGCCATTCATACTGAGGCTTGGTATCATTATGCAGTTGGATCAGTTGTTACCTTGATTGCGATTATGTTCGCATTTGTTTTCGCATTGAAATGTTTTACATAGTTTCAATGTATGGTTTAATTAATTTAGATGCTCTGGAGAGCTTTATGTTGTTAAATAAGAACTATGTATGTACTTTGGTTTTAATGTGATGATGAACTTCTATTAATTTGGTCACTTAATTATCTATTCACGATGTTCTGTAATGGTTTTTGACACACTTAATTATATATAATGCACGCAGATGAACCGGCAATGGATGTACGGTGACAGACACACTTCTGAGTACATTAAGGGTGTGCATGATTTTCTCAAAGTGGCTGAGGCAAACAAGCAGAATGGTTTTATGTGTTGTCCATGCCCTAAATGTGGGAATACGAAGTCTTACTCTGACCGGAAAATCCTTCACACCCACCTGCTTTACAATGGTTTCATGCCACACTATAATGTTTGAACGAGGCACGGAGAAATAGGGGTTATGATGGAAGACGACGAAGAAGAAGAGGATAATGAGAACTATGTGCCCCCTGAATACGGAGATGCTGCAATGGGGGAAGGTGCTGAAGATCAAGAGGAACCAGATGACGATGTGCCCAATGATGCTGCAATGGGGGAAGCTGCTGAAGATCAAGAGGAACCAGAAGATGTTCCCGGTGATGATGATCTCCGCCGGGTCATTGTCGATGCAAGGATGCAATGCGAAAGTCAAAAGGAGAAGCTGAAGTTCGATCGCATGTTAGAGGATCACAAAAAAGGGTTGTATCCCAATTGTGAAGGTGGCAACACAAAGCTCGGTACCGTACTGGAATTGCTGCAGTGGAAGGCAGAGAATGTGTGCCTGACAAAGGATTTGAGAAGCTACTGAAAATATTGAAGAATAAGCTTCCAAAGGATAACGAATTGCCCGACAGTACATACGCAGCAAAGAAGGTCGTATGCCCTCTAGGATTGGAGGTGCAGAAGATACATTCATGCCCTAATGACCGCATCCTCTACCGCGGTGCGTACAAGGATCTGAACGCATGCCCAGTATGCGGTGCATTGCGGTATAAGATCAGACGAGATGACCCTGGTGATGTTGACGGCGAGACCCCCAGGAAGAGGGTTCCTGCGAAGATGATGTGGTATGCTCCTATAATACCACGGTTGAAACGTCTGTTCAGAAACGAAAAGCATGCCAAGTTGATGCGATGGCACAGTGAGGACCGTAGGAAAGACGGGAAGTTGAGAGCACCCGCTGACGGGTCGCAGTGGAGAAAAATCGAGAGAAAGTACTGGACTAAGTTTGCAGGTGACCCAAGAAACGTATGGTTTGGTTTAAGCGTGGACGGCATTAATCCTTTCGGGGAGCAGAGCAACAATCACAGCACCTGGCCTGTGACTCTATGTATGTATAACCTTCCTCCTTAGATGTGCATGGAGCGGAAGTTCATATGATGCCAGTTCTCATCCAAGGCCCTAAGCAGCCCGGCAACAACATTGATGTGTACCTAAGGCCATTAGTTGAAGAACTTTTATAGTTGTGGAATGGAAACGGTGTACGTATGTGGGATGAGCACAAACAGGAGGAATTTAACCTGCACGCGTTGCTGTTTGTAACCATCAACGATTGGCCCGCTCTCAGTAATCTTTCAGGATAGACAAACAAGGGATACCACGCATGCACGCACTGTTTAGATGATAGTGAAAGTATATACCTAGACAAATGCAGGAAGAATGTGTACCTGGGCCATCGTCGATTTCTTCCGACCAACCATCAATGTCGAAAGAAAGGCAAGCATTTCAAAGGCGAGGCAGATCACCAGAAGAAGCCCGCCACGCGTACCGGTGATCATGTACTTGCTATGGTCAATGATTTACACGTAATCTTTGGAAAGGGTCCCGGCGGACTAGCTGTTCCGAATGACGCTGAGGGATACGCACCCATGTGGAAGAAGAAATCTATATTTTGAGACCTACCCTACTGGAAAGACCTAGAGGTCCGCTCTTCAATCGACGTGATGCACATGACGAAGAACCTTTGCGTGATCCTGCTAGGCTTCTTGGGCATGTATGGGAAGACAAAAGATACACCTGAGGCATGGGAGGACCTGCAACGCTTGCACGAAAAAGACGACATGCCTCCAAAGCAGTATGAAGGTCCTGCCAGCTCTGCTCTTACGAAAGAAGAGAAAGAAATCTTCTTTGAATGCCTTCTCAGTATGAAGGTCCCGACTGGCTTCTCGTCAAATATAAAGGGAATAATAAATATGCCAGAGAAAAAGTTCCGGAACCTAAAGTCTCATGACTGCCACGTGATTATGACGCAACTGCTTCCGGTTGCATTGACGGGGCTTCTACCGGAAAACGTCCGATTAGCCATTGTGAAGCTATGTGCATTCCTCAATGCAATATCTCAGAAGGTGATCGATCCATAAATTGTACCAAGGCTAAGGAGTAATGTGGCGCAATGTCTTGTCAGTTTCGAGCTGGTGTTCCCACCATCCTTCTTCAATATCATGACGCACGTCCTAGTTCATCTAGTCGACGAGATTGTCATTCTGGGGCCCATATTTCTACACAATATGTTCCCCTTTGAGAGGTTCATGGGAGTCCTAAAGAAATATGTCTGTAACCGCGCTAGGCCAGAAGGAAGCATCTCCATGGGCCATCAAACAGAGGATGCGATTGGGTTTTGTGTTGACTTCATTGCTGGCCTTAAGAAGATAGGTCTCCCTAAATCGCGGTATGAGGGGAGACTGACTGGAAAAGGCACACTTGGAGGGGACTTAATAATATGCAGGGACGGATATTCTTGGTCTGAAGCACACTACACAGTTCTACAGAACTCTACCTTGGTGACCCCGTATGTCCATGAACACAAGAACGGTCTGCGCTCCAAACACCCGGAGCAGTGCGACGACTGGATTACATGTGAACACATCAGGACTTTCAGCAGTTGGTTGGAAACACGTCTCAGAGGTGGCAAGACTATTTGTGATTCGTTGTACTTGTTGTCCAGGGGACCATCTTTGACTGTATTGATTTACAAAGGATACGAGATAAATGGGAATACATTTTACACGATTGAACAAGATCAAAAGAGCACCAACCAAAACAGCGGTGTACGCTTTGATGCAGCAACTGAGAGGGGAAAGGACACATATTATGGTTACATAGTGGACATATGGGAACTTGACTACGGACATGATTTTAAGGTCCCTTTGTTTAAGTGCAAATGGGTCAGTCTGTTAGGAGGCGGGGTACAAGTAGACCCATAGTACAGAATGACAATAGTGGATTTGAAAAATCTTGGGTACACTGATGAACCATTCGTCATAGCCAATGATGTGGCACAAGTTATCTATGTGAAGGACATATCTACCAAACCGAGAAAAAGAAAAGATAAGGAAGCCAATACATCATACGATGAGCCAAAGCGCCACATAGTTCTTTTAGGAAAAAGGGACATCATGGGAGCGGAGGGAAAGACAGACATGTCTGAAGATTATGAAAACTTTCATGAAATTCCTCCCTTCAAAGTCAAGGCTGACCCAAGCATCCTGATAACCGATGAAGATTATCCATGGTTACGGCGCAATAAGCAAATGACACAAGCGAAGAAAAAGTGATGACTTGCTCCCGCCTCTATTATGATGATACCATGCCAACTTTGTAACAGACGAGTATGATACCATTGTCCGTTTTGTACATGCACATGCTATGTGGGTGAAATTATGATACCATGCCAACTTTCAACTTTTTCAGAGTTCATTTGAAATGCTTTAATGTCTTATGGTTTGGCCCTCGTAATACCATTAATCCCGGTTCGCTCCTTGTCAACTATGTTCTCACAAAGAACACTGTAGAGGGCAGCCACGTGGGCCATTGGTCCCGGTTCGTCTGGACCTTTTGGTCCCGGTTCCATGCACGAACCGGGACCAATGCGCCTCGCCTCTGGCCCATGACCATTAGTCCCGATTTGTGCCACAAACCGGGACTAAAGGGTTGGTCCTCGTTGCAGTCAGAGTTTAGTCCCACCTCGCCAACCGAAGGGCGCTCACACCGGTTTATAAGCCCCTCCCTCTCTGCCTTGTTGAGCTCCTCTCAAAGTGAAAATAGATGCCCTTATACAGGAAATTTGACCTAAATTCATACTGAATTTCTCTGAAATTCATAGAAACTTATTATGAATTTAGGTTGAATTCTCTCTATTGGCGCATCTATGCTCATTTTTTTAGTAAAGTTAATCACAAACTTGTGATTCACACAAATTTCAAAGAATTCAAATTTTAACTATTCAAATTTGAAAACTAATGGAACTAACAGAAAGTTTATAATTTTTCTAAAACTAATGGCACTAACAGAAAGTTTATAATTTTTCTGACCTAAAAGCAAAAAGAAATAAAAAATAAAGCAAAAAACAAAAGAAAATAAATAATGCAAAAAACAAAACAAAAAATGAAAAAAAACTATTTTTATAGTAAAGTTAATCACAAACTTGTGATTCACACAAATTTCAAAGAATTCAAATTTTAACTATTCAAATTTGAAAACTAATGCACTAACAGAAAGTTTATAATTTTTCTAAAACTAATGGCACTAACAGAAAGTTTATAATTTTTCTGACCTAACAGCAAAAAGAATTAAAAATAAAGCAAAAAACAAAAGAAAATAAATAATGCAAAAAACAAAACAAAAAAAAATGAAAAAAACTCTATTTTTATAGTAAAGTTAATCACAAACTTGTGATTCACACAAATTTCAAAGAATTCAAATTTTAACTATTCAAATTTGAAAGCTAATGGCACTAAAAGAAAATTTATAATTTTTCTGACCTAAAAGCAAAAAGAATTAAAAAAATAAAGCAAAAAACAAAAGAAAATAAATAATGCAAAAAACAAAACAAAAAAACTGGAAAAACTAAAAAAACTGCCACCTATTGGGCCACCACGGCCTGAATACGACTAGAAAGCCAACCTGGGCAGGATTCAGGCCCGCAGAATGCCCAATAGGCCCACAGCAGCATAGTGTGAGATTAGGCCCGAAAGCCTGCAGTTGAGAGGAGCTCGAGACCGTGGGCGCAACAACGCTTATAAACCACTCTCGAGCCCTCTCAACTAGCGAGCTGGGACTAAACTTTGGCCGCGACGCGGGCAGCACAGGGGCCTTTGGTCCCGGTTGGTGGCACCAACCGGGATTAAAGGGGGGCATTGGTACCGGTTTGTGGCACCAATCCGACTAAAGGGGGGCATTGGTACCGGTTTGTGGCACCAACCGGGACCAATGCCCCACCTTTAGTGTAGGTTGGTGCCACCAACCGGGACCAAAGGTCGTCCCTTCCTGCCCCTTGGGCTGACGAAAACTGACCTTTGGTCCCGGTTGGTGGCACCAACCGGGACTAAAGGGGGACATTAGTCCCGGTTGGTGCCACGAACCGGGACCAATACTCTGTGTATATAAGAAAACACTTGTGAAATTTTCATTCAGTTCCTCATTCTCCCGCTGCCCCGCCGCCCTCTGACCCGTCGCCCGTGCCCGTCGTCGTCGTCGTCGGCGGCCCCGCCCATCGTCGCAGCACCCGTTGCCGCGCGTCACCCCGCGCCGTCGCCGTTCGCCTCACCATGCCGCCGCGACGCCGTCGCCGCCCCGCTCCACCGCTGCCCCGACCTCGCCGCCTCGATGCCACCGCTGCCCCGCATCGCCCCGATGCCGTCCCTGCCCCACACGCCACTGCCTCTGCCTCAGGCCGGCCCCGACCCCTCCCCACGCCTGTCGTTGCCGTCGCTACGGGGAAGCACCACGCCGGCTCTCGCGACCCGTTCATTCCCGAGGCCGTGTTCGTCCGCCGCAGCACCGATTCCAGCCGGCGACCTCGACCCCTCCCCGCGCTGTGAGCCCCTGCCTCCTCCCCTTTCCTTCTCATTGCCGTCCCCGCACGCCATCCGTAAGCGCCACCGCCAACCATCGTCGCCATCGCCGACCACCGCGGCCTATTTTTCATTTTTTTTGTTAAGATGTATGTATGTATGTATGTATGTTCACTGTATAATTGTCTATATATGCTCTGTATATGTTGTATAACGCTCTATATATATGCTCTGTATATGCTCCGTATATGTTGTATAATGCTCTGTATATGTTCATATGTAACATTTAAGAAAAAAAAAGTAAATGTATGTATGTTCATATGCAAAGAATTATTTTTGGATGAAATGAGATGAGATGAGATGTGTTTTGTGTTGGAGAAGAAAAGAGGAAGAAGGAAGAAGGAAGAAGAAGGAAAAGAGTGTCGAGGTGGGGGGGGGTCGATATACCCCCTCCCCGATAACATTTTTTTCCATGTATATATGCAAAAGTTACATTTTTAGAAATTTTTTATATATCTAGCTAGGAAAGGAAGAAGAAGAAAAAGAATGAGAGGAAAAAGGAAAATAAGAAGAGGAAGAAAGGAGAAGGAAAGGAGAGGAAGAAGAGGTGAAATAAATAAGAAGAGGAAAAAAGAAGAAAAAGAAGAGGAGAAGAAGAAAGGAATAGAGGAGAAGAAGAAAAAATAGAATATTTATTCTATTTTCTCTTCTTCTCCTCTATTATTTTCTTCTTCTCCTCTTTTTTTTCTTCTTTTTTTTTCTTCGATCTTCTCCTCTATTCCTTTCTTCTTCTCCTCTTTTTATTTCTTCTTCATTTTCTTATGTTTTATCGTGTCTATCATCGTCGATATACCCCTCCTGATAACTTCAACACGAGGGGGGGGGGTCGATATACCACCTCCCTGATAATATTATTTTCCGATGTACGTATGTCGTCATTGTCGATATAACCCCCTCCCGATAACTTTAACACATGGGGGGGGGGTCGATATACCCCCTCCCCGATAACATTATTTTCCCGTGTATGTTTGTCGTCGTTGTCGATATTACCCCCTCTTGACTGTGATAACTTATACCAAAACTCTCGAGGACACCCAAACCCTAGAAAAAACGATGTCGGTCTCCTACCCCCTCCCGCCGCGCCCCTACCCGACAAACTCTATCGAGGCCACCCCCTCTCGCTCGACAAAAACTCTCGAGGACACCCAAACCCTAGAAAAAAACGATGTCGGTCTCCTACCCCTCCCGCCGTGCCCCTACCCTTGAAGCGTCACCGAGGCCACCCCAAACCAGGAATAAGCTCGGTCTACGTTTGCCACTAATATATCCACCTGCTGTCATGTTTGTGTAATAATTGCCATGTTGTAATATTTGCAGAAACAATGGAGCACATACGAGACGAGGAAGCATAAGAGGTGTTGGGGGACATAATCTTAGCCGGAGGTGATATCTTGTCATATCTTAACGAAAATGATGGTCTGGAAGAAGAGGCTGAAGAAGCAGGGTACGGTGATCGAAGAATGGAGGAGGAAAGACATGATTATGATGGCTCCGGTGACCCAATGACGGCGCAAGAAGGATACCGTGATGACAGCTCCGGTGACCAAACCGAGTCCGGCTAGGTATATATATTAGCTAAGCCTGTGCTGACTAGCTAATTGATGCATTCATTGTTTTGGTATATGTACACATATTAATTAACTCTCATCTTTCTTGTTTTTTCCTAGCCCTCCGGATCGAGCTCAACTTCGGTAATTAGACGAGGCCCAAAGAAAAAGTTGCGCTTAGATGAAAGGTTTGAGATCACACCAATCGTGCACGACGGCGAACCGATTGAACACATCCGGACAACGGATGCATTTGCTGCTCAGTGCAGGGTTCTTGTTAGGGACAAGATCCCGATCAGCATCCACCAATGGTATAAGCCTAAGAACAAAGACCCTGTGGTGTCTTATGTCAATGCTATGTAGAAATATGATCTTTGGACTGAGCTGAAGGCAAATTTCACCCTACCGCTAGAGGAGGATCCAGAGAAGCCAGTTAATGAGCAATTAATCAAGTCTGATGCTCTTAAGAAGATGGCAGGCCAATTCAGGAGGTGGAAGAATGAGCTGAAAATGTTAGTCGACAAAGAAAAGACACCAGAATTCGTCGGCAAATATGAGAAGATCAGAGATCACTGGCCCGCATTTGTGGCCCACAAGACATCGGAAAAGAGTAAGAAGATGTCGGTGACAAACAAGCAAAATGCTGCGAAGAAGAAGCTTCACCATCGCACGGGGTCAGGTGGCTACCTCAAAGCCCGGCCTAAGTGGGCCAAGGCTGAGAATGATCTGCTTGATAAAGGGATCGAACAAGAGACAATGAACTGGCCAGACCGTTGCTGGACTTGGTTCTTTGGGGCTGGCAGAACCTTGGACCCTGTATCAGGGAAGTGCCTTTGGACGGACAATCAAATTAAAATACCAGTCAAGAGGCTTCGGCACTATATCGATGCAGTGCAGGAAGGGACGTTCATTCCAGATAGAGAGAACGACGAGCTCACAATGGCCCTCGGGAATCTTGAGCACCCTGGACGGACACGAGGCACTCCAGGCTCCATTCCGTGGAAGGTTGGGTTTCCGGACGCAGGCGGTTACAAATGCCAGGAGAGGAGGAAGAAAGTGCAGTAGACCGAACTGCAGGCGCTGCACGCAAGGGTACAAGCGATAAAGGAACGAGAAGCAAATCATAGCAAATGAACTGCCGAAGCTTCCCCCGAAGCTACCCCGCCATCTTAGCGGAGAAGCAGCGTGGCTTCCACCGAGCTGCTTCAGCTGGAGCATGTCTTGACGGCTCCTGCTAGCTACCCCGTGGATGCTATCACGGACTCTCAAAATTGCCACCTTATGACGCAATGGGAGAACTTAGAAGTCAAGGCGGCTGTCGGCTCTATTCGACCTTCTGAACCCGGCGCAACTTTTCACTGTAGTCCGATTCCAGAAGGATATGCTAGGGTGACGGTGGATGAAATAATGGAGGGATTTGAGGACCTCCAGCTTGACCACCCTACCGGTGAAGGGGAGACTCGGCTGGGTTCTACTCTGAAGACTCCATGCTTATGGCAGAAGGAGTTCATAAACCTTCTGAACTAGACGCCTCCGCCTCCTCCTCCTCCTACGGCGAGTCAGGGCACTCCGCCTCCTCCACCGCCTCCTCCTCTGGCGAGTGACGATCAGGGCACTCAGCCTCCTTCTCCGGTGTGTGGCGGCCCTCCGCCTCCTTCTCCACCTCCGTCGGCGCGCCCGAGCAGCCAACAGCCTCCTCCTTCTCCGCCTCGCCAGCAAGGGCGGAAGAGACCCGTCGCCGCCCCGGCTACTCCGGCGCGTCGTAGTCCTTATCCTCCGCCTCGTAAGCAAGCACGAAAGAAGACAGACGCCACGGCCGCTCCGTCTGCTCCGGCGTTTAGCAGTACAGCCAGAGGCGGGAGGCAATACAGATACGGTCCACCTCTGAAGCCTCTAGAGAAGTTACCGTACGAGAGGACTGAGGAGGAAAACACGAAGATCGTGAGGACCGAAGTGGAGGACTTCTTTGAAGGGTTGAAAGCAAAGAGACATCCACCTCCGGAGGAGAAGCTAGATCCGGTGAAAGCAAAGCGCACTATCGATGCCCTGAGGAAACCACCAATGTCTCCACCAAAAACCAACTATGAGCGCATTACTAAAAAGGCATATCTCAAAGCGGAGCGGTCGGGAAGTACTGTCAAACATCAAAGGTCAGAAGAAGGAGCAGCTGCGAAAAAATTGCCCAGCTTGGCGAATAAGCAAATCAATCATGCCCCCCTCTCAATGTGTCTAGCGACATCGTCGCTAATGCTCTGGGGACGGTGCCCGGCTATAGCAATATTAAAGATTACCTGCCTGCCGATGTACATTCTGATTTCATGGAGGTGGAGAACACAAATACGAGTACGAGAAGCCTCTCGTCAAAGATGAAAAATCTCTAACAACGATGATGCGAAGATTCCATAATTGGTACATGAAAACCTGCAGAGAGTCTAGGGGGACGAATACTTTGTATCTGAGAATTAAAGAGGAGCACGACCTCGTTGGAAATGATTTGTTGCCTGTTCCATTTAAGGAGTTCTTCGAGTTCTTCAATCAAAAGGCCCTTGATAAATTAACGGTCTTTTTCTACTGTCTGTAAGTACTATTTCTGTCATTAAGTCTCTATATATAGCTCAGCTCTTTCATTGCATGTATTTATAATTTATTATCCCCACTATATTATGCAATTGAAGATCGTGGAGTGCAGAAAACAAGAAATGTATGATATTGGGTTCATTAACACAAATATCATAGATGAATTTCTCATTACAAAGAACGCCGAAGAGGCGGAGGCCAACTTGCTACAATCATTGATCAAAAATCAAAACAAAGATTTAATACTCTTTCCTTACAACTTCGAGTGAGTGTTACTGTCGTGTGCATATTCGGTTTCCCTTATTACTCGAGCGAGGTTATAGTAATGTAATTGATGAGTTATGAATGCGTGCGCACCTTCCACTATGTTCTTATGAAGATTAAGCTTGAGCGGGGACTAGTAACCGTCTTAGACTCGAGACGAAAAGATCCCGAAACCTATGCGGACATGACTAAAATGCTCAACAAGTAAGTTCAATCGATCATTATCGCACCATATCGGCAACTTTTTGTTCATTTCCTGATATCTCAAGTAATAATAATTATTTTCTTTGTCTTGCAGGGTTTGGAAACAGTTCACCGCAAAAGCTCCGGGACTACCGAAGGAGCTGCGATATACATACCTACAAGTAAGTACTACTAGCTAGCTAGTTGCGCGCATCTCCCAATTAGTCTATAGCTATACTTTCATCAATGCCATTTATAATGCTTCATTATCAGTTTGATTGACCTCTATTTCTCGTAAAGTGCCTGTCGCAGGAACAAGGGAATGATTACCGTGGATACTACGTGTGCGAGTTCATCTACAACGCGACTAACAAAAATAAGCGGGGCTGCTCTAAAAGACAATATGAAGTGCGTAAGCAATAATATTCACAATTTCATTTTATTACACCATCATTTCTGTTGAGTTTCATTCATATATATGTATTAACCCCCTTCTTCAAATTAGACGTGGCAGATGCGGAATGAACTCCTACCACAAGATCGCATGAAAGCAATTCAAGAGGAACTGGCGGGATTCTTTCTTGACCACGTCATCAATAAAGCCGGAGAATACCATGTGGAAGTTGATTTCAATTGCTAGGGGATTGTAAGAGATCTTACATATTGTATATGTATGTAGCCAGTAGCGTCGGATAGATAATACGAAAACTTGTTGTTCGACCAATCTCTCGAAGAAGGAGAGGTTGATCGATCACTTCTCTCGGTATGCATGACAAACTTCTGTACTTAATGGTTTCCTTCATTTTCTTACTAGCTAGCGTGTCGAGGGCCTCTCTATGTATAGTACGTAGCGTCGACCAAGCACGGACATAAGAGAGGACACTTCTCTCTATTAATTAGCTAGCTAACACAATATATGAAACACCTAAATTAACCCCCCAAAACCCCCAACCCCCCTCCCCCCTTTCAAAAAAACAAAAAACCTAGCCCTTGAAATGCTGACGCGTGTATACCTTTTGGTCCCAGTTGGTGCCACCAATCGGGACTAAAGGTCCTCCTGCCTGGGCTCGGCGCACCGGCCACGTGGAGGCCCATCTGTCCCGGTTCGTGTTCGAACCGGGACTAAA
>NC_041387.1:182803357-182842832 GCF_002162155.2 Triticum dicoccoides | reverse complement strand
TGCATGACAAACTTCTGTACTTAATGGTTTCCTTCATTTTCTTACTAGCTAGCGTGTCGAGGGCCTCTCTATGTATAGTACGTAGCGTCGACCAAGCACGGACATAAGAGAGGACACTTCTCTCTATTAATTAGCTAGCTAACACAATATATGAAACACCTAAATTAACCCCCCAAAACCCCCAACCCCCCCCCCCCCTTTCAAAAAAACAAAAAACCTAGCCCTTGAAATGCTGACGCGTGTATACCTTTTGGTCCCAGTTGGTGCCACCAATCGGGACTAAAGGTCCTCCTGCCTGGGCTCGGCGCACCGGCCACGTGGAGGCCCATCTGTCCCGGTTCGTGTTCGAACCGGGACTAAAGGTCTAGGGCATTAGAAATGACCCTTTAGTCCCGGTTCAAGAACAGGGACAAAAGGCCCTTACCAACCGGGCTGAAAGGGGCTTTTTCTACTAGTGATTGTAGGATGACAGGCACACCATCATCACCAACTCTGCTTTTTATTGAACCGAGACAAATCTAACATGTGAAGTAAAATAAACACATAGGGTCTATACATACACAAATTATCTTAGGCAGTCCAATAGTATGTCCACTACACATTCACGCATTTCACATCTTTCTACATCTACGGGAACCTACGAAAGGGTTAACATAAATTGCCTCTCTCTCTCCTCCCTGATTTTCATGGTGGTGGGCCCCTCCCTCCCGCAATCTACAATCAACAGCTCACACGTTTCACATTACGTTAATTACGTAACTGGGATTACGTAGGTGTAGCATTACTCATCCTAAAAATCCCAACTAAGCCAACCTCCCACCATATCGCGCGGGAAAAGACGTGGCCGCGCCGTTTTAGTCGGGATTACCGGATTACTAGTAGTAGTATCGATGGATCGCGCGAAGCACCAATTTTTTTTTGAGGGGGCGAAGCACCTAGTTTAAAAGGAAAAAGGCGGTACACTCACAGCACTCCTATCGCGGTCGCATTGCACCCCACGCACGTTCGGTCATGCACACGGCTCACGCAAACGGAATGCACTTCGGCTTAGCTCTTCACTGACACGTGGGACTGCACTTGGAGAAACCTACCATGGGCCAAACTCCCCCCGCCCACCGCGCGAAAATCCTCCCCCCACACCCCAAAATTCCCCCCAAATCTGATTCAACCACCCTTCGACCAACTAGCCAATAATATTCCCCAAACCCCGCTCCCCCTGCCCCCTCCAATCCATTCACTCTGCCAAAGCCGCCCTCCCCGCTGCACCGATACGTCGGCGCCGCGGTTCGGCGATCCTCTCGCTCCCACAGTACGCTCTTGTAGACTGCCGTCCTCTAACCGCGCCGCCACCTCTGGCTACATTCTTGTGGAGGCGCACGGTGGTCAGCGCCGCCACCGCTGGCGACGTTCGTGTGGAGACACACGACGGTCAGCTTCTCCCACGTACGCGCATTCTAGAATGAGGCCCCGTTCATGTCGGTGTAGCATTGAATGTTAGCTGATAGACGCTGTTAATCTCACTGTTTGCCGAAGTAGTTTACTGTCAATATGCTTTGCTTAAGAAGCTTCCTTGCCCTGTTCTGCACTCAATCTGCTTAGCTGAGATGGCATGCCAAGCCCGATAGTTACTAAAATATCCTGCCATATATTTATTGTGACATAGATTGCCATGGTCTAGTAGCCAATCTATTAGGTGAAATAGCTCTACACCGTTTTATACTCGATCTTTTTTGCTGCGATGGCCTTTGATAGTTTGATGGCTGTGTGCTCGGCCCCATTGACTGCTGAAACAGCCTGCCATATTTAGCACTCAAATCTGTTTGCTGAATTAGCTTTACATATATTTTGTTACTTAGATCTGCTCATCCAAATATCTTGCCATAGCTTTAAACATCGACCTAGGTATTTTTTTTCTAGACTTCATAAAAAAGCATATATGTTTTTCCTATAATATCTAGTAGAAGAACTAATTTGTATGTCTAACAGATGGACATGACTTGGATAACTTCTGCTCAAAGATTCTCCGTTGCATATGTTGAGGGGGTTGAAAACTTCATGAACTTTATCAGAGCTGAGTACGGTGGTCCGAAATCAGATGCGCTCTCCCGTGTAGCAGTTGTATGAATTCAGTTACAAGACCCTAGTCAACTGTGCAAAATCATCTACACTTGTATGGGATGTCGGTCACATACACTAGGTGGGTTCATCATGGTGAAGCTGTGAACGTCAATGTTATTGACTACGTGGAAGCAGCAGATCACCATCTTGATCTGCCTTATGCTTAGGTGGAAGAGGAGGAGGAGGTGGTGGTGGCGGAGCCAGTGAGTTTGACCAACATTGAAACAATGCTACGAAATGCTCGTGCATTCCGTGAACTTTCACCTGCAGAAGAAAAACGGTGGGCCCGCATGTTGGAACAATGCAACGTTGATGTCACCCCAGGAAATAAGCTGTCAGTATTCTCAGCTATGGTCACCTTTCTTCAGGTGAAGACATCTGACTGGATGACCAACAAATCATTCGATGCGATGCTGGCTGCTTTCCGCAAATCTTTCCCAGATGCGTCTGAGCTGCCACACGCCTACAGTAAAATGAAGAATTTCCTCCGTGTAGTTGGAATTGGATATGATATGATCCATGTTTGTAAGAATAATTGTGTTTTGTTCCGGAAGGATTATGCCAACTTAAGTGAATGCCCGAAATGCAAATCATCAAGATTGAAAGATGGCGATGCTATGAAGAGGATTCCTCATAATGTTCTGAGACATTTTCCAATTACACCAAGATTGTAGAGGTTGTTTCATGATGCTGAAACAAGAGAGGATGTACTGTGGCATTCTAGGAACCAGGAGTACAGAGATCAGAATGTAATGAGCCATCCATCTCATGGTAGTGAGTGGAAAAGCTTCAATGATAAACACAAAGAGTTTGCTGCTGACCCGAGAAACATTAGACTTGGCTTAGCTTCAGATGGATTTAACCCATTTGTCCACCAGAGCGCCACATATAGCATGTGGCCAGTGCTTGTTATCCCTTACAACATGCCTCCAAATGTCTGCACCAAAGAATCAAACTACATGATGGCCTTGCTCATCGCAGGTCCAAAAAGTCCTGGAAAGGATTTTGATTTGTTCATGGAGCCTCTTGTGGAGGAACTTCAACAGCTATGGAAGGGTGTTCTCACTCGAGACCTATATAGTAGCCCACCAGCTGATTTCTTTCTGCGTGTTGTTGTAATTTGGTGCATCCATGATTATCCGGCTTTGGGCACTATGTCAGGGCGAACGACACATGGTTACAATGCATGTGTTCGCTGTGACAGGAATCTGCTGTCATACGTAATACTTAGCAAGATCTGTTACATTGGACACCGCCGTTTCCTTGCCAAGGACAAGCCGCATCCTAGAAAATACCGAAGACATGTGTTCAATGCAAAGCATGAAAACCGTGATGCGCCAAAGAGGCTCACCGCCGATGAGTTGCAAGTGGAATTTGAGAAGGTCAGGCATATTACACCAGGAAACCATCCTGGTAATGGTAGCGGGAAAAGGAAGCGTGGCACGGTAGAAGAGAGATTATTGTTTACCCGCAGGTCCACTTTGTGGGACTTGGAGTATTGGAAAGATTTGGATCTGCGGCATAATCTTGATGTGATGCACATCGATAAAAATATATGTGATAGCATTATCGGCACACTTCTTAACATTGAAGGCAAGACGAAAGATACCTTAAAATCTAGGATTGATTTGACACACCTGGGTATCAGAAAGGATTTGCAGGTGCAAGATGAAAGTAAACCACGGGATATGGCACCAGCTGTGTACGGCTTGGACAAGGTAAAAAGAAAAGAATTCTGCAAGGTCCTGTCACGTGTGAGATTCCCACATGGATTTTCTTCCAACCCTGAAAGGAGACTCAGTGCAGATGGAAACAAGGTACAAGGGTTGAAAACTCATGACCGCCACATCCTACTTCAAAGGGTTTTACCTGTTATCCTTAGAGGATTGGGCCGCCCTGACTTATACAGAGCAGTTGCAGAGTTGGGACAATTCTTCAGGGAACTCTGCAGTAGAAATATCAGGATAGATGCTTTGGAGCGTCCTAGAGACAAGATACCAACTATCCTATGCGACCTTGAGAAGATATATCCTCCAGCCTTCTTTGATGTGATGGTGCATTTGGCTGTTCATCTACCTGATGAGGCACTACTTATAGGTCCAGCACAGTGTGGCTAGATGTACCCTATTGAAAGGCGGATAGGCACTTTCAAAGGCTATGTTAGGAACAGAGCTAGACCCGAGGGTTCCATTGCAGAGGCCTACATTGCTACAGAAGCGTTGACATTCTGCTCAAAATACATTGAAACAGCTGATCAGCTTAGCAAAGAGGTGCGTGAAGGCAATCCCGGGCTCAATGTTTTCGATTATTCTGTTCGAGTTACAGGGAAGAGTCGACAAGAGGACAAACCTAAAGATTTGGACAAAATGGTTTGGTATGTGTTGAATAACTGTCCTGAGATACTACCTTATATCAAGTAAGTGCAGTACTGTAGCTTATACATCATAATCTACTAAACTTGCAGCACATTCTTATATATTTAGATGTTTGACACAATCACTATGTTGTGCAGCATCTACAAAGAGGAGTTACTACCGCAAAATCCAAGAAACATTGACAAACTGGTTATGGGAAGATTTGCGAAATGGTTCAAGAACCATGTAAGCTTTTGAAGTGCACTGTCAGTTTTTTTAATATATTGAGTACATAAGATGATCAGATTGTCTATTTTCTAACCATAGGTTAAGAAGATGCGGGAGGATGGGCAAGCAGTTGATGATGCCCTTTACTCACTAGCAATGAGTCCTGATACTCGGGTAAGACATTATGAATCTTGCGTTGTTGGAGATGTGCGCTATAACACCCTTGCACGAGACGAAGGCAGGAAGACGCAAAACAGTGCCATCATGAGCACGTATACGTATGAAAAAGAGACAACTAAAATGTATGCTAACATAACAGACATTGTTCAGTTGCAGTATTTATCCAGTTTCGAGGATCATCGGTGTGTGGTTCTGTTGTGCTGTCGTTGGTATAACCTGTTTTCCAGGATCGCAAAACCCAGAGCTGATGATTATTTCAAATCCATCAATGTCAAGGTGGCGTACCAGACCAACGAGCCTTTTATTTTGGCAAATCAAGCAAAACAAATATTTTTCTTGGAAGACACATTTGCACGTAGTGATGACTGGAGATTTTTGCTAAGGTTTGAGTAGAGAAATTCGTTTAATGAAGTTGCACAACAAGATGATGCTTACACTGCTCCTGATGTACAAGATAACACAGATGTTCCTAATATCTTTGAGAACCATCATGTCAGTGACGCCAGCGAAAAGATTGCCTGTCGTGTTGTGGACATACAAGAGTTGATCAAGAAGAAGCCAACGTTCGAGGACGTTGAGGACGAAGAAGTAGATGACACCATGGGGAATTACAATTCAGACAAATACACATGGAAGATGTTGACGCTGCTGCTACAGATGATGATTACATTGCTTTTGTCGTATTTTCCTGTCAGAAGACGTTTTTTTAATCTACTATGTGAAATTGTGTTTGCTATGACAATTGAAACCTGATGAACATGTTGTTTAGTATTTTGCTGTGAGAACATCACTTGTTATGTATGCTGATTTGTGTTTGGTGATTGTATGACAACTAAAATATGATGACATTGTTGTGTAGTTGTACTCATATTTGGCGGTGAAACTTGAATTTGATGACATAGTTTGCTGTTGGACTGCAATTTGCTCGACGTCTTCGAATGAGAACAAAGCTGACCCGACAGGGCCTCTGCTATTTATTTATTTATATGAGCAAAAGGGGATACCCCCTGATTTCCGTTAATAGAAATCATTATATGTTCACAACACTACGCCCAGCCTGCTACACATGTTTCATTCATTACTAGTTTCAGCAAAGTGCTCATGTCGTAGCCACTCAATACATCACGAGTGCTACATACACTGCAAATAAAGAGACAATCATCCTACAGAGCACATTGATTTTGCCCATTATCTTTGTCAGGTCCCCGACTCAATGCCACATCGATCTAGCATGTAACACCTCATATCACTTTGCGGCCTCACACACGGTATTCCCACGGGTGTCGCCTTACCTTTGCACGGGACCGTTTGCGCCTTTTGGCACACGTATATGATAGTGTCGCTAGCATCCATATGATAAGGAGCCCGGGCTGACATGGCTAGTCGTAAACCCAAAGTGGCACAAACTTACAGGGACAGGCATCCATGACCCAGCATCGAACGTGTCGGTCATCAGCGAGTGAATCCAGGCTGTAGCACTGGGCTAGCAGGACTCCGGTGAACCGGGCTGTAGCGGGCTAACAGGACTCCGGTATTCATCGCGTGACATTTCCCCGAAGGGACAGACACAGGAACGAAGAAGGACACATGCCGGCCAGCCTAAGTGTTCCAGAGCAGTAGCAAGCTACCATGGCTCAATGGAAACACTAGGAGACATTTCCCGGTAAGAGAGGCTACTAAGGATAACAACTAGATAGTCAGATCCCACACATACCAAGCATTTCAATAACATACACACAATATGCTCGATATGTGCAAATACAACATGGCATCACAACATGACTCTACGACTCAAGTAAGTATTTAATCAATAGGCTCCGAGGAGCGAGATATTAAAAACATGGGTCTCATGACCCAACAATCAGAGCATACAAGTCAAAGCACATGCGGAAGCTTAACATGTCTGAGTACAGACATCTATAAATGAAAAAGGCTGAGAAGCCTGACTATCTACCAGATCCTGCCGAGGGCACAAGATCGTAGCTGAGGTAACAAGCTAAACGTCGAAGTCCACGCGGTACTACTAGCGAGACTGAAGTCTCTCTGCAAAAACATAAATTAAGCAACGTGAGTACAAATGTACCCAGCAAGACTTACATCAGATCTAACTACATATGCATCATTATCAACAAAGGGGGTGGTGGAGTTTAACTGCAGTAAGCCAGCTTTGACTCGGTGGCTATCCTGAACTACGACTGCAAGTAACTCTTTTGAGGTGGCGCACACGAGTCCACATATTCACCATATCAATACACCACTATGGATCCGCTCCCGTCTCCCTACGAGAACGCCATCCATAGCACTCACGCTTATCTTGCGTATTTTAGGGTATCCACTTTCACTTGTCTATGAACTATGCAAGGGGTCCAAGTTTCCATATCCGAGGAATCCGGCTATTCGAATAGATAATGATAACCCTGCAGGGCTGTACTTCTTCACACACGCTTTCGCCACTTATCGCCCTGTACACGTCATGTACCTCGGCAACCTTCAAGCGGAAGCCGGGCGAGGGAGTCGGCCACGACCTGACTAACCGAACAAGTCTCTAGTCCAGGTTTATCGCCTATTCGGGTTCCATCCGCAAGGAGATCCGGCCGGGGTGTCGCTCACGGCCCCAAATGATGTGAGCAGGGTTCCCAAGCCCACCATCCGGGTGCCACTTGGTACACCGTGCCACTGTGCCTAGTCTGTCCCAAGCCCACCTGTACCGGGTGCCACTTGGTAGACTACTAACACTACCTACAAACACCAGAAACTAGTTGCAACTCCTGGACAGAGATCAAGTTGATTAATAAGTCGAGAGAGCTTGGAGCGCCTGGAGCCCAATGTGTGGTAGTAACTGATCATGGATCACAAACACAGAACTCAGTTCCTGAGGACGGCTGCAATGAGACAACCCACCATGTACTCCTACATGGCCTCTCACCGCTACCTTTACCAAATCGTGTTCACACACTTAGCTCTCAACGGTAGGACATGTTCACACACCTCCGATTCATCCCCGATGAATCAGACCTGACTCAACTCTAAGCAGTAGCAGGCATGACAAACAAGTATGAATGAGTAGGCACAACATGGCTCAAACAACTCCTACTCATGCTAGTGGGTTTCATCTATTTACTGTGGCAATGACAGGTCATGCAAAGGATAAAGGGGTTCAGCTACCGCAACAAGTAACAAATATGTCGTTGTTGTCCTAATGCAGTAAAAGAGAGCAGGAGCGAGAGAGTGGGATTTTATCGGAATGAACAAGGGGGTTTTGCTTGCCTGGCACTTCTGAAGATAATATAGCTCTTCATCGGTGTCATCGAACTCATCGTCGGAACCACGTCTATCGAGAGGGGGCAAGTTCCGGCAACACAAAAGGAAATATAATCAATGCAATGCACAATATGATGCATGCTCATGACATGGCAATATGCTGTGGTTTGAGATAATGCAACTAGCAACCAGATTAAATGAAGTTGGTTTGAATCAAAGATTCAAATTCAAACTCCATATGTGATTATTTAAATGCCATTTAATTGAATTGTCCTAAACAGTAGTCATAAGTTGTTCTAACATGCATGAAAATGGTACAGATGGATAGATTGGATTTTTCTGATCATTTTTCATATATAAATTATTTCATTTGGAGTTACGGTTGAATTTCTATGATTTATTGAAGTTTTAGCTATTTTCTGGAATTTCCTGAATAAGAATAAATCCAGTAAATGATTTATTGCGTAAGCACTGCGTCACTGTGACGTTAGCAAGTCAACAGGCGCTACTGCAGGTCAAACCTGACCAGTGGGGTCCACTGGTCAGTGACACAACTAACTAACCGAATTAGTTAGTGTTAGGTTAAGTACTAATCTAGGTTAATTAGCACTAACTAAACCTAACTAATAACTAACAGGGGCGGGTCCACACGTCAGTGACTTAGTGGGTTAGCTAAAAGTTAATTAGCACTGAGCTAAAATTAGCAGGGCTCTGGTCCCACCTGTCATTGACCCAGGGGAGGTCAAACCCCTGGTCAAACGAGTCAATCCCGCCGGCGTTGAGTCGCCGGCGAGGCCGAGGCGGCGGAGGCCTTCGGGTTTCTTGCTCCGGCGACCAAACGGATGGAGGAGGGGCTCTACGGATAGCTGGAAGAGCGCCGCGTCTTCCTGTGTGAGCGGAAGAGGCTGAGACGGCCCGAGCTCGCCGGAACGGAGCTCGCGGCGGTGGCCGGAGTTCGGGTGTGGACGGGGTCGATGCTACGGGGCACTAGGGAATAAACTGGCAGGTGCTACGTGCTCCTGGGGGTTCGTCGAGCACGGTGACGTGCTCAGGCGCGGGCTGCGGTGGCCCTGGCCACGACGGCGAGGACCCACGGCGGCGGTGAGCTTTCGGCTTTGGTGGACCGTGGTGCTAGAGGAGGAGAATGACAGCGGAGAGAGAGGGGTTAGGTAGAGGAGCTCACGCCGGGGTCGTAGGTGATCTCAGCGGCCTCGGGCATGGCCTGGTGATGACGAATCGGTCGACGGCGGCCGTCGGTGCAGGGGACGAAGATGGCGTCGGCGATGGCGCTGCTGGGCATCCGCAGGCGCGTTCTTCGGCTTGGAGCTTCACGACATCGAGGCGGAGCTAGAGGTCACAACCACGGGGCAAGGGGACGGTGGTGGGCGCGGTGCTTTGCAGCGGCGGGCACCGGCTGATTTGGGCGGCCGTGAGAGAGAGAGAGAGCAGAGGAGGAGGAAGGGGTCTAGAGCGAGGGGGGGAAGAGGAACGAGGGGACACGGGGCGTCGTCGTGGCGTCACTAGGAGGGCCGGGGAAGCAGGAGGTGGCGCGCGCATGCCCACGCGCGGCGACCACACGCCCTCCTGCCTACTGGCAGGAGGTTGAAGACGGTGGGGCGACTGCTGGGCTGGGCCAACAGTGCTGGGCCGCAGCTGGGCCGCCAGGTAGATTAGGTGGGTGGCCTGGTGGCCTTCTCTCCCTCTCTTTATTATTTAATGTTTCTATTTGTTTTATTTTTAAATTTATTTTGCCACTGTTTTGAATTTAAAATAATTCAAACAATGCCAAAAACTCCTCTGAATATTTTTATTTTGCTAGATGGACTTTTCCAAAAGCTCATAAAATATTTTAGGGGTATTTGAAATTATATTCTAGTTATATGAATATAATTCAAATTCAAATAGCTAATGATTTAAATTCAAAGTCCCAAGATTAAGTCCTTAAAAATTTTCAATATTTTGGTTGGGACCAGAACCCTTTGCCAAAATTATCAAACATTTAAGAAGAGCATTTTGGAACAATGAATGAGATTTTAGGGTTTTTGCCCTTCTTTTATTTAGGGTTTTGAGGCTTCCAAATTTCCCCAGTTCAAGTTCAAAAATTTAAACATGATGCAAACACTAGGCAGCACCAGAAGCTAGGGATGTGACAATCTTCACAAGCTCTTTCATCTCCTCATTGCTGTCAAGGCTGTTCAGCAGCATTTGCTTGGCCATGATCAGAGGAACTTCAACATTAACCTTCTGCTCTGCATCTTCCTCTTCTGTCGTTCCTTCAGTTACTTGTCCAACACCCCAACCTGCTGGTTTTGGGATTCCTCGGCTAACCAAATAATCAGCGTAGTTGCATTCCCCCACATCAGCAACTTCCCAAAAATACAAATCACACGAATCTTCCCTTTTTGCACGAATCAAATTGGAAGATCATCAACCAAACTATTAAAAAAATCAGCAACTGAAAGCAGTAGAACAGCACTTGAACATACTATTACCCCATGATTCGGGCATTTGTAGAAGACTCGGCCAGGGTTGCGGATTGTGGTTGAGACGCGACGGATGACTCTGCGTGATTTGCAGCAGTGGCACCACACCAATGACAGCAGGTTGCGATGTGCAATCAGCTGCGGTGCGCGTGCCGGCGGGGGTGTGATGAGACCCACAGGCGATGGTACGGGTGGTGACTTGGCGCATGTCTGGTTGTTGCCTGCTGAAGAGCAGGTGGACGAGCAACCATCGGACATGGTTGTTGCGGCCAGAGCTTCTGATGCTAGGCAGAGTAAGTAGAGAAGAGGATAAGTGAACGTTGGATATGTCAGTTTCATTACCTGCAGAGTAGCATAGCACCATATGTAGTCACAGTCTAGGTTTGGATTCGAACTAGCTACAGGAGCACGCCTTTCTTTTTTCTAAAACTCGGCAACGTCTCTTTACTGGTACACTAGCTTGTTCTGTACGCCTTCCCAAGTCTTTGATTTTCTTTCCTTTTTTGCGAGGAAGGAAGGAGGACAAAATTGAGAGTTCCTCGGACTCGAACCCAAGACCTCTCGGTTGAAAACCAAGGGTGCTAGTCACTTATTGGCGAACGTTCCCTATGAGGGGGACGGCAGACGAACGCATTTTCCTCGCAGTTTTCTTCCTATATATAAAAAAGTATGCTACTTGGTGTCTGCTTAGTCAAAAAATGATTGTGCCAACCTTGACCATTGGATTGAATTTCAATGTCTGTCGCGTTTCTTCAGTCTCTTCTTCCTCGAGCGCCAAAGCCAAACCAGCGCCGGCGGGACCGCCTGCTCCCGCCTCCCACGGCTGGCTGTGATCTTCCCCAGCTCCTGTTCGTTCCCGTCTGAGGCCTCACCATCGTCCTCCGCCTTGGTTCGCTCACTGCGGCGCCGCCCTCCGGTGCTGTCAACATGGTCAACAACCGAGAGGAATAAGGAGATGACTGTACATGGTGAGGATGACAGTAGGGACCCAACAGCGCGCAGTAATTTTGTTTTTTCGGGACGGAGAAGGGTATCAACTGGGTTGTGCGGGACCCGTGGCCCGTCTAGCCCAGGCTTTTATATCATATGTTTAGCACATGACCAGCCCAGTTTGTTTTTTTCCTTTCTGAAAAATGGTTAGCCAACTATTTTGTTTTTTGCAGAATAACCAACATAGGCCTACTTGCTTTTCTATGCCCTGCTGGGCCGGAAATCTTTCAAGACAAGGTGGGATGCATTTTGCCCAGAAAATGGGCTATAAGTAATAAGAAATGGGCTATAAGAAATAATAAATGGGCTGTAAAATGAAAAAATACAGCAAATAGGCAATTAGTTCCAAAATACTGTTTTCTTTCGGATTTTGATATTTTAAATTTCATTGTTTTTGTGCGGGTAAGATTTCATTGAATTTAAATTAAGGTATATTTAGATTTAAAATTAATTTGAATCTGGCTAGAAATTTCGGGCTGTATGCTATTTGGGACAGATTTGGAGGCTGACTTGTGGGTGTACTAGGTTGACGTGTACTTTGGCTTTGTCAACTTAGTCCACAAACGATTCTATCAGTAGTGACCGCTGGATGTTAATCCAACGGCCGTGTTGCTTCTTTAATATCTGATCTTCTTGCTCCAGCCGCCCAAACCAGCTCCAGTGGGACTGCCTGCTCCCGCCTCCCGTGGCCGGCTGTGCTGCCGCACAGGCCGCACCGCCCCATCCTACTTCATTGCTGGCCAGGCCATTCCTCTACTCACCCACACCTCCTATTATTTTCCGGCGACGGCAACCGGACCAGTAAACCCTCGTACTCCCCACCGCGTGGGCAACCATTGCTGAGTCTTCCCCGGCTCCGTGTCATTCCCTTCCTAGGCCTCGCCATCGTCCACCGCCATGGTGCTCTCGGCATCCATCGACCGTGGACTGTACACGCAAAATAATGATTCCTCCACCTGATAGCTGGGACCCACCAGAAGGGACTTTGTATTTCACGAAAAAACGTTCCCCCCGCTGACATGTCAGACCCACCAGCTATATCTTCGCACGCAAGGAAGTGCCTCCTTATTACGCACAAAAAATGAATATCCCCTGCTAGATGGGACCCACCATAGTGGGAGGATGACTTGTGGGCCAACTAAGTTGACGGGGATGGAGGGCTTTGTCAACTTAGTCAATATGAACGATTCTAGCTCCAGTGACCGTACGATATCCATCCAACGATTGTAGTGCTTCTTCAACCTCTGGTCTTCTTGCTCCAGCCGCCCAAAGCAGCGCCGGTCGTGCCGCATGCTCTTGCTTCCCGTGGCCGGCTGTGCTGCCGCGGAGGCCTCACCGCCCCCTACTATTCCCACCGTTGGCCAGGCCCTGCAGCGACGGCAGCCTCACACCGCAGCCGAACCAGTGAACCCTCGTACTCCTCTCTGCGCGAGCTTCCACTTCCGCATCTTCCCCGGCTCCGTGTTGTCCCCTTCCTAGGCCTCGCCGTCGTCCACCGCCGTGGTGCTCTCGGCTCGGCCTGGTCAATGTGGTCAAGGAATGACTTCCATCGGACGTGGACTGTATGTGGAGAGGCTGACAGCTGGGTCCACAACCGCAGCAAGGAAGTGCCTCCTTATTATGCGGAAAATAATGATTCCTCCACCTGACATCTAGGACCCATCGGACAGGCCACTATATTTCGCGGAAAAAACATTTCCCCCTGACTGCTGGGACCCACCAGCTTCATCTTCACACACAAGAAAGTGCGTCTGGGCAAAAAAAATGATTCGCCCCCCTGACTGTTGGGACCAACCAGCTACACGTTCGCACGCAAGGGAGTGCGTCCAGGAAAAAAAATGATTCACCCCCCTGATTGCTGGGACCCACCGGCTACAGCTTCGCACACAAGGAAGTGCGTCCGGGCAAAAAAGACGATTCACCCCCTGACTGCTGGGACCCACCAGCTACATCTTCGCATGCAAGGAAGTGCCTGACAGTCGGGACCCACCTGGTCGAAGCGTACGTAGCGTTGTCATTCTGGTCACGAACGTGTACGTATATATATACTGGTGGATGTAGAGGCGCGCACGTGCCGTAGTAGAGGCGCGCACATAGCATGTACACGTACGTACATCGGCCAGGGTGCAAGAAAGAAAATACGGCCATGTATGTGTACATATGAGCGGGGTCTCGAACGCCTACTCGCGCATACGTACATGGATGGGTCGGAACGGAGAAACAACATCGTCATTGTGTTCATGGGGAGCCAACCGGCTGGGTCGGAACGGAATGCGTGGTCGTGTTCATCGGGAGGGCTTGGACGGAACAGGCGATGGAAACGAGGCCTGGCGTAACGCACAACGGAGGAAACAGACCTCCAACATTCGGAACGGGGTCCTGTTGATCGGGAGGGGTGTGGTGTACCGCAAAACGGAGGAAACGGACCTCCTATGGTCGAAACGGGGGTCTTGTTGATCAAGAGGGGTGTGGCGTACCGCAAAACGGATGAATCGGACCTCCTACAGTTGAAACGGGGGTCCTGTTGATCGGGAGGGGTGTGGCGTACCACAAAACGGATGAAACAGACTTGTGTTGGAGCGCTACGGTCGAAACGGGGGTCCTGTTCATCGGGAGGGGTGTGGCGTACCACAAAACGAGACTCCACGGGATACTGTTCATCTCCACCGTCGACCTCCTCCAGCCTCCACGGGCTACTGTCGACCTCCTCCAGCCTCCACGAGCTCCTGTTCATCCAGCCTCCACCGCGCACTACTCCACTGACTACTATTCAACCACCCCTCGACGGGCACCCCTCCACCGTCTACTGTTCATCCAGCCCTCCACACCACGGGGACCTATTCAACCACCCCTCCACCGTCTACTGTTCATCCAGCCCTCCACACCACGGGGTCATGTTCATCCAGAGGCAACGCCACCGCTCACTGTTCATCCAGACCCCCCCGCAACGCTCACTGTTCATCCAATCGATCGGCTTCAGTTAGCAGCAGTAGCGAAGGAATCGCTCGATCGGGTTCAGTTAACAGCCATTGATCGATCGCTCGGGTTCAGTAACGCGTAGCATGCAGTGCAATCGCTTGGGTTCAGTTAGAGGCCAACACCTCGCTCGGGTTCAATTAGAGCCAACACCCTGCACACGCGCGCGTACGTGTACGAGAGAAACGCGCATCGCTCAGCCCCCGACCTCCCACCATAACCAGCAACTCTCAGAAATTTTCCTCCCCCTCGCTTCTACCACGGTTTTTTCCATCATGGACGGCCCAAAGAATGTCATGCAGCCGCATCTCTGGCTCGCCCAGGACGAAAAGCCCAATTTTCTGTCATGATTTTTTGTCATAGAAGTAGGAGCCCACCACATCTATGATAATACCGGGTTTTTTCACAATTATCGTCATAGAAGTGTCATATGTATGACAGAAAAAAATTCATTGGGCCCAAAATGTCACGGATGTGTCTTTTTTTTGTAGTGTCTGTAGCAATCTGAATATTTCGAATACTTATGTAACTCTAAAAATTCTGAAAAAATTGTATTACGTGAGAAATTTGTCTATTAGTCTTCTTCAAGAAGAATCAACTCAAAATCGCTCTTCTGTTAAAAATGAACAATAATATCGTGAGCATAAAAGTTTCTGTTTTTCAGCAAGATCAAATGAACTTTTACCCAAATCATCCCAAAGGCCTTGCTTGGCACAAACACTAATTTAAACCACAAAAACACAATTATAACAGTAGCATAATTGTGCTAACACACAATAACCAAAATCAAAAGGCAAAAATAACTTTTATTCATTGGGTTGCCTCCCAACAAGCGCTATCGTTTTACGCCCCTAGCTAGGCATAACGCGTGGGATCTAAGCTTTGTCATCCTTATCCTTGTTTTCCTTGGAGGTGTTTGTGTCGGGAGGTTTTGTAAATAAAACATAAAACACATCATCCATGGAAACCTTAGCACTATCAAGTTGCTTTTTATCATAACCCCTTTGATTTCTGGGAGTGATCCAAGAATAGTGTTGATTGACATCGTTAAAAACATGTTGGATCATATCTAAAATGGGGACTTGCTTTTTAATATTATCATTAAAGATTTGTTTATCTCCAAGAAAATGTCTCAAAGCATAATCACTATTATAAAGAATTTCATCAATCACGGGTTTTTCACGATTCATGCCATAAAAAAACAAATATTTCCCTGGCTTCCCTTATTATGTAGTCAAATTCATTCATCAAAACAAGTGTGGCTAACTTTTTAGCTTTAGGATCCTTTATAACGGGCAACTCATAGAACAATCTTTGCAAGGTAGGATGAGTACGAATAAATCTACTTTCAAGTTTTGGACCAAGTGCCGAAATAGCTTCCGCATAAGATTTAGTCCTTTTAAGTATAGGGAATATCATCAAGACTTATTTTTCCGACACAATTGAAAAATTATTGGATATGTTCTTTTCCCATAAAATTCGCTTGCCCCAAGACAATAATTTTGGCATCCAGATTACCCATACGCTCCATTTTAGGAGTTAGGCCATCATCTGTTTCCTCCATATCAAAGTCACTCATGGTGACTTCTCAACAAGATTGCACACGAAAAACAAATCTGACGAGAAAATGGCAAACGGAAAAGAGGGCGAATAAAACGGCAAATTTTTGTGAAGTACGGGAGAGGAAACGAGAGACAAATGGAAAATAATGTAAACTACAAGGAGATGAGATTTGTGATTAGGAACTTAGTTGATGTTGAAGATCCTCCCCAACAACGGCGCCAGAAATTCCTTTTGATGTCTACTAGAACTACGTCGGTATTTCCCCAAATAGGAAGGGATGATGTAGTATAGCGGCGGTAGGTATTTCCCTCAGTGATGAGACCAAGGTTATTGAACCAGTAGGAGAACTTCCTCACACCACGTAAACATCACCTGCACAAAAATAACAAATACTCGCAACCCGACGTGTTAAAGGGGTTGTCAATCCCTTTCGGGTACGACGCCTCAAGATAGGCAAATAACATGAGATAAAAGTGGTAGATAGGATAAATAGATCGCGGAACAAATAAATTGCAGCAAGGTATTTTTGTATTTTTGGTTTAATAGATCTCAAAATAACAGCAAAGGAAAATAGATCGCAAAGGCAAATATGATGAAAAGAGACCTAGGGCCCGTAGGTTGCACTAGTGGCTTCTCTCGAGAAAAATAGCAAACGGTGGGCAAACAATTACTGTTGGGAATTGATAGAACTTCAAATAATCATGGCGATATCCAGGCAATGATCATTATACAGGCATCACGTCCAAGATTGTCGGGAGAAACTGATCCACGAACACCTATGGGACCGGCGGACCGGGCCCCTTTCGGTTCGGTAGGGGGCGGAGATAGCACGAAGAGCGGATCGAGGCGAAGCACACGAGCAGTTTACCCAGCTTCGGAGCTCTCCGGAGAGATAACACTCCTACTGCTGCTTGTCTGGTTGTATTATCTTGTGTTCTTGCTCTCGAGAGAGAGAGCGTGATGTTTTTCTGGGCTACGAATGAATCGAAGTGAACTGTCCGAACCTCCTCTACATTGTGCATGGGCCTCCTTTTATATGCTAAAGGGGTCACCGACAGGTGGCAACGCAGAGGAGGGTATAAACGTAAAAAGTGAGGTGGTTGGTACAGTTGCTTGTACAGTGCACCCTACCTAACCCTGACGGCAGGGGACAAGGGCATTAAAGGCCCGTCTGAGTCGCCCAAACAGTGCAGAAAAGGACCGTTAGGGGCGCCACCGTTCGCCACGATGGCGATCTTGTCAGCTTCGCATGCCACTGCGCACCGCTGGCTGCACAGCCTCCCGCCACGCGCGCCTGGAGAGGCCCCCAGAGAGACATGTTGGTGGATGCGCTGGAGCGCGGGCACAGAGTGGCCGCCTGCCGCGGCAAGCGCCTTGCCACTGTTGTTATCTTGTCGGGTCCAGAAGCTTGTCGCTCTCCGGGCCTCGAGGTACCTTGCTTAGTCTTCCCGGCAAGCTCCTCTTGCCGGGGCCTTGTTGCCTTGCCAGAGCACGTGGCGCGTCGCGGCAAGTTCCTTGGAGTGCCTCGGTTGGCCTTCCCGACAAGCTCCTATTGCCGGGGCCTTGTCTCCTGAGCTTAAATACTTTGTTCTTGAATGGCTCCAAGGGAACCATGGAGGATCCTGGCGTTCGCCCGGCAAGCCTTGCCGTGGGGTGCTGCAACTGCCCGTGCACAAGTTCGGGGTACTAGGGTACCCCTATTCTAGTACACCGACAGGAGCCCCCGAGCCTGGGCCAGACACGGTGCCGAGCGTTGTTGTGCCAGGCCCAAGACAGGGCACGGGCACACACGGGCTGGGCCACGCCGAATCTCGCTCCGTATCCACCATGCTCTCCCATAACGGCACGCGTTGAATGCGGCATCGTGGGAGAGATCGTGGGTGGTTGTTTATTTGGAAGGCCGAAACGTCCGCCCCGTCCCTCTTTATAAGCAGAGGAAACAGGGGCAGTTCGTTCCCCCTCGCTGGTTGCTGCTACTTCTTCTTCACAAACCTCCGCCGCTCCCCCCTCCTTCTCGAAGCTGAGAGAGCAGCGCTCCGCCCACCATTGCCGCCAGCATCACCACGCCGTCAACCTCCCCCACCACCTCCGCCATGGCCCCGAAAGCCGACAAGGGAAAAGGCGTGAAGTCGGCCGAGGCGCAGCGGCTCGCGGCACTGCGGAAGGAGCGGGCGATCTTCACCCCCCAGCTCGGCGCGAAGGAGCTGAGGGAATACTTCTTCGTCTTCTGGGCGACGGAGACGCGGGCGCATCCGCGCACGAGGGTACTCTCGGCCGCTGCTTCGGAGCTGGCTCCAAACGGGTGCCCGTTCTTCGCGCTATTCTTCTATTGCGGGCTCTGCCCGCCCTTCTCGGAGTTTTTCTGTGTTATCATGAACACATATTGCTTCCGCCTCCTTGACTTCACCCCCAACGCTGTCCTGACCATGGCAGTTTTCGCACATTTGTGCGAAAACTTTGTCGGAGTCCACCCTAGTGTTGCCCTTTTCCGCCAATTCTTCATACCTCGAGTAGAGAGAGGAGAGCCGCTTTCCGGAGGGATTGCCTGGATCTCGAGAGTCGGCAAGAAAGAGGCGTACTTGGAGGGTGAGCTCCGCAGCAAGTGGGAGGAGTGGAGAGCGGAGTGGTGCTGGATCGTTGAGGAGAATCCGCAGTCCTTCACCGCCGTGCGCCAAACTCCAATAGTGTGCGGCAATGACTGGAGCAACGTGGCCCCGGAAGATGAGAGGCTGAAGATCGCCATCACTAGGATTCTTCGCCTCAGGCTTGCTGGGCTCACTGTAGGTGCTGTCGGGGCAGATTTGCTCCGCCGCCGCATTGCCCCCCTGCAGGAGAGGGGGAGGCCCGCCTGGGAATTCAAGAATTCGGCGGACATCATGAGGCTGCGGCCGGGCCTCAACTACAACTTCACCGTCCTGGAGCTGGATGCGATACTTCTGGAGTTGTTCAAACGCAACCCCCAGCACCCATTCACACTGCCGAGGGGCGTAGTTCCTTTGTGCAATAACTCTTCGCTTGACCGGATCCGCGTCGTGATGCCGTTGTGCGATTCACACGGAATCGTCCCAACTTGGCAAGAGCCTGCGGATGACGTTGTGCGATCGTTCTTCGACACCTTGGAGGAAGTGCCGGTCCGTGCTGACGAGCAGAAGAGCCTGACCCGTGACACCACCGACGAGGAGCTGCAGCGCATCGCCACTAGGGCGGAAGAGGTTGCGGCCGCAGCTGCCGCGGGCGCGTTCGGGTTCACTGTGGAGGAGGCGGAGGCTGCGGAGGCGGCGAACCTTGCCGAGCGCGCGGAGTTCATGGGCGAGGAGGAGCCTTCCGGTTCCGAAGCCGAGCCGAGCGAGGCCGGCGGGGAGGAGCCCGAGCCTTCAGAAAACTTGCCGCAGGCGGAGCCCCCGGCCCCGCCAAGAAGGCGTCTTCGCAGGGCCACGGACGTAGCGGGGCGGCAGCCGGCTCAACAGCCGCCAAGCCGTGTGACACGCTCTACCGCGGCAAGTCATGTTGCCGCGGGAGCGCCTCACGCAGCAGCGGCAACTGCAGCGGGATCTTCCCGGGCCACCGCCACCGCCCCCGCCAAGTGGGCAAGGGATCCTACTCCTCCGCCTCGCCGCACCAGAGGGGAGACGGATTTCGATCTCTCCGCGCTCAGCTCCGACGAGGAGGAAGAAGAGTAAGCTTCTTTGGTGCTCTTATAGTTCTTCAATCTTGCTATTTTTATCTTGTATCTGACTTGCTTCAATCTGGACTCCTTTCTTTTTAGGACGCTGGCCCAGAGAGCGGCAAAGAGGGCCAAGGCCGCGGTGATTGTCATCGAGGATGACCCCACCGTGTTAGTAGGTGGTGGGTCCGAGGCCACCTTGACGGACCCGGCAATCACTCCTCAAAGCAGCCCCCAGCGCAGCCCTCAGCGTAAGTTCATAGTTTAGCCTTCTGCTACCGGGCGCGCTTGAGTGCTTTTTCCCTTGTTGATATCTTGCTTGTCGATTTGTGTAGGAACAGAGCAGCCACATCAGGAGCGCCCAGAAGCTGGTCCCGAGGTGCCATCTGCTTCGACTACGCCGCCAAGGGAGGAGTCCCCGGCAAGGGAGCGCTCTCCGGCAAGGGGGAACTCTCCGGCAAGGGACGGCACAGCTGATCCTGCAGCGACCAAGGCCGCAACTGCAGATTTTGGCGCAGGTAATCCACTTGCCCAGAAACTTTCCCTTGGGTTTTGCTTCTTCTGTTTTTCCTCTCTTGGATTTTTGATTGATTTTCCTCCCTTCTTCGTTCCTCAGACCCATCCGCGGCTGAGCCAATGGAGACAGAGGGCACCGGCGAGGAAGGGGCCGGTGCTGACGAGGCCGCCGGCGAGGAGGCCGCCAGGGCTGCCGCCGCAGAAGTCGGCGAGGGGTCGGGCGATCGCACTGACGACCCTGAGGCCGCAGGAGCGCCAAGCGCTGCACCGACCACCGATCCCTCCGCTGCTTCTGCGGAGCCGGGCTCCGAGGAGCCCCAGCCCGGCGCTTACTTGAAGGCCGGCGACGGAATCTTCATCAAGCTACCCTAGGCGTCAAGCTCCAGAGCGCCGGTCGAGGGGGAAACTTTCGACGGGGAGGTGCTCGCCTCTGCTGGACTGTCGTTGGTTGACGCGCCCAGCAGCAGCAGCGGGGAGCCTGAGGAGGAGGAGCTGCTGCGGAAGCTGCTGTCACTCTACTGCGCCCGGCAAGCCAAACTAGCTTCCCAGGAAGCGCTTGTCGCGAAGGCGGGAGTTGACATGGAGAAGCGTGCGGAGGATCTCCGGGGCCAAAATCAAGAAGCTCTCCAGTCCCTGGCGCAGGAGCGGGAGCGACTCGACGAGGAGCGCACGGCCTTCCTTCTCGAGAAGGCCGAGGCTGAGGAGGAGCAAAGGCAGGCCGCCGAGAAGCAGTCCGCGCTGGAAGGTGAACTAGTGCAATGGAAGGCCAACCTTGACAGCTACGAGGAAGAGCTCGCCGAGCGCGAGCAAGCACTTGGCGGGGCGCTCAAGGAGGCAAAGGACGCTGCGGCAATTGCAGAGGCCGCCAAGAAAGAGCTGGAGGAGAAGGTGGCGTAGCTGGAGGCCAACATTGGGAAGAGCGGCGAGGAGCTTGCCGCGCTCAAGCGTGAGCGTGAGAAGGATGCTGCCGCCCACGGTGAGCTGCAAGGTCTTCTCGCTGAGAGGGGCAAGGAACTCAGCGCCGCCAAGGATTCCAAAGCAGACCTGGAGCTGAAGCTGGCCACGCTGACGTAGACGCTGGAGGCCGCCAAGGAGCGGGAGAAGACCTTGTCGGAGAAGGTCAAGGCTGACGTGGCGCTGCTGGAGAGCATTGCAATTACCCAGAACTCGTTCAGAGACACTGGGGAGCACTGGACCGAGGGTTTGGTGAACATTGCCGCAGTCATCAACGAGGAGCTGGCGCAGCTGGGGATGGAGGATTTTGGGTATCCTTCCGACGAGAGTCTTCAACCCAGCGCCAAGCTCAGCCTGTTCTTCAAGGGCGTGGCGACGGCACTCCAGCGGCTCCGGGAGAGGATCCCAAAGCAGCTGGCCGACGAGTCATGCAAAATCTGCGCCGGGGTTCTCCAGAAGGTGCTGATGAAGGTAGCCTTCCGCAATCCAGGCCTCAGCTTCTCCAACGTCCTCAGGTCCTTGCCGCCTGACGCCGATCTGGATGCACTCAAGGCCCTTGTCGCACCCATTGTTGACAAGGTGAGCGAGATCAAGAGGGTCGAGGGTGGATGCGTAGACTAGGCCGTCCATTTCTTCTTTTCCCTTGCCGCTGCTAATCATGTTACGAAAACATTCTGTTAGAGCTGCGACAAGTTATCTTGTAATATAACTTTATTTCTATTATCAATTGCTATGTTATTTCCTCTACTAGATTCCTTCCTTTGTATGTTTTTACCCTACGCTTCTAGGGAACTTGTCGGCGCAGGCGCCCGAGCCACGAGCGCTGAGTGCGGAACTTCAGCAGCCTGCTGGCGGCGCTGCTTCCGACAAGAAACCTTGTCGCGACTAGATGCAGCACACTTAAGCTGTTGAGCGGACTCGAAACAAAGTAAGGGCGCAACTAGCCACGAGTTGGTTCCTCCGCGCACATGTTTTCCATACAAAGCAAGGTCGTTCGAGGAAGATAACTCAAAAATTTAAAAAGTGATTGCTCAAACTTTGGCAACTTAGCTTTTCTGTCGTTTGCTTCCCGGCAAGGCAGGACTTCGCTTGAACGACGCCTGGTCCATACCACAATCTTCTCTAATCCTCCCCCGTAAAACATGTGTGCGGGGGAACCTTCTTTTCCTTTGTTAAAAAGAAGAAAGAAGAGAAAATAATGATATGGAGCCCTTCGGCTCGTTAGTACTTACCAGATGTAGGTGCTGCACAAAGTGTCAGGTAATCGCATGCGAGAAAGAAACTAATGCATGAAATGGACAAGTTGTGCGGAGCACATGGGGTTTTACTTATGCACGGGATCTGTGCCCGGCTTTTTACAAAGGATTACATGCAACAGCGGCAAGACTTGTACAAAAGGTGGTTGCCGGAACGGGTTCCGGCAACCGCGCCCTACGGGAAAAACTTACGAAGATGTTCTATGTTCCAGGAGTTTCTCACCGGAATGCCATCTTCGGTCTCAAGGCGGACAGCGCCGGGCCTTGTGACTCGTTTCACCCGATAGGGGCCTTCCCACTTCGGCGTCAACTTGCTGGAATTCTTGGCGGACTGAACGCGCCGAAGAACAAGGTCGCCTTCCTAGAAGCTTCTGGCTTTAACTTTGCGGCTATGATAGCGGCGCAAAGCTTGCTGGTATCGAGCAGCTCGTACAGCAGCCTGAAGACGATCTTCCTCAAGGAGCAGCGCGTCGTCTTGTCGCAGCTGTTCTTGCTCAAGCTCATCATAAGCGAGCACTCGTGGTGATCCGTATACGAGTTCCGTGGGGAGAACTGCCTCTGCTCCATAGACTAGAGCGAAAGGTGTCTGGCCAGTGGCTCGATTTGGCGTCGTTCTGATCGACCAAAGAACCACCGGCAGCTCCTCGATCCAGTTCCTTCCGCACCTGTGCAGCCTGTCGAGAGTTCTGGTCTTGAGCCCGCGCAGCACTTCAGCATTTGCCCTCTCTGCTTGATCGTTGCTTCTTGGATGAGCAACAGAAGCGAAGCAGACCTTGGCGCCAAGGTCTTGGACGTACTACATGAAGGTGCGGCTCGTGAATTGCGTGCCGTTGTCGGTGATGATCCTGTTAGGGATCCCGAAACGGCAAACAATTGACCTGAAGAACTTGACTGCTGACTGTGCTGTCACCTTCCTCACTGGCTGCACTTCCGGCCACTTTGTGAACTTGTCGATTGCGACGTACAAGTACTCAAAGCCCCCGACAGCTCGGGGGAAGGGGCCGAGGATATCGAGCCCCCAGACCGAAAATGGCCAGGATAAAGGGATCGTCTGGAGAGCTTGAGCTGGCTGGTGTATCTGTTTGGAGTGGAACTAGCACGCTTCACACTTGGTTACTTGTGCAGTTGCATCCTGGAGGGCTGTCGGCCAAAAGAAACCTTGCCGGAAAGCTTTGCCGGCAAGTGCTCTTGCGCCAATGTGGTGGCCACATATGCCTCCATGTATCTCTGCCAACAGCTTTTGTCCATCTTCCCGGCGAATACACTTCAATTTCACACCGTTGAGTCTTCTTCTGTACAGTATGCTATTGACAAACTGGTACATACTTGACTGCCGGGCTACTCTTTCCGCTTCTTCTTGTTCTTCGGGAAGTTCTCCTGTCTGAAGGAAGTGGACAATCTGCTGTGCCCATGCTGGAGCTTGTGGCTCGACAACAAGCACTAAAGGCGCATCTGCTGCTGCGGGAACATCCGCTTCCACGGCAAGGACTTGTGGTCCTGCCGGAGCTTGATGTTCCCTGGCAAGCTTGCCGGAGCAAAACTTGTCGGGAGCGTCTGCTTTAACGGAACAAACCATAAGGCTTGCCGGAGCAGACTGCCCCTCAGCCTCCTTGGTGTTGATCTTGGGGACTTTCTTGGCGGCGGCTACGGGGAGCTCTGCCGGAAAGTAGTCACCAGAAACCAACTTCCTCTTCTTGCTTTGTCCAGTTGATGGTGTTACGGATGGTTGAGTCAACTTAAGCACAAAGATCCCTGGTTCCACAGGTAACTTTAGTGCGGCGCACTTTGACAGGCCATCAGCAATATCATACTGAGCTCTTGGGATATGCTCCATTTGTAGGCCGTCAAAGTGCTCTTCTAGCTTCCTCACTTCATCAACATACGCTTCCATCAACGGACTCTGGTAGTTCTTGTTCACTTGTCGGACGACAAGCTGTGAGTCACCCCTGACAATGAGCTTCTTGATCCCAAGGTCTACTGTGATTCTGAGACCGGCAAGCAATCCTTCATTCTCTGCAGTATTGTTGGTTGCTTGCTCCTTGGGAAAGTGCATCTGGACTACGTACTTGAGGTGCTCTCCGGTGGGTGCGGCAAGCAGCACGCCCGCACCAGCGCCTTGTAGCGAAAAGGCACGATCAAAGTACATCAGCCACTCTTTGCTTGCCTCTTTGACGGGGATGCTTGTCTCTGGAATTTCTTCATCTGGGGTTGGCGTCCACTCTGCTATGAACTCTGCCAATGCTCTGCTTTGGATAGTTGAAGTGCTCTCAAACTTGAGGCCAAAGCTTGATAGTTCCAGCGCCCACTCGACAATCCTGCCTGTTGCTTCTGAATTTTGCAGTATCCTCTTCAGCGGAAAGCGAGTGACGACTGTGATCTCATGTGCTTGGAAGTAATGGCGCAGCTTTCTCGAGGCCATGAGGAGGCCGAAAAGCAACTTCTGCACACCAGAGTACCTTGATCTAGCCCCCTGCAGAAGAGAACTGACAAAGTAAACTGGGCGCTGCACCATTCTCTTTGGCATCTTATCATGCTCCTGCGCAAACCCATGTTTGTCGAGACCAGAGCTTGTCGGTGAAGCCCCCTGCTTGTCGTTGGATGGATCTGCCGTGGTTGCTGGCTCATCATCCGCCTCCCTCTCCGCCACTAACGCAACACTAACCACTTGATTGGTTGCCGCTATATATAGCAGCAACTTCTCTTGCGGCTTAGAGTGCGACAAGCGTTGGAGTGGAGGACAGGTATCTCTTCAAGTCCTGCAGCGCAGCCTCCGCTTCCGGAGTCCATTTAATTGGACCTGCCTTTTTCAAAATTTTGAAAAATGGCAGGGCGCGCTCAGCAGATCTAGAGATAAACCTGCTGAGAGCAGCCACGCAACCGGCAAGCCTTCGTACATCCTTGACGCGCTTTGGTGCTTCGATCTGCTCAATGGCCTTGATCTTGTCGGGATTGGCTTCAATTCCCCGCTGAGACACGAAGAACCCGAGAAGCTTGCCGGAAGGGACTCCAAACACGCACTTCTCGGGGTTAAGCTTGAGGTTGATCTTGCGCAGATTTGCAAATGTCTCGTCTAAATCTTGAATCAGGGTCGCCTTGTTCTTGCTCCTGACCACTATGTCATCCATGTAAGCTTCCACATTTCTGTCCATTTGCGGCTCAAAAGCATGGTGGACTACCCTTGCGAATGTTGAACCAGCATTCTTCAAACCGAAAGGCATCCGTACGAAGCAGTACATGCCACACGGGGTGATAAATGCGGTTTTCTCTTCATCTTCTTCTGCCATGAAGATCTGATGGTATCCTGAGTATGCATCAAGAAATGAAAGCATATCACATCCGGCTGTGGAGTCAACAATCTGGTCAATACGCGGCAAGGGAAATGGGTCTTTGGGACAAGCTTTATTAACATCAGTGAAGTCAATACAAAGTCTCCATTTCCCGTTAGCCTTGCGCACAACAGCAGGATTGGCCAACCATGTGGGATGGAGTACTCCTCTGACAAGGCCTGCTGCTTCCAACTTCTTGATTTCTTCTGCGATGAATTCTTGGTGCTCTACTGCCTGCTTCCTGACTCTCTGCTTGACGGGCCAAAGATGTCGGGGGAAACTAATCCACGAACACCTATGGGACCGGCGGACCGGGCCCCTTTCGGTTCGGTGGGGGGGCGGAGATAGCACGAAGAGCGGATCGAGGCGAAGCACATGAGCAGTTTACCCAGCTTCGGAGCTCTCCGGAGAGATAACACTCCTACTGCTGCTTGTCTGGTTGTATTATCTTGTGTTCTTGCTCTCGAGAGAGAGAGCGCGATGTTTTTCTGGGCTACGAATGAATCGAAGCGAACTGTCCGAACCTCCTCTACGTTGCGCATGGGCCTCCTTTTATACGCTAAAGGGGTCACCGACAGGTGGCAATGCAGAGGAGGGTATAAACGTAAAAAGTGAGGTGGTTGGTACAGTTGCTTGTACAGTACACCCTACCTAACCCTAACGGCAGGGGACAAGGGCATTAAAGGCCCGTCTGAGTCGCCCAAACAATGCAGAAAAGGACCGTTAGGGGCGCCACCGTTCGCCACGATGGCGATCTTGTCAGCTTCGCATGCCACTGCGCACCGCTGGCTGCACAGCCTCCCGCCACGCGCGCCTGGAGAGGCCCCCAGAGCGACACGTTGGTGGATGCGCTGGAGCGCGGGCACAGAGTGGCCGCCTGCCGCGGCAAGCGCCTTGCCGCTGTTGTTATCTTGTCGGGTCCGGAAGCTTGTCGCTCTCCGGGCCTCGAGGTACCTTGGTTAGTCTTCCCGGCAAGCTCCTCTTGCCGGGGCCTTGTTGCCTTGCAGGAGCGCGTGGCGCGTCGCGGCAAGTTCCTTGGAGTGCCTCGGTTGGCCTTCCCGGCAAGCTCCTCTTGCCGGGGCCTTGTCTCCTGAGCTTAAATACTTTGTTCTTGAATGGCTCCAAGGGAACCATGTAGGATCCTGGCGTTCACCCGGCAAGCCTTGCCGCGGGGTGCTGCAACTGCCCGTGCACAAGTTCGGGGTACTAGGGTACCCCTATTCTAGTACACCGACAAAGATTAGTAGACCGACTCCTGCCTGCATGTACTATTATTACTCCACACATCGACCGCTATCCAGCAAGCATCTAGTGTATTAAGTTCATGGAGAAATGGAGTAATGCAATAAGAACGATGACATGATGTAGACAAGATATAATTATGTAGAAATAGACCCCATATTGTTATCCTTAATAGCAACGATACAAACGTGTCATTTCCCTTTCTGTCATTGGGATCAAGCATTGTAAGATCGAACACGTCACAAAGCATCTCTTCCCATTACAAGATAAATAGATCAAGTTGGCTAAGCAAAACCCAAATATCAGAGAAGAAATACGAGGCTATACTCAATCATGTATACAAGAGATCAAAAAAGACTCAAATAATTTTCATGGATAAAAACATAGATCTGATCATAAACTCAAAGTTCATTGGATCCCAACAAATGCACCGCAAAAGGACTTACATCATATGGATCTCCAAGAGACCATTGTATTGATAATCAAGAGAGAGAGGAAGCCATCTAGCTACTAACTACGGACCCGTAGGTCTACAAAGAACTACTCACCCATCATCGGAGAGGCACCAATGGAAGTGGTGAGCCCCTCCGTGATGGTGTCTAGATTGGATTTGGTGGTTCTGGACTCTGCGGCGGCTGGAATTGATATTCGTCGACTCCCCTAGGGTTTCTGGAATATTGGGGTACTTATAGAGAAAAGAGGCGGTTCATGGGGCACCCGAGGAGGGCACAACCCACCTGGGCACGGCTGGGCTTCCAGGTGCGCCCTGGTGGGTTGTGCTCCCCACGGAGCACCCCCAGGTGATTTCCAGGCCCACTAGATGTCATCTGGCCCAAAGAAATCCTCAAGAAGTTTCGCTGCGTTTGGACTCCTTTTGATATTGGTGTCCTGCAATGTAAAAAACATGCAGAAAACAACAACTGGCACTGGGCACTATGTCAATAGGTTAGTACTAAAAATGATATAAAATGACTATAAAATGATTGTAAAACATCCAAGAATGATAATATAACAGCATGGAGCAATCAAATATTATAGATACATTGGAGACGTATTAGAATGATCCATAACAGTGGGCAACGAGAGTCCATATCAGCGCAACTTCTTAGTGTGGCTCCCCCCTCGATGGAGATGAAGGAAATATGCCCTAGAGGTAATAATAAAGTTATTATTTATTTACTTATATCATGATAAATGTTTATTATTCATGCTAGAATTGAGTTAACCGGAAACTTAGTACATGTGTGAATACAAAGACAAAACATATAGTCCCTAGTATGCCTCTACTTGACTAGCTCATTAATCAAAGATCATTATGTTTCCTAACCATCGACATGTGTTGACATTTGATTAACGGGATCAGATCATTAGGAGAATGATGTGATGTACATGACCCATCCGTTAGCTTAGCATTATGATCGTGTCATTTTCATTGCTAATGCTTTCTTCATGACTTATACAAGTTCCTCAGACTATGAGATTATGCAACTCCCGAATACCAGAGGAACACTTTGTGTGCGACCAAGTGTCACAACATAAATGGGTGATTATAAAGGTGCTCTAGAGGTGTCTCCTAAGGTGTTTGTTGTGCTGGCATAGATCAAGGTTAGGATTTGTCACTCCGTGTTTCGGAGAGGTGTCTCTGGGCCCTCTCGGTAATACTCATCACTATAAGCCTTGCAAGCATTGTAACAAATGAGTTAGTTGCGGGATGAAGTATTACGGAATGAGTAAAGAGACTTGCCGGTAACGAGATTGAACTAGGTATGATGATACCGATGATCGAATCTCGGGCAAGTAATATACCGATGACAAAGGGAGCAACATATGTTGTTATGCGGTTTGACCGATAAAGATCTTCGTAGAATATGTAGGAACCAATATGAGAATCCAGGTTCCGCTATTGGTTATCGACCGGATACGTGTCTCGGTCATGTCTACATAGTGCTCGAACCCGTAGGGTCCGCACGCTTAACGTTTGATGACGATTGGTATTACGAGTTTATGGGATATGATGTACCGAAGATTGTTCGGAGTCCAGGATGTGATCACATACATGACGAGGAGTCTCGAAATGGTCGAGATATAAATATTTATATACTGGACGACTATATTCGGACAGCGGAAGTGTTCCGGAGAAGTTTCGGATAAAACCGGAGTAGCGGAGGGTTACCGGAACCCCCCGAGGGATTAATGGGCCTTAGTGTGCCTTTGTTGAGAAGAGAGAGGGCCGTCCAGAGGTGGCGCGCGCCCCCCTTTCCCAGTCCGAATTGGACAAGGGATGGGGGCGCCCACCTCTCCTTCCTTCTCTCCTATCCTCTTTCCCCTCTTCTCCTTCTTGGACTAGGAAAGGTGGGAGACCTACTCCTACTGGGAGTAGGAGTCCTCCCCCTTGGCACGCCCCTTGTTGTCCGCCGGCCTCCTCCTCCCCTCCTTTATATATTGGGGAGGGGGGCACCCCATAGACACACAAGTTGATCTTTTAGCCATGTGCGGTGCCCCCTCCACATATTTCCACCTCAGTCATATCATCGTAGTGCTTAGGCGAAGCCCTGCGCCGGTAACTTCATCATCACTGTCACCACGCCGTCGTGCTGACGAAACTCTCCCTTGACCTCATCTGGATCTAGAGTTCATGGGACGTCACCGAGCTAAACGTGTATAGATCACGGAGGTGCCATACCTTCCGTGCTAGGATCGGCCGGATCGTGAAGATGTACGACTACATCAACCGCGTTGTCATAATGCTTCCGCTTGCGGTCTACCAGGGTACGTAGACAACACTCTTCCCTCTCGTTGCTATGCATCACCTTGTGATAGATCTTGCATGATTGTAGGAATTTTTTTGAAATTACTGCGTTCCCCAACAGTGGCATCCGAGCCAGGTCTATGCGTAGATGTTATATGCACGAGTAGAACACAAAGAGTTGTGGGCGATAATAGTCATACTGCTTGTTAGCATGTCATACTTTGATTTGGCTGTATTGTTGGATGAAGCGGATTAGACTGACATTACGTGTACGCTTACGCGAGACTGGTTCTACTGACGTGCTTTGCACATATGTGGCTGTTGAGTGTTTGTTTCTCCAACTTTAGTTGAATCGAGTGTGGCTACGCCCGGTCCTTGTTGAAGGTTAAAACATCACACTTGATGAAAAATCATTGTGGTTTTGATTCGTAGGTAAGAACGGTTCTTGCTATAAGCTCGTATCAGCCACGTAAAACTTGCAACAACAAAGTAGAGGGCGTCTAACTTGTTTTTGCAGGGCTTGCTGTGATGTGATATGGGCAAGGCATGATGTGATATAATTTGTTGTATGATATGATCATGTTTTGTAACAAAGTTATCAGTGATGACCCACAATTGTAGGGGATCTATCGTAGTCCTTTTGATGAGTAAGAGTGTCGAACCCAACGAGGAGCAGAAGGAAATGACAAGCAGTTTTCAGTAAGGTATTCTCTGCAAGCACTGAAATTATCGGTAACAGATAGTTTTGTCATAAGGTAATTCGTAACGGGTAACAAGTAACAAAAGTAAATAAGGTGCAGCAAGGTGGCCAATCCTTTTTGTAGCAAAGGACAAGCTTGGACAAATTCTTATATGAAGGAAAACGCTCCCGTGGACACATGGGAATTATTGTCAAGCTAGTTTCATCATGCTCATATGATTCGCGTTCGTTACTTTGATAATTTGATATGTGGGTGGACCGGTGCTTGGGTACTGCCCTTTCTTGGACAAGAATCCCACTTATGATTAACCCCTATTGCAAGCATCTGCAACTACAAAAGAAGTACTAAGGTAAACCTAACCATAGCATGAAACATATGGATCCAAATCAGCCCCTTACGAAGCAACTCATAAACTAGGGTTTAAGCTTCTGTCAGTCTAGCAACCCATCATGTACTTATTACTTCCCAATGCCTTCCTCTAGGCCCAAACAATGGGAAGTTTCATGTAGTCGATGTTCACATAACACCACTAGAGGAAAGACAACATACATCTCATCAAAATATCGAACGAATACAAAATTCACATGACTACTCATAGCAAGACTTCTCCCATGTCCTCAGGAACAAATGTAACTACTCACAAATCATATTCATGTTCATAATCAGAGGGGTATTAATATGCATATAGGATCTGAACATATGATCTTCCACCGAATAAACCAACTAGCATCAACTACAAGGAGTAATCAACACTACTAGCAACCCACAGGTACCAATCTGAGGCTTTGAGACAAAGATCGGATACAAGAGATGAACTAGGGTTTGAGAGGAGATGGTGCTGGTAAATATGTTGATGGAGATTGACACCCTCCTGATGATAGGATCAATGGTGATGACAATGGTGATGATTTCCCCCTCCCGGAGGGATGTTTCCCCGGCAAAACAGCTCCGCCGGAGCCCTAGATTGGTTCCGCCAAGGTTCCGCCTTGTGGCGGCAGCGTCTCGTCCCGAAAGCTTGCTTATGATTTTTTCCAGGGTAAAAGACTTCATATAGCAGAAGATGGGCACCGGAGGCCTGCTAGGGGGCCCACGAGGCAAGGGGCACGCCTAGGGGGGTAGGGCGCGCCCCCACCCTCGTGGATGGTGGGTGGCCCTCCTGTGGTTTTTTCTTCGCTCAGTATTTTTTATTAATTCCAAAAATAACTTCTGTGGAGTTTCATGACTTTTGGAGTTGTGCAGAATAGGTCTCTAATATTTGCTCCTTTTCCATCCCAGAATTCCAGCTGCCGGCATTCTCCCTCTTCATGTAAATCTTGTAAAATAAGAGAGAATAGGCATACGTATTGTGATATAACGTGTAATAACAACCCATAATGCAATAATTATCAATATCAAAGCATGATGCAAAATGGATGTATCAATCGGCAACTGGCAGGAACCATATGTTTGTCGCTTTATTGTATGCAATGCAGTCGCCATGTAATTGTTTTACTTTATCACTAAGCGGTAGCGATAGTCGTAGTAACAATAGTTGGCGAGACGAAAATGATACTACGATGGAGATCAAGGTGTCACGCCAGTGACGTTGGAGATCATGACAATGCTTCGGTGATGGAGATCATGAGCACAAGATGATGATGGCCATATCATGTCACATATTTTGAATGCATGTGATGTTTATCCTTTATGCATCTTATTTTGCTTAGAACGTCGGTAGCATTATAAGATGATCCGTTACTAAATTTCAAGGTACAAGTGTTCTCCCTGAGTATGCACCGTTGCTACAGTTCGTCATGCCGAGACACCACATGATGATCGAGTGTGATAAGCTCTACGTTCACAAACAATGGGTGCAAGCCAGTTTGTGCACACGCAGAATACTCGGGTTAAACTTTACGAGCCTAGCATATGCAGATATGGCCTCGGAACACTGAGACCAAAAGGTCGAGCGTGAATCATATAATAGATATGATCAACATAGTGATGTTCACCATTACAAACTACTCCATCTCACGTGATGATCGGACATGGTTTAGTTGATTTGGATCACGTGATCATTTAGATGACTAGAGGGATGTCTATCTAAGTGGGAGTTCTTATGTAATATGATTAATTGAACTTTAATTTATCATGAACTTAGTCCTGATAGTATTTTGCAAATAATGTTGTATATCAATAGCTAGCGTTGTTGCTTCCCTATGTTTTTATATGTGTTCCTAGAGAGAATTAAGCTGAAAGATGAAAGTAGCAATGATGCAGACTGGGTCCATGATCTGAGGTTTATCCTCATTGCTGCACAGAAGAATTATGTCCTTGATGCACCACTAGGTGACAGACCTATTTCAGTAGCAGATGCAGATGTTATGAACGTTTGTCTAGCTCAATATGATGACTACTTGATAGTTTAGTGCACCATGCTTAACGACTTAGAATCGGGACTTCAAAGACGTTTTGAACACCACGGAGCATATAAGATGTTCCAAGAGCTGAAATTGATATTTCAGATTCATGCCCGAGTCAATAGGTATGAGACCTCTGACAAGTACTTTGCCTAAAAGATGGAGGAGAATTGCTCAACTAGTGAGCACGTGCTCAGAATGCTTGGGTACTACAATCACTTGAATCAAGTGGGAGTTAATCTTCCAGATAAGATAGTGATTGAAAGAGTTCTCTAGTCACCATCACCAAGTTACTGAACTTCATGATGAAATATAGTATGCAAGGGATGACGAAAATGATTCCCGAGCTCTTCGTGATGTTGAAATCAATGAAGGTAGAAATCAAGAAAGAGCATCAAGTGTTGATGATTGACAAGACCACTAGTTTCGAGAAAAGGGAAAAGGGAAAGAAAAGGAACTTCAAGCAGAATGGAAAGCAAGTTGTCACTCCCGTGAAGAAGCACAAAGCTGGACCAAAGCCTAAAACTGAGTGCTTCTACTGCAAAGGAAATGGTCACTGGAAGCGGAAATGCCCTGAATATTTGATGGATAAGAAGGATGGCAAAGTGAACAAAGGGTATATTTGATACACATGTTATTGATGTGTACCTTACTAGTGTTTATAGTAGCCCCTGGGTATTCGATACTTGTTCGGTTGCTAAGATTAGTAACTTGAAACAGGAGTTACAGAATAAACATAGACTAGTTGAGGGTGAAGTGACGATGTGTGTTGGAAGTGGTTCCAAGATTGATATGATCATCATCGCACACTCCCTATACTTTCGAGATAAGTGTTGAACCTAAATAAATGTTATTTGGTGTTTTCATTGAGCATAAATATGATTAGATCATGTTTATTGCGATACGATTATTCATCTAAGATAGAGAATAAATTGTTATTCTGTTTACATGAATAAAACCTTCTATGGTCATACACCCATTGTTGATGGTTTATTGAATCTTGATCGTAGTGATACACATATTCATAATATTGATGCCAAAAGATGCAAAGTTGATAATGATAATGCAACATATTTGTGGCACTGCCGTTTGGGTCATAACGGTGTAAAGCGCATAAAGAAACTCCATAAAGATGGACTTTTGGAATCACTTGATTATGAGTCATTTGATGCTTGCGAACCGTGCCTTATGGGCAAGATGACTAAAACTCCGTTCTCCGGAACAATGGAACGAGCTAGTGACTTATTGGAAATAATACATACCGATGTATGCGGTTCAATGAGTGTTGATGCTCGTGGCGGGTATCATTATTTTCTGACCTTCACAGATGATTTGAGAAGATATGGGTATATCTACTTAATGAAACACAAGTCCAAAACATTTGAAAAGTTCAAAGAATTTCTGAGTGAAGTGGAAAATCATCATAACAAGAAAATTAAGTTTCTACGATCTGATCGTGGAGGAGAATATTTGAGTTACGAGTTTGGCCTTCATTAAAAACAATGTGGAATAGTTTCACAGCTCACGCCACATGGAACACCACAGCATATTGGTGTGTCCGAACATTGTAACCACACTTTATTGGATATGGTGTGATTTATGATGTCTCTTACCGGGTTACCACTATCGTTTTGGGGTCATGCATTAGAGACAACTGCATTCACTTTAAATAGGGCACCATCAAAATCCATTGATACGACACCTTATGAACTCTGGTTTGGCAAGAAACCAAAGTTGTCGTTTCTTAAATTTTTGGGGATGCGATGCTTATGTGAAAAAACTTCAACCTGATAAGCTCACACCCAAATCGGAGAAATGCATCTTCATAGGATACCCAAAGGAAACTGTTGGGTACACCTTCTATCACAGCTCCGAAGGCCTCGTTGCTAAGAGTGGATCCTTTCTAGAGAAGGAGTTTTTCTCGAAAGAAGTGAGTGGGAGGAAAGTAGAACTTGATGAGGTAATTGTACCTTCTCCCGAATTGGAAAGTAGTCATCACTGAAATGAGTTCCAGTGATTCCTACACCAATTAGTGAAGAAGCTAATGATGATGATCATAAAACTTCAGATCAAGTTACTATCGAACCTCGTAGGTCTTCCAGAGTACGGTCCGCACCAGAGTGGTACGGTAATCCTATTCTGGAAGTCATGTTACTAGACCATGATGAACCTACGAACTATGAGGATGCGATGATGAGCCCAGATTCCGCGAAATGGCTTTAGGCCATGAAATCTGAGATGGGATCCATGTATGAGAACAAAGTGTGGACTTTGGTGGACTTGCCCGATGACCGGCAAGCCATAGAAAATAAATGGATCTTCAAAGAGGAATACGGATGCTGATACTAGTGTTACTATCTACAAAGCTCGACTTGTTGATTTTTTTTTGACAAGTTCAAGGTGTTGACTACAATGAGATTTTCTCAACTGTAGCAATGCTTAAATCCGTTCGAATCATGTTAGCAGTTGCCATATTTATGAAATCTGGCAAATGGATGTCAAAACTACATTCCTTAAATGGATATTTCTTAAAGAAGAGTTGTATATGATGCAACCAGAAGGTTTTGTCGATCCTAAAGTGTCACGCCCAATATGCGACCCTATCCAAAAGGAACTCGAAGGTCCCACCAAGGATAGACCCGCATATTGAAACGCTTTTGCAAGGTGGATATCATTACATCAACATTACATAATACATGGGGATACATACATAAGGCATACAATGCCACACGAATACAACAATACATCATACATAAGATCAACATCCGACTACGGATGAAACACAAACAGGAACTCAAACGACATCTACCCTGCTAGTCTAGGCTGCCGACCTGGAACCTATCCCCTGATCGGAGAAGCAGAAGAAGAACTCAACGCAAGCAAGGATCGCTCTCGCGTCATGACCATCGCATAACCTGTACCTGCAACTATTGTTGTAGTAATTTGTGAGCCACGAGGACTCAGCAATCCCATTACCATGGGTATCAAGACTAGCAAAGCTTAATGGGAAAGGAAGTGGTAAAGTGGTGAGGTTGCAGCAGCGACTAAGCATATATGGTGGCTAACATACGCAAATAAGAGCGAGAAGAGAGCAAGCAGAACGGTCGTGAAGCTAGCAATGATCAAGAAGTGATCCTAAACTCCTACTTACGTCAAACATAACCCAAAACCGTGTTCACTTCCCGGACTCTGCCGAAAAGAGACCATCATGGCTACACACACGGTTGATGCGTTTTAATTCGGATCTGGTGTCAAGTTATCTACAACCGGACATTAACAAACTCCCATCTGCCTATAACCGCAGGCACGAATTTCGAAAGATTATACCCTGCAGGGGTGTCCCAACTTAGCCCATGATAAGCTCTCGCAATCAACGAAGGATATACCTTCTCCCAGGAAGACCCGATCAGACTCGGAATCCCGGTTTACAAGACATTTCGACAATGGTAAAACAAGACCAGCAAAGCCGCCCGAATGTGCCGACAAATCCTGATGGGAGCTGCACATATCTCGTTCTCAGGGCACACCGGATTGTCCAAACTTCCGGTAGGCCAGCCCAGAGTTGCCCCTGGTGGCCACCGGCGGCTGACAGGTTGGACCAACACTCACGACGAGCACTGGCCCAGGGGGGATAATATAAAGATGACCCTCGAGAGCGCGACTCCCAAGGGAAAACGGGCTAGGTGAGGCAAATGTAAAACCAAGGTTGGGCCTTGCTGGAGGAGTTTTATTCAAAGCGAACTGTCAAGGGGGTCCCATAAATCACCCGACCGCGTAAGGAACACAAAATCCGGGAACATAACACCGGTATGACGGAAACTAGGGCGGCAAGAGTGGAACAAAACACCAGGCAAAAGGCCGAGTCTTCCACCCTTTACCAAGTATATAGATGCATTAATAATATAAGAGATATTGTGATATCCCAACCAAAATCCTGTCCACCATGGAGCAATCTTCAACTTCACCTGCAACTAGCAACGCTATAAGAGGGTTGAGCAAAGCGGTAACATAGCCAATCAATGGTTTGCATAGGAAAGGTGTCAAAGGTTAGAGGTTCATGGCAATTTGGGATGGCTTGATAAACAGGTGATAGGTAACACGACATAGCGATAGAACGAAGCAACTAGCATAGCAATGATAGTAGTGAGATCTAGGGTAGAGGTCATCTTGCCTGAAATCCCACAAGGAAGAAGAACGAGTCCATGAAGAAGATGAAGCCACGAAGACAAACCAAGCGTAGACGAACGAATCTTCACGATCGCAACGAAACGGGAACTATCGAGAAGAAGCACACAACATAGTAAACACACTACACATGATCAAGGCATGATGCAGATCAAGCATGATGCATGACACGGCTACATGAATCTACTCATGGCAAGGGATGATGCAAACAAGAGCAACACATCAAGGCAAGTTTAAATGAGGCCGGGAACAACATATAACAATTCCGGTAAGTCCTCATATGCATATTTCGAAATTGGTCCAGATCCGAATAAACCTTATGTTCAAGTTGTTAAACAGCAAGTTAAGATGCACAAAGATGATCTACACGAGATTCTAGTCAAGTTACATATAAAGTTCATTTAATTCGGAGCTACGGCCTAGAAGATATGAGCAAAACAAGTTAAACATGGCATTGATGCAAAATGCACCCAAACATCAAACAAACACCTCAAAACATGGATGCAACATGATAATATGGAACTACATGCAAAATCAAGCAAGTTTCATATGGAGCACACTCAAAACGGAGCAACGGTTCAACACACACACACGCTATACAAGTTATAGCAACAATCTGTCCAAAATAGCAACTAGGCATATTGCAAGCATCAAAACAATAAGCTACAGCACCTCAACATGAAAACAAAAAGCATGGGCGTGATGTACAGGTAAAGCATAACAAAACATGAACACTGAGCTATCTCCAGAAACTACTAGAACATCCTCAAACACACATGGCAAGATTGCAAATAATAACAATTCAGACTTTGCAGAAAATAACATCTGGTTGCAATGTTTAGAGCTATCAAACAACATGTTACAGTAACTTATCATGGCAAACAAAGGCATGACATGATACTACTAAATGCATAGATCAAATGTCCCTTACTGACCATAAGCCAAAAAGGATCAGAAAATATGATGGCACCCACGTAAACATAGCAAGTTATATTACAGATTCATACATGGCAGGAACAACGATAAGTAGGCATGTTGGTGAGCTTGTACCACTCACCACAGAGCAATACATGGCATGGCAAGGCAAACAACAGTAAGAAGACATGTTTGTGAAGCTAAGCATGGCAAGATCAAGTCAATAGGGTGCATGGAACACTAGCAACAATCATGGTAACAACTGAAAGCAACATTATGAAGCAACTTTAGAGCAAGATTACAACAAGCTACAGCAAGCTATAAATGCAACCAGGGGCATGGATGGTTAGAGGATGATATGTATAACAAAGCATATTTAGTGAACATCTCCAGATTATGCATAGAATGACTAGTATCAACAGGTTTACATAGCATCACGAAATAACAGATTCAGCCTAACAAAACAGTAACAGCAAGTACCCTACTTAACAAGCTCGAATCACTCACCACAAGTCATTGCATGACAAGATAAGCATAGCATCATCAAGAAGACATGTTTATGAAACAAACCAAGGCAAGAACAAGTTCATAGCATGCAAGGATCAACTACAACAACCTCGGCAAAATTGAATAACATGTAAACAATCTGCCAGGAAACATTTTGAAGCAAAAGTAGAGCACAAAAATGACATGCTAGACTACTCCATAATTGCAACCAGGGTCATGAATGGATAGAAAAAACCATATGTTCAAAACACCCTTACTGAAGTATCTCAAAATATGCATGGATCTCTCTGTAGCATCCAGTTTACATGGCATCAAAATAACAGCAGAACAGGGACTAAAATCAGTAACATCACGATGCCTAGTATGCATGCTTGTGCTAGTCACCATATTGACCACAAAAATACATGGTAAGCACCTCTGTAAAGAAGACATAGCATAGATCAAAACACATGTAGACATCAACCTCATAGGATGCACACATCAATCATGGCAAAAATGACAAAAGAGCTCGTTCTATTAACAGACAGCAGATAACATCATGAAGCACTCTTACAACGATGATTCAGGCATCAAGATGAGCTCAAATGAAAATGATGCAATGGAATGAAATGAAGTACTCGTTGAGACGAACAATTTGACATATTACACGCACGAAACAGAGCTACGGATGCAGAGATACAATGCGATGAACGCGACATGATAATGTCAAAAATATCGGGGACAGTGAAATCGAGGTCAACCTTCACTTCCAGATCTGGATCCGGGCTCGCCGGAGAAGACGCAGGAGACGGGGGAGATGGCCGGAGACGGGGAAGGGGAGGATGGATCCGGCGGCGGGGCGAAGGAGCCGGCGGGGCACGGGGCGGCACCCACGGCAGTGTGGTGCCGGCGGCGAGGAGCGGCAGGGC
>NC_041387.1:182769593-182803046 GCF_002162155.2 Triticum dicoccoides | reverse complement strand
GAGCGACGGCGGGGGCGCGCGGGAGGCGCGCGGCGGCGCTGGCGAGAGGATGCGAGCGAGCAGCTCGGGCACGGAGGCGCGGGCGCCCCGGGCTGCGGTGGCGGCGGCTCGGGCCCGATTCGGCCCACGGCGGGTCGGATCCGGGCCCCGACAGGCCGGGCGGCGTGGGACGGTGGCGGGGACAGGTGGCGGCGAGCGGTTGGCTCCGGGAGGCGGGGCGGACATGTCCGTCAGCGGGCGGACGTGTCCGGTGGTGTGAGGATGAAGATGGCTAGGGTTTGGAGGGTTTCATCCGCGAATTTCGAGGGGAGGGGCATATTTATAGTTTCTGGGAGCTAGGAGAGTCCAAATGAGGAGCGGTTTTCGGCCACGTGATCGTGATCGAACGACCGAGAGCATGGAGGGGAGTTAGATGGGTTTTGGGCCACTTCGGAAGGGGTGTTGGGCTGCAAAGAGAAAGGGGCTTTACGGTTACCCGGTTAACTGTTGGAGTATCAAACGAACTCCAAATGGCACGAAACTTGACAGGCGGTCTACGGGTGCTACACCAAGGCCACTTGGCAAGACTCGGTCCATTCCAAGAAAGTTTAACACCCGCTCACAACGAGAGACGAAAGGGGAACGCCGGAGGGCATAGGAGTGCCGGATTGCAAAACGGACAACGGGGAAAAAGCTCGGATGCATGAAACGAACACGTATGCAGAATCAAATGCACATGATGACATGACGAAATGCAACATGCAAGCAAATGACATGGCAGCGACGATGAATAACTGGCAGACACCTGGCGCATCGAATCCGGGGCGTTACATAAAGGTACTAACAAGGTGTGCAAGCTCTAGCGATCCATCTGTGGACTGGTGTAAGCATCTCGGAGTTGTTATATACGCTTTAATGAGTTGATCAAAGCACATAGTTTTATACAGACTTGCGGTGAAGCCTGTATTTACAAGAAAGTGAGTGAGAGCACTACAGCCTTTCTGATAAGCATATGTGTTTGACATATTGTTGATCAGAAATAATGTAGCATTTTCTGGAAATCACAAAGGAGATTTTTCAAAGAAATACCTTAGTGAAGCTGTTTATATATTGGGCGTCAAGATCTATAGAGATTGATCAAGACGCTTGATAAGTTCTTTCAATGAATGCATACCTTGACAAGTTTTGAAAGAGTTCAAAATGGATCAGTCAAAGATGGAGTTCTTGTCTGTATAACAAGGTGTAAAGTTGAGTAAGACTCAAAACTCGACCACAGCAAAAAATAGAAAGAGAATGAAAGTCATTCCCTATGCTTAAGTCATAGGTCCAATAAAGTATGCTATGCTGTGTACCAGACCTATTGTGTACCTTGCCATGAGTTTGGCAGGGGGGTACAATACTGATCTAGAAGTAGATCACTGGACATCGGTCAAAATTATCCTTAGTGAGAACTAAGGAAATGTTTCTCGGTTATGGGGTGATAAAGAGTTCGTCGTAAAGAGTTACGTCGATGCAAGCTTTTACACCGATCCAGATGACTCTAAGTCTCAATCTGGATACATATTGAAAGTGGGAGCAATTAGCCGGAGTAGCTCCATGCAGAGCATTGTAGACATAGAATATTTGCAAAATACATACGGCTCTGAATGTGACAGACCCGTTGACTAAACTTCTGTCATAAGCAAAACATGATCACACCATAGTAATCTTTGGGTATTAATCACAAAGCAATGTGAACTAGATTATTGACTCTAGTAAACCCTTTGGTTGTTGGTCACATGGCGATGTGAACTATGGGTGTTAATCGCATATAGATGTGAACTATTGATGTGAAATCACATGGCGATGTGAACTAGATTATTGACTCTAGTGCAAGTGGGAGACTGAAGGAAATATGCCCGAGAGGTAAAAATAAAGTCATTATTTATTTCCTAATATGATGATAAATGTTTATTATTCATGCTAGAATTTTATTAACCGGAAACTTAGTACATGTGTGAATACATAGACAAAACATATAGTCCCTAGTATGCCTCTGCTTGACTAGCTCATTAATCAAAGATGGTTATGTTTCGTAACCATTGACATGTCTTGTCATTTGATTAATGGGATCACATCATTATTCGAATGATGTGATGGACATGACCCATCCGTTAGCTTAGCAATATGATTGTGCCAGTTTCATTGCTACTGCTTTCTTCGTGACTTATACAAGTTCCTCAGACTATGAGATTATGCAACTCCCGAATACCGGAGGAACACTTTGTGTGCTACCGAACGTCACAACGTAAATGGGTGATTATAAAGGTGCTCTACAGGTGTCTCCAAAGGTGTTTGTTGGGTTGGCATAGATCGAGATTAGGATTTGTCACTCTGTGTTTCAAAGAGGTATCTCTGGGCCCTCTTGGTAATACTCATCACTATAAGCCTTGCAAGTATTGTAACTAATGAGTTAGTTTTTTTGACTGAACCCTGTGAGACAAAAGCCGCATAGCCTTTTATTAAAATAGGCCCCAAGTCTTTACAAAAAGTAAAACTATCTAAATCTATCTATGGGGAGAAAAGAAACCTACCTATAAATGTACAACAAATATATACAAATGTACAGAAGGAGGTAAGTCGCGGGATGAAGTATTACGGAACGAGTAAAGAGACTTGCCGGTAACGAGATGGAACTAGGTATCATGATACCGACGATCGAATCTCGGGCAAGTAATATACCGATGACAAAGGGAACAACGTATGTTGTTATGCAGTTTGACTGATAAAGATCTTCGTAGAATATGTAGGAACCAATATGAGCATCCAGGTACCGCTATTGGTTATTGACCGGAGACGTGTCTCGGTCATGTCTACATAGTTCTCCAACCCGTAGGGTCCGCACGGTTAACATTTGATGACTATTATTATTACGAGTTTATGTGATATGATGTACCGAAGATTATTCGGAGTCCCGGATGTGATCACGAACATGACTAGGAGTCTCTAAATGGTCGAGACATAAAGACTGATATATTGGACAACTATATTCAGACACCGGAAGTGTTCGGAAGAAGTTTTGGATAAAACTGGAGTACCAGAGGGTTACTGGAATCCCCTGGGGGATTAATGGGCCTTAGCGGAGAAGAGAGAGGGTCGACCAGAGGTGGCACCCCCCTTGCCCTGTCCGAATTGGACAAGGGAAGGGGGCGCCCTCCTCTCCTTCCTTCTCTCCTCTCCTCTTTCCCCACTTCTCCTTCTTGGACTAGGCAAGGTGGGAGACCTACTCCTACTAGGAGTAGGAGTCCTCCCCCTTGGCACACCCCTTGTTGGCCGCCGGCCTCCTCCTCCCCTCCTTTATATACGGGAGAGGGGGGCACCCCATAGACACACAAGTTGAGCTTTTAGCCGTGTGCGGTGCCCCCCTCCACAGATTTCCACCTTGGTCATATCGTCGTAGTGCTTAGGTGAAGCCCTGCGCCGGTAACTTCATCATCACCATCACCATGCCATCGTGCTGACGAAACTCTCCCTCGACCTCTGCTGGATCTAGAGTTCGTGGGACGTCACCGAGCTGAACGTGTGCAGATCACGGAGGTGCCGTACCTTCGGTTCTAGGATCGGTCGGATCGTGAAGACATACGAATACATCAACTGCATTGTCATAACGCTTCCGCTTTCACTCTACGGGGGTACGTAGACAACACTCTCCCCTCTCATTGCTATGCATCACCTAGCGATAGATCTTGCGTGATCGTAAGATTTTTTTTTGAAATTATTGCGTTCCCCAACAGGAGACTCATCCAAACTATGGCCAACCTCGACATGGAGCAGTCGCGTGCATTGGGAAGCGGCGCTCTCTCGAACGTTGCGCTGCTTCAAAGCCAGCGCTAGTGAGAGGTTGCCTCCGCTCTGGCCGGGCATTAATGCAGCACTAACACCCTAGGGCGACGCTAATAGTTTCGATAAGCACACGCCAGCAAGGGAGGGGGTTTGGGTTGGCCAGGGCGGTCAGACATGGGCGTGGTGGTGGCATTGATTTTGAACCGTTTTAGGTGTAGTACTGGTAGTTAATTTGCAAAAGTACTCAATTATTGCACTCAATTTCCTAAGAAATTGTGGTAAAAAATGTTACCTTCAATGCATGCATGCGTGACCAATATAAATGACCAATAAAAACTAGTAGATGGATGCAACGATTTAATGGACATTGTAATCTCAACATGTGATGGGGAGCTCTAAGTTTGAATTTGAAACTTATAAAACGAAAAAAATTCAAAACAAATAAACTGGAAGAGAGGGAGTATACCGTAGGATGTGTCCTGCTACGTCTTGAGCTTGCGTTGGTTTTCCTCGAAGAGGAGAGGGTGATGCAGCAATAGTAGCATAAGTATTTCCCTCAGTTTTTGAGAACCGAGGTATCAATCCAGTAGGAGGCTCCTCAAAAGTCCCACGCACCTACACAAACAAACAAAGAACTCGCAACCAACGCAATAAAGGGGCTGTCAATCCCTTCACGGCCACTTGCAAAAGTGAGATCTAATAAAGATAGTATGATAAGGTAAATATATTTTTGGTATTGTATAATATAGATGCAAAAAGTAAAGATGCAAATAAAGTAGATTGGAAGCAAATATGATAAGAGATAGACCCTGGGGCCATAGGTTTCACTAGAGGCTTCTCTCAAGATAGCATAAGTATTACGGTGGGTGAACAAATTACTGTCAAGCAATTGATAGAAAAGCGAATAATTATGAGATTATCTAGGCATGATCATGTATATAGGCATCACCTCCATAAAAGTAGACCGGCTCCTGCCTGCATCTACTACTATTACTCCACACATCGACCGACTCCTGCCTGCATCTAGAGTATTAAGTTCATAAGAACAGAGTAACGCATTAAGCAAGATGACATGATGTAGAGGGATAAACTCAAGCAATATGATATAAACCCCATCTTGTTATCCTCGATGGCAACAATACAATACGTGCCTTGCAACCCTTTCTGTCACTAGGTAAGGACACCGCAAGATTGAACCCAAAGCTAAGCATTTCTCCCATGGCAAGAAAGATCAATCTAGTAGGCCAAACCAAACTGATAATTCGAAGGGACTTGAAAAGATAACTCAATCATACATAAAAGAATTCAGAGAAGATTCAAATATTATTTATAGATAAACTTGATCATAAACCACAATTCATCGGATCTCGACAAACACACCGCAAAAAGAGTTTACATCGAATAGATCTCCACAAGAGAGGGAGAGAACATTGTATTGAGATACAAAAAGAGAGAAGAAACCATCTAGCTAATAACTATGGACCCGTAGGTCTGTGGTAAACTACTCACAACTCATCAGAGGGGCAAGGATTTTGATGTAGAGGCCCTCCATGGTCGACTCCCCCTCCGGCAGAACGACGACAAAGGCTCCAAGATGGGATCTCGCGGATACAGAAGGTTATGGTGGTGGAAATTGTGTTTCGTCCTGCTCCTGGATGTTTTCGGGGTACGTAGGTATATATAGGAGGAAGAAGTACGTCGGTGGCCGCCCGAGGGGCCCACGAGATAGGGGGTGCGCCCTACAGGGGGGCGCCCTCCTATCTCATGGGAGCCTCGGCTGCTTCTTGACTTGCACTCCAAGTCCTCTGGATCTCGTTCATTCAAAAAATCACGCTCCCGAAGGTTTCATTCCATTTGGACTCCGTTTGATATTCCTTTTCTTCGAAGTGCTGAAATAGGCTAAAAAACAGCAATATGGGCTGGCCCCCCGGTTAGTAGGTCAGTCCCAAAAATGATATAAATGTGTAAAATAAATCCCATAAACATCCAAAAGGGGTAATATAATAGCATGGAACAATCAAAAATTATAGATACGTTGGAGACGTATCAAGCATCCCCAAGCTTAATTCCTGCTCGTCCTCGAGTAGGTAAATGATAAAAAAGAAATTTTTGGTGTGGAATGCTACCTAGCATAATTCTCAATGTAATTTTCTTTATTGTGGCATGAATGTTCAGATCCAAATGATACAAAATAAAAGTTCATATTGACATAAGAAATAGTAATACTTCAAGCATACTAATCAAAGTAATCATGTCTTCTCAAAATAACATGGCCAAAGAAAGTTATCCCTACAAAATCATATAGTTTGGCTGTTGCTCTATCTTTATCACACAAAGTATTTAATCATGCACAACCCCGATGACAAGCCAAGCAATTGTTTCATACTTTAATAATCTCAAACTCTTTCAACTTTCACGCAATACATGAGCGTGAGCCATGGACATAGCACTATATGTGGAATAGAATGGTGGTTGTGGAGAAGACCAAAAAGGAGAAGATAGTCTCACATCAACTAGGCGTATCAACGGGCTATGGAGATGCCCATTAATAGATATCAATGTAAGTGAGTAGGGATTGCCATGCAACGGATGCACTAGAGCTATAAATATATGAAAGCTCAACAAAAGAAACTAAGTGGGTGTGCATCCAAATCGCTTGCTCATGAAGACCTAGGGCATTTTGAGGAAGCCCATCATTGCAATATACAAGCCAAGTTCTATAATAAAAAATTCCCACTAGTATATGAAAGTGACAACATATGAGACTCTCTATCATGAAAATCATGGTGCTACTTTGAAGCACAAGTGTGGAAAAAGAGATAGTAGCATTGTCCCTTCTCTCTTTTTCTCTCATTTTATATTTTTTCTTTTCTTTTTTTCTTCTTTTTTTTCTTTGGCCTTTTTTTCTTTTTGGCCTTTCTATTTTTTTCCTTTTCTCTCTTTTTTTCTTTTTCTTTTTGTAAAGTCTGAAGTCTCATCCCGACTTGTGGGGGAATCATAGTCTTCATCATCCTTTCCTCACTAGGACGATGCTCTAATAATGAAGATCATCACACTTTTATGGATTTACAACTCAAGAATTACAACTCAAAGCTAGAACAAGATATGACTCTATATGAATGCCTCCGGCGGTGTACCGGGATATGCAATGAATCAAGAGCGACATGTATGAAAATTATGAAGGTGGCCTTGCCACAAATACAATGTCAACTACATGATCATGCAAAGAGCAATATGAAAAATTTAATGTGTGTCATATGAACGGAATGGTGGAAAGTTGCATGGCAAGATATCTCGGAATGGCTATGGAAATGCCATAATAGGTAGGTATGGTGGCTGTTTTGAGGAAGGTATATGGTGGGTGTATGGTACCGGTGAAAGTTGCACGGTACAAGAGAGGCTAGCAATGATGGAAGGGTGAAAGGATGCGCATAATCCATGGACTCAACATTAATCAAAAGAACTCATGCACTTATTGCAAAAATTTAGAAGTCATCAAAAACCAAAGCACTATGCGCATGCTCCTAGGGGGATAGGTTGGTAGGAAAAGACCATCGCTCGTCCCCGACCGCCACTCATAAGGAAGACACTCAATAAATAAAATTGTGCTCCAACTTCATCACAAAGTGGTTCACCATACGAGCATGCTACGGGAATCACAAACTTCAACACAAGCATTCTTTAAATTCATAATCACCCAACTAGCATGACTTTAATATCACTACCTCCATATCTCAAAACAATTATCAAGCATCATATTGATCATAGCATCCAATTCACTTTCTATGATAGTTTTTATTATACCGAACTTCGATGCTCATCATTCTAGGACCAACTTTAAAACCATAGCAAATACCATGTAGTTCTAAAAGACTCTCAAAATAATATAAGTGAAGCATGAGAGACTAGTAATTTCTTCAAAATTAAGACACCACCGTGCTCTAAAAGATATATGTGAAGCACTAGAGCAAAACTATCAAGCTCAAAAGATATAAGTGAAGCACATAGAGTATTCTAGCAAATTCTAATCAAATAGGCTTATCCCAAAAGGTGTGTTCAGCAAGGATGATTGTGGTAAACTAAAAAGCAAAGACTAATATAATACATGACGCTCCAAGCAAAACACATATCATGTGGCGAATAAAAATATAGCTTCAAGTAAAGTTACCAATGAACGAAGATGAAAGAGAGGATGCCTTCCCGGGGCATCCCCAAGCTTAGGATTTTGGCTATCCTTGAATATCTTGGGGTTCCTTGGGAATACCCAAGCTTAGGCTCTTGCCACCCTTTATTCCATAGTCCATAAAAGCTTTACCCAAAACTTGAAAACTTCACAACACAAAACTCAACAGGAAATCTTATAAGCTTCGTTAGTGAAAGAAAACAAAACCACCACATAACATACTGTAATTAACTCATTCTTTATTTATTTTGGTGTTAAACCTACTGTATTACAACTTCTCTATGGTTTATAAACTAATTTACTAGCCATAGATGCATCAAAATAAGCAAACAACAAACGAAAAACAGAATCTGTCAAAAACAGAACAATCTGTAGCAATCTGTAACTAACGCAAACTTCTGGAACTCTAAAAATCCTACAAAAATAAGAAGTCCTGGAAAATTTGTTTATTTATCAGCAGAAAAAAGAATCAACACAAACTCACGTTCCTGTGATTTAACAAAATTATATTCGTGCGCGCAAAGTTTCTATTTTTCAGCAGAATCAAATCAACTATCATCATAGGTTATCCTATAGGTTCTACTTGGCAAAAACACTAATTAAAAGATAAAAACACATCTAAACAGAAGGTAGATGCAAGATTTATTACTAAACAGGAGAAAAAACAAAAAAACATAAAGAAAATTGGGTTGCCTCCCAACTAGCGCTATCGTTTAACGCCCCTAGCTAGGCATAAAAGCAAAGATAGATCTAACGGGTGCCATAATAATAAGATAGATATTGAAAGCTCATCTCATATTCTCTATGTTCGGCAGAAAGTTTTCTATGAATCAAGCAAAATTAATCAAAAGGGCTAAATTTAGTGAGACAAATGTCCCCAAGATCAATCACAGGAGGAACGGGTTCCTCCTTTGGCCCTTCATAGTGCACAACTATTTCATCACTAAAAGCATTCTTTTGGCAAAATCTTGTGAGTCTATACTCAAGAGAGTATCCTAGCTCATTGTTTCGAAGAGCAAAATCATTATTAAGCTCGTTAATGCAATCAACCAAGACATTGGTAGGAACCTTTTTCTAAGGTTTTCATTAAAAGCAACATAGTCCGAAGATTGAAAACGCCTAAATTCCTCTTGATCATAGAGGATCGCCTCTATGGGAGGACGACCGGCGTCCACCCTATAGTGCGCAAAGATTTCTTTGGCCTCTCTTATGATAAATCTAAACTCATGAGCCAAAAAGATAGTAACAGCGCGTTTAACAGAAGAATGCTCAATATTGGAAAATTCTAGAAAAGTTCTTTGTATGCAAGGGTGCATATGCATAAATTGTCTTTCAAGTTCAAGCACTAGCATAGCAATGGCATCTGCAAGGCTACTAGTTTTATGAAGGATAGAACCACCCATGGAAGGTAAAGCACCAGCACAAGTAAAGAAATCTTGAATAACACTTTTTCCAATGATGTTACCACTATCGATTCGAAACTTTTTAGTATGCAAGATAGGGGGTTCTTCAGCCGGAGCAGCAGAATTTTCCATGTTATCATGGTTGTCCATATTGACGATAATCTCCCCAATTTAAGACATAACGGCAAAAAAAGCAAGGAGAAAGAAAGCGAGCGAAAGAGAGGGGAGGAGATTGGGAAAGAGAGGGCGAATAAAACGGCAAGGGTGAAGTGGGTGAGAGGAAAACCAGAGGCAAATGGCAAATAATGTAAATGCGAGGGAGATGGGTTTGTGATGGGTACTTGGTATGTCTTGACTTGAGCGAAGACCTCCCCGGCAACGGCGCCAGAAATCCTTCTTGCTATGTCTTGAGCTTGCGTTGATTTTCCTCGAAGAGGAGAGGGTGATGCAGCAATAGTAGCGTAAGTATTTCCCTCAGTTTTTGAGAACCAAGGTATCAATCCAGTAGGTGGCTCCTCAAAAGTCCCACGCACCTACACAAACAAACAAAGAACTGGCAGCCAACGCAATAAAGGGGCTAACAATCCCTTCATGGCCACTTGCGAAAGTGAGATCTAATAAAGATAGTATGATAAGGTAATTATATTTTAGGTATTTTATAATATAGATGCAAAAAGTAAAGATGCAAATAAAGTAGATTGGAAGCAAATATGATAAGAGATAGACCCGGGGGCCATAGGTTTCACTAGAGGCTTCTCTCAAGATAGCATAAGTATTACGGTGGGTGAACAAATTACTGTTGAGCAATTGATAGAAAAGCGAATAATTATGAGATTATCTAGGCATGATCATGTATATAGGCATCACGTCCATAACAAGTAGACCGACTCCTGCCTACATCTACTACTATTACTCCACACATCGACTGACTCCTGCCTGCATCTAGAGTATTAAGTTCATAAGAACAGAGTAAGGCATTAAGCAAGATGACATGATGTAGAGGGATAAACTCAAGCAATATGATATAAACCCCATCTTGTTATCCTCGATGGCAACAATACAATACGTGCCTTGATGCCCCTGCTGTCACTGGGAAAGGACACCACAAGATTGATCCCAAAGCTAAGCACTTCTCCCATGGCAAGAAAGATCAATCTAGTAGGCCAAACCAAACTGATAATTCAAAGAGACTTGCAAAGATAACTCAATCATACATAAAAGAATTCAGAGAAGATTCAAATATTATTCATAGATAAACTTGATCATAAACCCACAATTCATCGGATCTCGACAAACACACCGCAAAAAGAGTTTACATCGAATAGATCTCCACAAGAGAGGGAGAGAATATTGTATTGAGATCCAAAAAGAGAGAAGAAGCCATCTAGCTAATAACTATGGACCCGTAGGTCTGTGGTAAACTACTCGCAACTCATCGGAGGGGCAAGGAAGTTGATGTAGAGGCCCTCCGTGGTCGATTCCCCCTCCGGCAGAACACCGGCGAAGGCTCGAAGATGGGATCTCGCGGATACAAAAGGTTACGGTGGTGGAAATTGTGTTTCTTCCTGCTCCTGGATGTTTTTGGGGTACATAGGTATGTATAGGAAGAAGAAGTACGTCGGTGGCCGCCCGAGGGGCCCACGAGACAGGGGGCACGCCCTACAGGGGGGCCCTCCTATCTTGTGGGAGACTCGGCTGCTTCTTGACTTGCACTCCAAGTCCTCTGGATCACATTCGTTCCAAAAATCACGCTCCCAAAGGTCTCATTCCGTTTGGACTCCGTTTGGTATTCTTTTTCTTCGAAATACTGAAATAGACAAAAAACAGTAATATGGGCTGGGCCTCCGGTTAGTAGGTTAGTCCCAAAAATGATATAAATGTGTAAAATAAAGCCCATAAACATCCAAAAGGGGTAATATAATAGCATGGAACAATCAAAAATTATAGATACGTTGGAGACGTATCATGTCCCATACCAAACAAGTCCCCTGGTTTGTCACCGCGAAAATGCGGTTAGAAAGGAGCACAGCGTCTTCGTACTCGTACGGCAACAAACCGTCCACAGATAGCATGGTCCACCTTTGACCGCCATGTGCAGGGTTCGTGAAAGCAATCGCGATGTCGAACACATCGATGAGAGTGTAATTTTGATTGGCGGACGACCTTATCGAGGCTTCCGGGATTGCTATCTTCTTCAATTTCACCGTTGTTCCATCGTACTAATTCAGGTGATGGCCCGTTGCATGACTGATCCCAATATTGGACAAAGGTTCTACAGGAATGGTGTCACCGTTGTAATTATTGTGCAAATTGATGTTGGTACCCTCCCATACATATGCAAGCCAATCTCCACTGGCACCAAGCCTAACCTGTGAAACAGTGAGCAACAGGGGAATTAGGAAATGGACATAGAAGTAGTCTTTAGAATGCATTTACTACGTGATCAAACTTATCACTTACCTGCTCATCGAACAAAATCCGAGTTCCCCTCAACGTCGGCATCTCAATGGGCATCAACTAGCAACTACGACCATGCCGCGCTGGAGAGACTCCCAAGGAAACATCCTCGTGCGTTGCACGTAACATAAATATGCATTTGTATGAGTAGTTTACCTTGTGGGAGAAAAGGATGAATGAGGGAAGACCTTATTTAAAAAACAGAGTTGGTGATGATGGTGTGCCTGTCATCTTGCAATATAGGCCGTCCGATTTATATCTAACGGATAGGAAGAAAACTAAGGCAATTTTGCAAAAAGATACCCACACGCCTCTCCACATTTGCAAATAAGGCCTTCCCTCGTTCATCCTTTTCTCCAACAAGATAAACTACTCGTAAAAATGCATCTTGATGTTATGTGCAACGCATGGGTATTGATTTTGAACCGTTTCAGGTGTAGTACTGGTAGTTTGTAAAAGTACCAATTATTGTACTCAGTTTTCTAAGAAATTGTGGTAAAAAACGTTACTTGCAATGCATGCATGTGTGACCAATATAAATGACCAATAAAAAACTAGTACATGCACGCAACGATTTAATGGACATTGTAATCTCAACATGTGATGGGGAGCTCTAAATTTGAATTTGAAACTTATAAACGAAAAAAATCAGAACAACTAAACTGGAATAGAGGGAGTATACCATAGGATGTGTCCTATGCCAAACAAGTCCCCTGGTTTTTCACCGTGAAGATGCGGTTAGAAAGGAGCACATCATCTTCATACTCGTACGGCAACAAATCGGCCGCAGACAACATTTTCCACCTTTGACCGCCATGTGCAAGGTTCGTGAAATCAATCGCGATGTCGAACACCACGATGAGAGTGTAACTTTGGTTGGCGGACAACCTTATCGGGGCTTCCGGGATTGCTATCTTGTTCAATGTTATAGTGGTTCCATCATACCAATTCAGGCGATGGCCTGTTGCATGGTTGATCCCAATGTTGGACAAAGGTTCTACGAGAACGGTGTCACCAATTTTAAATGTTGTGCAAATTGATGTTGGTACCCCCCCCCGTACGTATGCAAGCCAATCTCCACTGCACCAAGCCTAACCTTTGAAACAGTGGGCAGCAGGGGAATTAGGAAATGGACACGGGAGTAGTCTTTAGAATGCATTTACTATGCCCCTCAACATCAGCATCTCAAGGGGCGTCAACTTGCAACTACAACCATGCCGCGCTGGAGAGACCCCCAAGGAAACATCCTCATGCATTGCATGTAACATCAAGATGCATTTGTATGAGTACTTTATCTTGTGAGAGAAATAGATGAACGAAGGAAGGCCTTATTTGCAAATGTGGAGAGGGTGTGGGTATCTTTTTGCAAAATTTCCATAGTTTTCTTCCTATCCGTCAGATATAAATTGGATGGCCTATATTGCAGGATGGCAGGCACACCATCATCACCAACTCTGTTTTTATAAGAGTAGTAGAAGAGAGATAGAGATAGATAGATAGATTATTATTATTATAAGAGTAGATAGAGCTTAGGGCATCTCTATCGGTGTCCTGGGAACCAGGGTACCCAGACTTGCCTGCCTGCGGCCCATAGCTTGGCTTCATCGACGGCCTGGTATGGCCCACTTTCAGCATCAACAAGACAAGACCCTTGCGAGGGGCCAAGCCTCACGAGGCGGACGACGCCAAGACCTCCGGAAGGAGAGCCCCCCTGGGGTAGCTCCTGAGGAGCGGAGATTCCTATGCAAGAGCCCACCTCGTCAGGATCAAGTGATGTAAGCCATGACGACCAAGGCCAGGCGGGCGCTAGCGGGCGCAGCGCAGCAGGTTTCCTCTTTGGTGCAAAGGAGGCAAGCACAGACACGGAGTCTCAAGGAGTTAGGCAAAGGTTTCCGTTCCCATGCTACAAGGCCAGGACCGCCAGGATGACAGGACGGAGGTCGTTGCCGAGCCCACCATGGCGTCACGGCCAGAAGCTTTGCAGGTGAAGACCACCTTTTGTCAGGATAAGATGTACTTCTTGTCCCCTTTCAAATTGGCTCTTGTGGTATCCCTTCCCGCCTTCGCTTCGGTGGAAGAGGACCAAGGCCACTATAAATATAGGTTTGCCGCCACCAAGGAGGAGAGGATCCTAGATCAATCGAATCCACTTCTCCCTGCTCCACTCGCAAACAAGAACAGACCTCCTGAGGTTGTTCTCCCCCTGTACTAGTTCATCCTCAGCCCACCGCGAGGCTAATCCACCACAAAGCAGGAGTAGGGTCTTACACCGCAAGGTGGCCCGAACCTGGGTAAACTGCCATGTCTCTTTCATTTCCCGTTCATTGGGCTAGGCTGTGAGAGCAACGAGTTGCCAGGCTGGGGAGATTGAGTTCTTCGCACACGCACCTGAGTTCGAACTTCTCTTGGGGTCTGTGGAGCCCTATATCTGACATTTGGCACACCAGGTAGGGGCATGTTGAAGGATTGCCTTCTCGTTGGCTGCGCCCCGTCCTCACCACCTAGCTTCGATGGCCTACGCCTCTCCACTCGCTGCCCCGCTGGGCGTGCTCGGAGATGCACCGGGCCTCTGGGCCCTCTCCCCCGCCCTTCGAGATGGCGTGGGGACCCCGCGGAGTTCCTCCAGGCATACGCGGAGGCCGTGTAGGAAGCTGGCGGCGATGACAAGGTCACGACAAATTGGCTCCCTATGGCTCTCAAGGGAGCACCGCGCGCCTGGCTCCTCGACCTGCCAAAATCCTCGATGGACTCATGGGAACAATTTCCCAACCTGCTCATCGCACGCTTCGCGGCACCGGCGCCCCATGCAGTCGCAACCATCCTTGGCGGGTTGCAGACCCCGGCCTCAGGCCGCCATGCCATGCAGTTCTTCGCCCAGGTGAGAGCCGCCTGATCACCACCGGGCTGGGTGGCACCTGAGGCCGACCTCACCTTCGACTCATCCCGAGGTCACGGTCGGTGCTGGTGCGTTTCCTATGCTCTGCACCCCACCATCTGCAATGTGGCATTCACTAGGACCCTAATCAACAGTGGCACCAGCCTCAACGTCCTATCCGTGGAGGCGTTCGGCCTGCTCCATTTACCTCATGGCCGGCTCCTCCTTACCAAGCCCTTCTCCGGGGTCGTTGACGGCTCCACCCTTCCCCTGGCGCAGATCCGCCTCCCCGTCACCTACAGTACGCGCATCAACTACCGCACTGAGCTCATCAACTTCGATGTCACCCGCATCGAGCTCGCGTACAACGCCATCCTTGGGTACCCAACCCTTGCCAAGTTCATGGCGACGACTCACCCTGGCAACAATGTCATGAAGATGCCGGGGATCAGGGGAGTCCTCACTGTATCAGGAGACACCAAGGACGCACTCACGGCCCTCAAGCTCGCCTTCAAGGTCGTAGTGGCTGCGCAGCCAGGCGCAGAGGACGCTCCGGAGGGCTCGAGGTCTGCGCCAACCAAGAAGAAGCAACTGTTCTCTCGGGATCTAGCCAAGACAAAGTGTGTGCCGGTTAACGAAGACGAGGAATCGAGACCTACCTTCACCATAGGCGCCCGCCTCGCCCCGGACCAGGAAGAAGCGTTGGTCTGCTTCCTCCGCGCGAACAAAGACGTGTTTGCATGGGAGGCCAAGTACCTGGTCGGCGTTCCTTGTGGAGTAATAGAGCACCACCTAATAGTGTGACCCAACATGCGCTCTGTAAAGTAGAAGGCATGGTGACAAGCTCCAGAGAAGCGGTCCTTCATCGTCCAGGAGACTTGCAAGCTGCAAAGGCCGGCATCATTTGGGAGGTATGACATCCGGAGTGGCTAACGAACCCAGTCATCGTCCCCAAGAAGGGTGGGAAGGAGCGCATGTGCGTCAATTTTAGAAGCCTCAACAAGGCGCAAGACCCTTTCCTCGTCCTGTGCATCGATCAGATTGTCGACTCCAGTGCCGAATGCGATATGTTGTGCTACCTGGTTGTCTTCTCAGGTGATATGTCTCCAACGTATCTACTTTTCCTAACGCTTTTCCTCTTGTTTTGGACTCTAATTTGCATGATTTGAATGAAACTAACCCTAGACTGGCGTTGTTTTTAGTAGAACTACCATGGTGTTATTTTTGTGCAGAAACAGAAGTTCTCGGAATGGAATGAAACTTTGGGAGGATTTTTATATCAAATAAGAGAATTTCTGGAGCCAGGATGGACCTGAGGGGAACCGGGATGGGCACAACCCACCAGGGCGCGCCATCCCCCCCAGGCATGCCCTGGTGGGTGCTTCCCATCTGGTGGCCCACCCTCAAACCGACGCTATAAAATCCCATATTTCCAGGAAAAAATCAGGGAGAAAGAATTATCGCGTTTATCGAGATGGAGCCACCGCCAAGCCCTGTTCTTCCTCGGGAGGGCAGATCTGGAGTCCGTTAGGGGCTTCGGAGAGGGGGATCTTCGATCTTCGTCATCACCAACACATCACCATCGCCAATTCCATGATGCTCCCCACCGGGAGTGAGTAATTCCTTCGTAGGCTCACTAGTCAGTGAGGAGTTGGATGTTATTCATCATGTAATCGAGTTAGTTTTGTTAGGGCCCGATCCCTAGTATCCACTATGTTCTGAGATTGATGTTGCTATGACTTTGCCATGCTTAATGCTTGTCACTTTGGGCCCGGGTGCCATAATTTTAGATCTGAACCATTTATGTTATCACCTTATTATCCATGTTCTAGATCCGATCTTGCAAGTTATAGTCACCTACTACATGTTATGATCCGGCAACCCCGGAGTGACAATAGTCGGGACCACTCCCGGTGATGACCGTAGTTTGAGGAGTTCATGCATTCATCGTGTGTTAATGCTTTGTTCCCGTTCTCTATTAAAAGGAGGCCTTAATATCCCTTAGTTTTCAATAGGACCCCACTGCTACGGGAGGGTAGGACAAAAGATGTCATGCAAAATCTTTCCATAAGCACATATGATTATTTACGGAATACATGCCTACATTATATTTATGAACTGGAGCTTGTGCCGTATCGCCCTAGGTTATAAATGTCTCATGATGAATATCACCCATGGAGTCACCAATCCAATGCCTATGAATTTATCTTATATTGTTCTTGCTAAGTTACTACTATTGCTACTGCTATGGTTACTGCTACAATATCACTGCTATCACTGTTACTGTTACCGTTACTACTACTGCTATCATCAAAACTATCATACTACTATGCTACTAATCACTTTGCTGCAGATAATTAATCTCCAGGTGTGATTGAATTGACAACTCAGCTGCTAATATGTTCAAATATTCTTTGGCTCCCCTTGTGTCGAATCTATAAATTTGGGTTGAATAGTCTACCCTCGAAACTGCTGCGATCCCCTATACTTGTGGGTTATCAAGACCTCTTTCTGGCGTCATCGCCGGGGAGGATAGCTATATTTTTTGAGTCACTTGGGATTATTATCATATTGTCACCATGAAGAATTTTAAGGATGCTAAGACTACGATTTTTCCCTCGAAGACAAGGGGAGGTAAGGAACTGCCATCCAGTTCTGCTTTAGATTCACCTTCTGTTATATTAAACTTGCAACTCCACAACATGCTATTAATTCTGATATGTCGCAAGTTATTGATGATGCTACTTCTGCTACGAATGTTACTCATGATGATGCTAGTACCTTACATGATGATGGTGTGCCACTAGGTGAATTTCTTGATGAACAAATTGCTATAGTAAGACAACATAATATTGTTGAATCTGATGATGAACTTGAAACTGAAAATACTGAAACACCTACTAGAACTAGTACTCCTAGATATGAATTACCAAAGGTACCGGAAAGTTATACTATGAGTGAGGAGGCAACCAGAGATATTCTTGCTTGTAAGGATAGAGATGATCTAGAGAAATTATTGTGCAAGTATAAAGCAAGATCTCTGAATGCTAAAATGAAATGTGATCCTGAGTTTGCTACTTCACCTATTGTTATTTCTGATAAGGATTATGAATTCTCTGTCGAGGTTAAATCTGATCCTTTTCATGGTTATGAAACTGAAACTGTTGTGGCACATCTTACTAAGTTGAGCGATATAGCTACCCTTTTTGCTCATGATGAGAAGATTCGTTATTATTATATTCTCAAGTTATTTCTGTTCTCATTAAAGGGTGATGCTAAAGCTTGGTACAATAATCTTGCTCCTGGCTGTGTGCGTAGTCCCCATGATATGATCTATTACTTCTCTGGAAAATATGTCCCTGCTCATAAGAAACAAGCTCCCTTGTAGGAAATATTTAACTTTGTGCAAATTGAAGAAGAGAGTATCCCACAAGCTTGGGGGAGGCTCCTACAATTTCTTAATGCTTTGCCTGATCATCCTCTTAAGAAAAGTGAAATACTTGATTTCTTCTATAATGGACTAACCGATGCTTCTAGGGACTTCCTAGATAGTTGTGCTGGTTGTGTTTTCAGGGAACAAACTATTGAGCAAGCTAAAGAATTATTGAATAACATATTGAAAAATTATGATGATTGGACTCCTCCTGAAGCACCTATTAAACCCACTCCAAAGAAGAGGGGTATCTTATATCTCAGTCCTGAAGATATGCAATAGGCAAAGAAATCTATGAACGAAAAAGGTATTAAGGCCGAGGATGTTAAAAATTTACCAACTATCGAAGAAATACATGGGCTTGAAGCACCACCACCACCTAAGGTGGTAGTATAGTGATGATCCTCATAATAAACATCCTAGTCAATGCCTTTATGAGTTTGATAATTACATTAGAAAGCAAGATCACTTCAATGCAAATGTTATGAAACAATTGAAATACAACACTGATATGATTGCTCGCTTAAGTGACTTTTTATTTAGAATCTCAAATGATGTTAAAGGTGTAGGAAAACATGCCTCTATGGTTCAAACTTAATTAGAACAAGTTGCTAAATCTCAAAGAGAGTTACTTGATGAAATGAACAATAATATAAGTGACTTTGCTGTTAGAGGAGCAACTTGAGGAGGTAAAATGACTCAGGAACCACTTTATCCTGAGGGACACCCAAAGAGAATTGAACAAGATTCTCAATGGAACAACACCACTACACCTAGTTCTTCTAAAAAGAAAAAGAAGATGAAAAATGATAAGACTTTGCATGCCTCTAGTGAACCTAAAGTAGAAAAACGTCCTGATAATGATAATGCAGTTTCTATCTCTGATGCTGAAACTTAATCTGGTAATGAACACTCACCTTCTGATAATGAGAAAGATAATGATGAGGTTCATGAAAACACTCAACCTAATGATAAAGAAACGGATAATGATGTTGAGATAGAACCAGCTGTTGATCTTGATAACCCACAACCTAAGAATAAAAGATATGATAAAAGAGACTTTGTTGCTAGAAAACATGGAAAGGAAAGAGAACCGTGGGTTCAAAATCCTATGCCCTTTCCACCTAAGTCAACTAAAAAGAAAGATGATGAAGAATTTGAACGCTTTGCTGAAATGATTAGGCTTGTCTTTTTGCACACTCGCTTGACTGATATTTTGAAAATGCCTCCTTATGCAAAGTATATGAAAGACATCATCACTAATAAGAGAAAAATATCAGAAGCTGAAATCTCCACTATGCTTGCTAATTATACTTTCGAAGATGGATACATAAAAAACTTGGAGATCCGGGAACACCAACTATACCTTGCTCCATTAAAACAAATTATGTGAAAACTGCTTTATGTGATTTGGGAGCTGGTGTTCGTGTTATCCCTTTCTCTTTATATAAAAGACTTGATTTGAATAAACTCACACCTACTGAAATATCTTTGCAATGGATGATAAATCAACTGCCATACCTATCAGTATTTGTGAGTATGTGCCCATTGTTGCTACTAATGTTACTATTTTGACTTACTTTGTTATACTTGAGATGCCCGAGGATGAAAACATGTCGATTATCCTTGGTAGACCCTTCTTGAGTACTACAGGGTCTGTTATTGATTGCAATAAAAGCAAGGTCACTTTTCATATCAATGGTAATGAGCATACAGTGCACTTTCCGAAGAAACAATTCCAAGTGAATGGTATTAATGTTATTGAAAAATCTCCGACAATCACTATTGGAAGTTTTCAACTACCTCTACCTACTGTTAAAAAGAAATATGAAATGCTTATTGTTGGGGACATTCATATCCCCATTGAGGTAACTTAGTGATTTACGAAAGTTCTTCGGTTTCATGCTAATCGAAAGTGGTTGTTAATAAGAGATCAACCTTATTAATGGATCATTATTTAGAGGTATGAATTTGATGAAATTAGTAAGCACTACCTTCTGTCCCTACCTTTTGTTTTCTGTTTTTATTAGTTAAATAAAATAAAATGCCATGCTTTGTCTTTTTTTGCTTTTTCTGTGCAATAAAAAATGACCCAAAAATAAAAGTTCTCAGAATGCTCTGAAAACTTGACATGATTTTTTTCTAAATATTTATGAATTTCTGGTGCAAATAATACCTGAGGCAGGTGCACCGGGTGGGCACAACCCACCTGGGCGTGCCAGCACCCCCAGGCGCGCCCTGGTGGGTGCTACCCACCTGGTGGGCCCCCTCACTTACTTCTTCCTCCCACACCACTCCATTCACGCAGAAAAAATCACCAACACACACACTCTCTCTCTCTCGTGTTCTTGCTCCCGAGACCACGAATTTCGATCTCTTTGCTCGAAGCTCCATTTCCGGAACTGTTTTGGGGATTTGTTGCTTGGTATGTGACTCCTCCATGTGTCCAATTAGTTTTTGTTTTAGTGGTTCATATTTAGAATAATTAGCTACTCTTGGTGCTACTGTAGATGAGCTTGCATGTTGAATTCTTAGAGTTCTAAGTAGTTTGAATGCTTGCTATGGCCTCTATACATCCATATGAGTAGTTGCTATCAATTTTGTGAAGTTTTGTTAATAAACTTTCATGACCAAAAAAATTCTGAAAATTTTACTCAAACATTATGAACTTCTTTGGAAGAGTTCTTCGAGAAGGAGATCCTCGGAGGCATCCTCTAGTAGCAGCTCCGTTCGCCGGTCCTATGCTGAACCAAGCGAAAAATCCATTCGAAGTGCCACCACCAAAACGTGCTTATGGCCATGCGATGATTACATGGCGAGAGTTGGTATTAAGGAGGAATTTGAGCAATTAGTTCATAATGCCGAACTCGGTCCCTACATTTCAGACATATTTGCCTGCGCCTACTCTTTTTGACTATCACAATGGATGAAGATATTTTGTTCTAGAGAGCGAGGCTCGAGCGCACAATGCAGCAGTGGAGGCAGCATGGTGGGCTGAGGCATCTGCACCGAGGGCCTCTGTGAGCTACCACATCAAGTACCATCCAGGCTACTAAGTGATTACCAAGCTAGGCCAAAAGCCTAAGCTTGGGGGAGTACATATTCCCACCGACATTACATTCATGTTCACATATTTCATTCCAGTTGTCGGTGTCCGCACTTTTTCATTGTATCATCCATGCTTAATTTATTTTTCTTGCTTTCTTCTTGTGTGTTTGAAAAACTTTGTGAAAATCCAAAAACATGTTTCTTGCTTCTTTTTTATTTTTCTTCCTAGTTCAAATTGTTGTAGCACTAAAAAGAAAACCCAAAAAGATTTCCTTATTCTTCTTTTACTTGTTGGGAGCTTTCCCATGTAAATAGTTTTTCTCAATTTTGCTTTTCCCGTTTTTGTTTGCTTGCTTTTGAAAAACCAAAAACTCCAAAAATATTTCAGTTTGTTTCTCTGAATTCTTTTTATTTTGTCGAGTCATACCGAGGAGAAGACCACGATGAAAATGTTGAGTGGCTCTCATTTGCATTATTGTTGATCTAACAAAGAGCCCATATTACCTTGTCTTCTCCTCCTGAATAAATGTTTGCAGATTCCAGCTTAGTCCACGACACTCTTGCACTATTATTATTTCAAATCGTTCGGTCGTGCAAGTGAAAGGCAATAATGACGATATTAGATGAACTGGTTGTGGCAGAGAGAAACGGGTATGAACTCGACTTGTTCTATTTTTGTAAATATGTTTAACCTAGTATCCATGCTTCAGCCTATTATGATCAAACATGTTTGCAATGACAATTAGAGATTATAGTTTCTCATGCCATGCATAAGTAGCTAGGAGTGAATAATGACTTATCTTGGATATCAACATTGCATTAAAACGATTCTGATGTAGTATGATGATACGATATCCTCCTCTGAATGTTCGAGTGGCTTGATTTGGCACATGTTCATGCATGTAGTTGAATCAAATCCAACTTAGCCTCTATGATATTTATGTTCATGGTGTTCATATCCTACTCATGCTAGTTTCCAATGTTACTTATGCATAATGCATGTTCATCACCATTGTTGCTCTCTAGATGGCCACTTCTCAACCTATTTGCTAGCCTTCGCCTGTACTAAGTGGGAACTCTGCTTGTACATCCCAAAACCTGAAACCCAAGTTATTCTAGATGAGTCCACCATACCTACCTATATGCGGTATTACCCTGCCGTCCTAAGTAAATTTGCATGTGCCACCTCTAAAAACATCAAATAAATATCCTTTTTGTGTGCCTGGATCGTTCATGGAACAACAGGAGGTGGTCGGTATCTTCCATGCTAAGCGGGTTGTTCTCAGGTCGAGTGTTTATTCACTCGCCATCGCACGAGAAAAGGGTGGTAATAGGGATGCCCAGTCCCAAGCTGCAAAAAAGAAAAGAGCTTACAAATGATCAAACAAAAACTCCTAATGGAGTCACAACCTTTACATTTCCGCTTGGGAACCACCACGAGCGTGCTTAGCATGGAAGATATGGATAACTGATGGTCGTGAAGTGAATGAGAAGGGTGAATGTCTTAAAATATCATTTACCTCTATTTTAAATCATGAGCTCGGGCACCTCTGCAAATCACTGCTTCCCTCTGCGAAGGAACTATCTATTTACGTTTATGTTGTGTCATCACCTTCTCAAATAAGCGCCACAACCTGAGAGCACTGTTGTCGTGCTGATGCATTGTGTATAGCTAATGTTGGGTGCATCATGACTGGATTTTTTTCTACCATGAATTACAATGTTTAGTCGCTGCTTGAACTTTGGGGGTGCTCTGCATTTATGTTTGCGGTCTCAGAAAGGGCTAGTGAGATACCACTATTGTCATATTATATCATGGTTGTTTTGACAACATGTTGCTATTTGAGATATCTTATTATTGCTCTCTAGTTGTTTATGTCATTGATATGAGTTAATATAATTTTTAAGAGTTATTGTCGACATGGTTAATTATAATCCTTGATGAAAACATGGGTGTTGTTTAAGCTTATTTATGAAACAAGAGCAAAAGAGTTCGTAAAAGTTTTTATTTTTCACTTTCAGTTTATCAACTGAATTGCTTGAGGACAAGCAAAGGTTTAAGCTTGGGGGAGTTGATACGTCTCCAACGTATCTACTTCTCCTAATGCTTTTCCTCTTGTATTGGACTCTAATTTGCATGATTTGAATGAAACTAACCCCGGACTGACGTTGTTTTCAGCAAAACTACCAAGGTGTTATTTTTGTGTAGAAATAAAAGTTCTCGGAATGGCATGAAACTTTGCGAGGATTTTTATATCAAATAAAAGAATTTCTGGAGCCACGATGGACCTGAGGGGGGCACCTGGGTGGGCATAACCCGCCAGGGCGCGCTAGCCCCCCCCCCCCCAGGCACTCCCTGCTGGGTGCTTCCCACCTGGTGGCCGGTGACCCTCAAACCAACGCTATAAAATCATATATTTCCAGAAAAAATCAGGGAGAAAGAATTATCACGTTTCACGATACGGAGTCGCCTCCAAGCCCTGTTCTTCCTCGGGAGGGCAGATCTGGAGTCCGTTTGGGGCTCCAAAGAGGGGATCTTCGATCTTCGTCATCACTAACACATCTCCATCGCCAATTCCATGATCCTCCCCACAGGGAGTGAGTAATTCCTTCGTAGGCTCGCTGGTCGGTGAGGAGTTGGATGAGATTCATCATGTAATCGAGTTAGTTTTGTTAGGGCCTGATCCCTAGTATTGACTATGTTCTGAGATTGATGTTGCTATGACTTTGCCATGCTTAATGCTTGTCACTTTGGGCCGGGCTGCCATGATTTCAGATCCGAACCGTTTATGTTATCACCTTATTATCCATGTTCTAGATCCGATCTTGCAAGTTATAGTCACCTACTACGTGTTATGATCCGGTAACCCCGAGTAACAATAGTCGGGACCACTCCCGGTGATGACCGTAGTTTGAGTAGTTCATGCATTCACCATGTGTTAATGCTTTGTTCCGGTTCTCTATTCAAAGGAGGCCTTAATATCCCTTAGGTCCCAATAGGAACCCGCTGCTACGGGAGGGTAGGACAAAAGATGCCATGCAAGTTCTTTCCATAAGCACATATGACTATTTACGGAATACATGCCTACATTATATTTATGAACTGGAGCTAGTGACGTATCGCCCTAGGTTATAACTGTCTCATGATGAATATCATCCAATGAGTAACCGATCCAATGCCAACGAATTTATCTTATATTGTTCTTGCTAAGTTACTACTGTTGCTAGTGCTATCGTTACTGCTACAATATCACTGCTATCAATGTTACTGTTACCGTTACTACTGCTGCTATCATCAAAACTATCATACTACTATGCTACTAATCACTTTTCTGCAGATAATTAATCTCCAGGTGTGGTTGAATTGACAACTCAGCTGCTAATACCTTCAAATATTGTTTGGCTCCCCTTGTGTCGAATCTATAAATTTGGGTTGAATACTCTACCCTCAAAAACTGTTACGATCCCCTATACTTGTGGGTCATCATCAGGATATCATCAAATCAAGATGCCGGTACAAGATGTTGAGAAGACGGTGTTCCTGACCCCGTGCGGGGTGTACTACTACACTTGCATGCTGTTCGGGCTGCGCAATGCCGGAGAAACCTTCTAGCGGTTGATGCACATCGCTCTGGATTAGCATTTCGGGAGGAACGCCAAAGCATATGTCGACGACATAGTGGTAGGTCTAAGGAGGCGAGAACCATTGTCGAGGACCTGGAGGAGACGTTTGCCAGCTTGCACAAGCTAAACCTACGACTCAACCCGAAAAATGTGTGTTTGGCGTCCCATCAGGCAAGCTGTTGGGCTTCCTGGTGTCGCACAGAGGGATCGAAGCTAACCTGGAGAAGATCTAAGCCATAGAAATGATGATCCGCCATAAACCCTCAAGGAAATGCAGAAGCTGGAGGGCTGCGTAACCTCGTTGGGGCGTTTCATCTCCAAGCTAGGTGAGCATGACCTCTGTTCTTCAAGTTGATGAAGAACAAGGGCCCCGCTCGAGTTGACCCCGGAGGCCGACGAGGCCTTGCAAGACCTCAAGAGATACCTCACCAGCCCGCAGGTGATGGTCGCGCCTTGCCCCCTCGAACCCCTGGTGCTCTACCTGTCTACCACACCTCACTCAATGGCGCTCATGGCTGTCTGGGTAGAGTGTTTGGCCGAGGGCATGCGGTGCAGCACCCCGCGCCAGACCAAGGTGCCGCACCCTGAAGACAACGCCATGGAGGTCTTGGGCGTTCCCCAGGATGGTGGGGCTCCTGAGTTTCCGATCGCCCGGTGGGCGTTCCCTAGGATGGTAGGGCTCCTGAGTTTCCGATCGCCCCACCGGGCGACCGGGCTCCTGAGCCCCCCCTCCCCAACCTCAACAAGCACAGGACCCCACCAACATGGAATCCCTCGTCGAGCACCCCGTGTACTTCATCAGCATGGTGCTATGCGATGTGCGGGCGCGCTACCTGATGAAGCCATGTACCTAGGGTAGGGTCATGAACCTGACCAAGGTACCCTCCCCAAGGACATCTCTTAGAAGAAGCCGTCTTCCAGTCGACCAAGAGGGACTCCACTCGACGGACTAGAAGACACTCGACGAACCTCAAGACACTCGACCATGAAGACTCACTCGACCATCAGGAGTTCAGGATCTACTCTGTATCCAAACGGTCTGTAATTAAGTAGTCTTAATGGTCATGATGGCACTTTATGTAGGGCGTTACCAGTAACGCCAGACCTTAATGTACTTTAACCCTCTGCTACATGGGCTGGCTAGGGTCTTGGCGTCCTCTATATAAGCCACCCCCCTCCACTGGTAGAAGGGTTCGCACCCCTGTAACTCTCACACACATAATCCAGTCGACCGCCTCCGGGCTCTGAGACGTAGGGTTGTTACTTCCTCCGAGAAGGGCCTGAACTCGTAAAACACCTGTGTGTACAACTACTCCATAGCTAGGATCTTGCCTCTCCATACCTACCCCCCATTCTACTGTCAGACTTAGAACCACGACAGTTGGCGCCCACCATGGGGCAGGTGTCTTAGCGACTTGTTGGAGAAGTTGCAATCTTTTCGATTCCCATCATCATGGTTTCAGGTGGAGTTTTGATTGAGGGCCGCGAGATCCATCTCGGCGCGCTCACATTCGTCGCTGATGACTCTGCCTGGCTGCAGGAGGCTCCGCTCGACGTGGATGTGCTCCCAGTCCGTGGAGCTACGCACTTTCGAGCATGCGTCTGCGGCGTCCTTCCGCGGCAGCTGTCGACTCAGTATCAGCCAGCTTTCGTGTCATCCTCCCTTCCAGCTTCCTGCCGGCGTAAGCGCTCCGGTCGGTCGAGGCTTCAGCGGTGGGTGAGGCACGCAGTGGCTTGCCAGTCGACCACTGCCCAAGTCACGGCAATCGAGCCCGACGAATTTCTCTACGGCCTGTTCGACTAGCTCCACAGAGACAGCATCCGAATGCGACAGCAGTGATCCGACGGCGGAGGTCCTGATGGTCAATGGGCCGCACGTTCCTCCCGGCTTTCCTGGTGCCGAGGGAGGCAACGGCGGGGGCGACCCGTTGCACGACCATGAGGAGTACCACCCCGAGCCCCTCGACTCGCAGCAGAGGGAAGAGCTTCGCCACCGGAACATGGATGCGCTCCATACTCCGATAGTTGGAGAAACCCCTGAGGCTCGCGCCTTAGAGGACGCGCGCTTGGCCAACCTGGTTGAGCGCACTCGACTGGAGAACCTTTAGCGGGCACTCGACGAGCGCGCGCGGCAACGGATTCCAGACTCCAGTCGACGCCAAATCTTCAAACCCCCAACTCAGGTATACCGCACTCCAATCCAGAATTTGGCAGCTGCAACGCGCATAGCAGAGTCGATTCAGCCTTCCCAGTCAGAGGCTGGCAGAGGCTTGATGCAGATCAGGGATTTGCTCCGAGCAGCTGGAGATCAGAATTCGGCTGTGTCGCAGTCGCGGAACAGGATTCATAGCAGGTCCGTGGCGGCGAATACTGTCCAGTCAGCTCATAGCTCCAGATCGCCCCCGAGGCGTGAAGGGCATGGTGACCGACACGATCAGTACAGGAACTGTGAGCAGGATGATCACCGAGTCGATCGCCACGATCGGCGTCGAGTGCCCACTCCTCCCCGGAGGCGTGGATCATATATGCCTCGGCAGTAGGATGACCGACGCCAGTACAGTGGCGGGCGAAGAATTCTAGTCGACCCGAGAGAACCAGGCTTTGATGCGAGATCCATCATCATTCAAGGTCTGGTCGACCGGAACAGAGCCCATAGAGAGGGTAATGACAGAGATGTACCCACCAGCAGCCGAGTGCACGTCTCCGGGCCAGAGTGTTTCAGCAGAGCCATCAGAGCCGCGGTGATTCCTCCCAACTTCAGGTTGGCGATTGGAGTCAGCAAGTTCAACGGTGAGTCCAAGCCCGATACTTGGCTTGAGGACTACCGAGTGGCTGTTCAGATCAGCGGTGGAAATGACGAGGTGGCCATGAAGCATCTGCCTCTCATGTTGTAAGGGTCAGCCAGGGCATGGCTGAATCAGTTGACACCCAGCAGCATCTACACGTGGGAGGATCTCTCCCGAGAGTTTGTCAGGACATTCGAAGGAACGTGCAAGCGGCCGGCGGGACTGACAGAGCTGCAATCTTGTGTACAGAAGTCGAATGAGACTCTGAGGGATTACATCCAGAGATGGATCATGCTGCATCACACAGTGCAAAACGTATCTGATCACCAGGCAGTTTGCGCCTTCAAGGAGGGCGTAAAGTACAGGGAGCTAAGTCTGAAATTCGGTCGAACCGGAGACATATCTCTGAGTCGAATGATGGAAATTGCCACCAAGTATGCCAATGGTGAGGAAGAGGATCGGCTCCGGAGCGGCAAGCACAAGTCAATCGCACAGGACACCGGAGGCGTAAATTCTAGTCGGAAGCAAAAGCGTAAAGCCGAGCCAGCCGCTCCTGGAGAAGCCTTGGCCCTGAACCAAGGAAAGTTCAAAGGGAAACCCAAGGGGCCTTGGAACCCCAAGAAAGTTAAAGATAAAGAAGGAAATGACGTGTTGGATTTACCATGTCACATCCACACCAAGAAAGACAAAGAGGGTAATTTCATCTACCCGAAGCATACCACTCGACAGTGTCGGCTCCTGATACAGCAGTTCCAAGGAAAGTAGTCCAAGGATAAAGAAAAAGAGTCGGATAAGGTTAAGGACAAGGAGGATAGTGACGGGGAATATCCGCAGGTCAATTCCACCTTGATGATTTTTGCTGATGTTGAGAGCAAAAACCGACTAAAAGTTATAAACCGAGAGGTAAATATGGCTGCTCTGTCAACACCCAATGACCTGAAGTGGTCTCAGACTGCCATTACATTCGACCAATCTGACCACCCCACGCACATCGCCACCCCTAGGAGGCAAGCACTGGTGGTCGATCCCGTCGTCGAAGGCACTCGACTGACCAAAGTGTTGATGGACGGCGGCAGCAGTTTGAATATACTATATGCTGAGATGCTGAAAGGGATGGGCATTCCGATGTCCAGGCTGAGCACAAGCAACATGAGTTTTTATGGAGTCATCCCTAGCAAGAAGGCCGCATCACTCGGCCAGATTGCTCTTGACGTAGTTTTTGGTGATTCAAAGAATTTCCGCAAAGAGAAGCTGACATTTGAGGTTGTGGATTTCCAGAGTGCCTATCATGCAATTTTGGGCATGCCAGCTTATGCACGTTCTATGGCTCGACCATGTTACGTGTACCTCAAACTAAAGATGCCAGGCCCTAAAGGCGTGATCACTGTCACTGGTAACCGCAAGAAGGCAGAAGAGTGCTTCCAGAAGGGCTCGAAGATCGCGGATGCTCAGATGGTGGCAGAAGAGTGGCAGGAACACCAAAGGAACGCAGACCCGAGTGATTTGTTGCGAGCCAAGAAGCCTGCTACGGAATCAGCGTTTCAATCGTCCGGTGAGACAAAACCTGTTCACATCCACCCGACCGACCCAAACGTTGCTCTGACTCATATCTCCACAACACTCGACTCCAAATAGGAAGAAGCGCTCATCCAGTTCCTCCGTGAGAACTGGGACATCTTTGCATGGAAACCTTCTGACATGTCGGGTGTACCCAGGGGACTGGCTGAGTATCGTCTACGAGTCGATTCAGAGGCAAAACCTGTGAAGGAACATCTGTGATGGTCCGCCATCCAGAAAAGGAAGGCCATTGGCGAAGAAGTGGCTCGGCTCCTAGCAGCAAAGTTTATCCGTGAGATTTACCACTCCGAGTGGCTCGCCAATGTCGTCATGGTCCCCAAAAAGGACAATTCGCTTCGCATGTGCATCGATTTCAAGCATATCAATCGGGCCTGCCCGAAAGATCATTTTCCTCTTCCCCCGACCAAATAGTCGACTCGACTGCGGGATGTGAGCGACTTTCTTTCTTGGACGCTTATTCCGGGTACCATCAGATCCGTCTGTTTGGACCCGATGAGATCAAAACGGCTTTCATCACCCCATTCGGGTGCTTCTGTTATGTCACCATGCCATTCGGCCTCAAGAATGCTGGAGCCACATTCATGAGGATGATTTAGAAGTGTTTGCTCACTCAAATCAGTCAGAATGTGGAAGCGTACATGGATGACATTGTGGTCAAGTCACGGAAAGGTTCCGACTTGCTGACTGACCTCGCTGAAACATTTGCCAACCTCAGGAGGTATGATATCAAGCTTAATCCATGAAAGTGCACATTCGGTGTTCCTGGCGGAAAGTTACTCGGTTTTCTCATTTCCGAACGAGGAATCGACGCCAACCCAGAAAAACTTGGCACTATACTATGAATGAAACGCCCTGTGCGTGTGCACGATGTCCAGAAACTTACTGGATGCTTGGCCGCATTAAGTCGATTCATCTCTCGCCTCGGTGAAAAGGCATTGCCTCTTTACCGACTGATGAAGAAGTCGGACAAGTTCGAGTGGACTCCAAAAGCTGATGCAGCGTTTGCAGAGTTAAAAACCCTACTTTCCACCCAGCCGGTGTTTGCTGCCCCAATCAGCAAAGAGCCTTTGCTGCTTTACATTGCAGCCACAGGACAAGTCATTAGTACTGTACTTACAGTCGAGCGGGAAGAGAAAGGGAAAGCCTTCAAAGTTCAGCCCTAGTGTATTACATTTCCGAAGTCCTGACCCCATCCAAGCAACGATACCCTCATTATCAGAAGCTTGTATATGGGATTTATATGACCACAAAGAAAGTTGCTCACTACTTCTCTGACCATATTATCACAGTCGTCACCGACGCCCCCTTATCAGAGATTCTGCACAACAGAGACGCAACCGGTCGAGTGGCAAAATGGGCGATTGAACTTCTTCCCCTAGATATCAGATTTGAGGCAAAGAAAGCTATCAAGTCCCAAGCAATAGCAGATTTCCTCCCCGAGTGGACTGAACAGCAGTTACCAACCCAAGTTCACTCGTAGCACTGGACTATGTTCTTCGATGGCTCCAAAATGTTGAATGGTTCCGGGGCTGGAGTGGTCTTGGTTTGCCCCCGAGGAGATAAGCTCAGATATGTACTCCAGATTCACTTTGATTCCTCCAACAATGAAGCAGAATACGAAGCACTCTTGTACGGGTTGCGTATGGCCATTTCACTCTGCGTCCGTCGCCTCATGGTCTACGGCGACTCGGACTTAGTGGTCAACCAAGTGATGAAGGAGTGGTACGTCAGAAGCCCAGCCATGACTGGATACTGCAATGCAGTCAGAAAGCTGGAGAAGAAATTTGAGGGATTAGAGCTCCATCACGTTCCCCGACTGAGAAATCAAGCAGCCGATGACTTGGCCAAGATAGGTTCCAAGAGGGAAGCCATTCCGAGTGGCGTGTTTTTGGAACATGTTCACACGCCGTCGGTTCAAGAAGATCCTTTCACTGAGGAAGCCCCGCAGCCAAAAAGCGCCACAGATCCGACTGAAGTCGAGGTCCCAGCTGTGGTCGACTTGATCATGGAAGTTCTGGTCATCACTCCCGACTAGACAGTGCCCTATATCGCCTATATTCTGAGGAAAGAGCTCCCCGAGAATGAAGAAGAGGCTCGGGAGATCGTCCGCCGATCGAAAGCCTTCACCGTCATGAGGGGACAGTTATACAGAGAAAGTGTGACTGGAGTCAGCCAGAAATGCATAACACCAGAGGAAGGTCGAATGATTCTCAACGACATCCACTCGGGGACCTGTGGCCATCATGCGTCCTCTCGGACCATCGTGGCTAAAGCATACCGAGCGGGTTTTTTACTGGCCCAGAGCAAATGAGATGGCGAAAGAGATAGTCGACAAGTGTGAAGGATGTCAATTTTAATCCAATATGTCACACAAACCCGCCTCAGCTTTGAAGACCATTCCACTCGTATGGCCTTTTGCTGTATGGGGGTTGGATATGGTTGGACCTATGAGGACAGGCAGAAAGGGCTACACCCATGTGTTGGTAGCAGTCGACAAGTTCACTAAGTGGATCGAGGCTAAACCCATCAAGAATCTGGATGCCGGCACTGCCGTCAGCTTCATCAGGGAGTTGGTATTCAGATATGGAGTTCCCCACAATATCATCACGGACAATGGGTCAAACTTCGACTCCGAAGAGTTCAGAGCCTTCTGCGCATCTCAAGGTACACGAGTCGACTACGCTTCAGTCGCCCACCCTCAGTCGAATGGGCAAGCAGAACAAGCAAATGGCTTAATTCTCAAAGGGTTGAAACCCCGACTGATGTGCGACCTCAAACACGCAGCTGGTGCATGGGTCGACGAACTTCCGTCGGTGCTTTGGGGATTAAGGACCACGCCAAATCGGTCGACTGGGAGGACTCCGTTCTTCTTGGTCTACGGAGCTGAAGCAATCTTGCCGAGTGACCTGCTTCACAACGCACCCCGAGTCGAACTCTACACCGAAGCTGAAGCAGAGCAAGCCCGACAGGACGCAGTTGACCTTCTAGAAGAAGAAAGAGAGATGGCCTTGATCCGATCGACCATTTACCAGAGGACTTGCGTTGCTTCCATGCCAGAAATGTGAAGAGTCGAGCTTTCCAGGAGGGAGATTTAGTTCTCCGAGTGGATCAATAGAAACCACACAAGATTGCTCCTACTTGGGAAGGTCCCTTCATCGTCACCATGGTTCTCCATAATGGGGCATACCGCCTTTACAATGTCGAGCACCAGATTGGTGAGCCCAGAGCATGGAACGCGGACTTACTCCGCCCTTTTTATACTTAAGTTTTTCATTCGGACGAGTTGTAATAAAAAGTACTCCTGTAGTATATTCATCAAAGAAAGGAGTTTCATAATTTTCTTAGTAATTGTCATTGCTTTTGCTCTCATAAATCTGTCCCCCAGTGGGTAGCTTAGCTGCGAACCCGGTTCGCCTAAGCTTGTAAAAAAATCCTACCGAGTGGTAAGCCAGCCCTCCACTCGGAGGCTTAGCTGCGAATCCGTTTTGCCTAAGTGAACAAATTCCTACCGAGTGGTAAGCCAGCCTTCCACTCGGGGGCTTAGCTGCAGCCCAGTGCTCGCCTAAGTTTTCTAAAATCCTACCGAGTGGTAAGCCAGCCTTCCACTCGGAGGCTTAGTTGCGAATCCGTTTCGCCTAAGTAACCAAAATCCTACCGAGTGGTAAGCCAGCCTTCCGCTCGGAGGCTTAGCTGCAGCCCAGTGCTCGCCTAAGATCTTGAAAATCCTACCGAGTGATAAGCCAGTCTTCCACTCGGAGGCTTAGCTGCAACCTTGTGTTCGCCTAAGAAAAGACATCGTATGCTTCGCAAGGAGGACGAGGCGCAGGTCAACCCCTCCTTCCTCCTTCCGAGCTACATCACAAACACACCGTGCGTCCAGCAAGGAGGACGAAGCGCAGGTCGACTGCTACCTTCTCCCCCAAAGCCGTGCCACGAAAATCCTACCGAGTGGAGAGCAAACCTCCCACTCGGGGGCTTAGCTGCAACCCAGTGCTCGCCTAAGTTTCTAAAATCCTACCGAGTGGAGAGCAAACCTCCCACTCGGGGGCTTAGCTGCAGCCCAGTGCTCGCCTAAGTTTCTAAAATCCTACCGAGTGGAGAGTAAACCTCCCACTCGGGGGCTTAGCTGCAGCCCAGTGCTCGCCTAAGTTTCTAAAAACCTACCGAGTGGAGAGCAAACCTCCCACTCGGAGGCTTAGCTGCAGCCCAGTGCTCGCCTAAGTTTCTAAAATCCTACCGAGTGGAGAGAAAACCTCCTACTCGGG
>NC_041387.1:182741149-182769251 GCF_002162155.2 Triticum dicoccoides | reverse complement strand
CTCGCCTAAGTTTCTAAAATCCTACCGAGTGGAGAGCAAACCTCCCACTCTGGGGCTTAGCTGCAGCCTAGTGCTCGCCTAAGTTTCTAAAAACCTACCGAGTGGAGAGCAAACCTCCCACTCGGAGGCTTAGCTGCAGCCCAGCGCTCGCCTAAGTTTCTAAAATCCTACCGAGTGGAGAGCAAACCTCCCACTCGGAGGCTTAGCTGCAGCCCAGTGCTCGCCTAAGTTTCTAAAATCCTTCCGAGTGAAGAATAAGTTTCTCACTCGGAGGCCTGGTCGCAACCCAACACTCGCCCAGACATGACGAGCACAGGTTGATGACAATTTGTGCTTCACTCCTACCTACAAAAGAGCATTACAGATGCTAGTATATACTCCAACCCAAAGAAGATGGTTGTCCGAAAGAAGCAAACGTATTTCAACGGCAAATCAAGTTCGGATAACGTCCTACGGACCCAGAAGTGCTCAGGCATCAAGCCTGTTAAAGTTTGGCGGTTACAAAAATCACTCGGCATTCCGAGGCAAATTCAAATCATCAAGCAGAATAGTTTTTTACCCCTCTTGCGGAGGGCTGGAAGGTGCAACGAATTCGTCCAGGTCGATCCCATCTGCGATCCGAGTGGCAGCTGCGATGAAGGTCTCGATGAAAGAACGGAAGTCATGCTTCCTAGTATTGGCCACCTTGAGAGACACCAGCTTGTCTTCTCTCGCTTCTTTGAAGTGGAGACGGACCAAGGACAGAGCAACGTCAGCACCGCACCGGGAAGAAGACTTCTTCCATTCTTGCACTTGACTCGGAATTTCGTTCAGTCGAGTCATCAGCGACTCAAGGTCGTTCTGAAGCGTTTCTTCTGGCCAGAGCGATGTGTCGATGCGCAATGTGGCAGCCTTCAGTCTTGGAAGGTAATCGACCACTGCAGCTACGCGGGACTCGAGGCGGAGCACATTCATAGCAGTTTCATCCTTCACCGGAGAATTGATGGGATCCAAGCTAGTCTCCACTCGACTAGTCTCCTCTTCAAAGTTTTGGCAGAATTCTGTGGACACGATTCAAGGATAAGCTAATGCCCTTACAGCAAGTCGGTAACTACCAATCGGAGATAAGAGGTTACCTTCGAGCATGAGGAACAGCTTCTTGGCGAGTCCTCCTAGATAAACCTCCAAGTCATTCTTCTTTCCTGCCAGTTCACCAGCTTTGTCGTCCAGGACCATATTGGCATTCTTCAGTCGAGTGACTTCTTGGTTGGCCACGTCGAGAGCGGCTTTCAGATTAGTGTTTTCTTCTTCAAGTTTGTTGACAGAAGCCAACTTCTCTTCTGCAAGTCTAGTCTTGTCTGCAGCCGTTTTTTGCGCCTCGGCAAGGTCAAGGTCCTTCTTCTTCAGAGCATCCCTTAGTTTTTCTACGAAAATCACAATAAGATCAGACTCGGAGACAGGCAAGAAGCAAGGACAGTCGTCAAGATTCTCACCAAACATACCTTTTGCCTCCTCCTTCGACTTCGTGAAGTTCTCTTGGACGAGCTTCTGGTCAAGCTCAAGCTGGATATACTTGTTCTCCAATTCGGTATAACGAGAAACAAGGTCACAAGATTTCTGCGAAAGTTCAGTCGACAGACATCAACGACAGATCACTTCCGAGTGACTAAAAGAAAGATCATAGTATTTCTAAGACTACAGCTGAATCTAAACATTCAAATATAGTCTCGGGGACTACACCTAGTGGGTGCACTAAGCGTGCCCCCACTAGTTCTATCAGGTAGACTCAGAGTCGATCAGTCGACCGGAAGCAGTTAACTGTCAGCAGTAAAAATAAAATAAAAAAATTTAGACCATAGCCGATTGCCACCAATCGACCACGGTCTCGGGGACTACACCCAGTGGGTGCACTCAGCGTGCCCCCACCAGTTTCATTGTTCCACTCGACCATGCTCGAGTGAAACAAGTCAAGTGAGAAATCTCAAGACACAAAGACTACAATCGACTGCCAGCAGTCCACCATAGAATTGACACGCCCAGTGGGTGCATGACAAACATCAAGATCTCCAGTCGATGTTCAACTAACCTGGACATTACTCTGGAGAGCTGAACTCGCGTCATAAGCTGCTTGGCTGGCGGTTCGGATCGCCTTCACCTGCTCCATCATAATCCCAGCCTGGCGTATGGCTTCCTTGGCAGCGCTTGCTTGGTCCTCCGGGACGTGGTAGGTGGAGAAGAGAGAAGGCAGGTCAGCACTCGACAATGAAGGGCGGGCAACCGTCAACGGCTCCGCAAAGGACACGGTAGTCCGAGCGACGTTGCTCCCTTCTGGAATCTGTGGTCCAGGCGCTAACACAACCTGAGCAGCCTTGCCAGCAGTCGCCTTCCTGCTCCTCCTCTGCCTCAGGGGCGCTTCATCGTCATCGTCAGGGAGATTGATGACGACGCTAGGTGGAGCTGCAGAAGAAGTTCAAAGTCAAAAATAAAGATTCAATCGACCAAAAGCAAAACCGCGCAGATCATACCAGGATGAGAAGTAGCAGCATCTTCCATTTCTTGATCCTCATGCCTAGTAGAAGTCTCAGAAGTAGCAGCACTGCGGTTTCAAATATCAGTCGGTCAGCGATCGAAGTCGACCAAGAATGAAAAACATGAGTTATGCTGTTACCCAGAAACAGTCGGAATCTCCATCCTCATCTTTGGTAGGGCCTTCGCCGGTTTTGTCGGGGCTGCTCGCGGTTTCTTCGACGCCTTTTCAGTCGGCGCCGGTGAAGTTGTCCGAGGGCGTTTCGTCGACTGCCCAGCAGGCACGACTCCCTTGCCACGATCAGCTGCAGGGTCGTGGGCGAGCTTGGACCTCCTTTCGGAACAAGGAGGCGCAACTTCCTCCTCCTCTTCCTCCTCCTCTTCCTCCTCATCAGAACCTGCATCTTCGTCACCCTCATCGGCATCCGACTCCCACTCCTCTTGGCTTTCGCCTCCGCTTCCTTCCTCCTCTTTGGCCTGTGCCTGCGCCCCGTTGGGCATCGAGTACAACTTGGTGGTTTCCTGAAAGACAGCAAGCAAGACAAAAGTCAATCGACTGATCTACGACGAAACAGAACGGACGGAGCAATCGGAGGAAAGTGGTTGTACCTTGTCCGCCTCATAAGATTGGTCGAGTAGAGGGATACTCCTGGCTCCACGAGGGTTGTCCTTGTTCCCCGTGATGGCAGTCATCCACCTCTCCAGTGTGGCATCGTCGACCTCCTCTGGGTGGACCCGACTGGTGTCTTCAGTACCAGAATACAGCCACATCGGGTGGCCCCGGTACTGGAGTGGTTGGATGCGCCGCCGAAGGAAAACCTCCAGAAGGTCCATGCTGGTCACACCGTCACAAATCAACTGAACTACTCGCTCCATCAACATTTTTACCTGAGCCTTCTCCTCCGGAACTAATTTCAGAGAGGATGGCTTGTTCACTCGACTCATAGAGAAGGGAGGGAGCCCAGTTGACTGCCCTGGCGTCGACTGGTCTTGGCAGTAGAACCAGGTCGACCGCCACCCTCTGACTGACTCGGGAAGGGTCATAGCTGGGAAAGCGCTCTTACTCCTCATCCGGACTCCGAGACCCCCACACATCTGGATTACCTGAGTTCTCTCGTCATTGGGGCTGGCCTTTTTCACCGTCTGAGAACGACAAGTGAATATGTGTTTGAAGAGGCCCCAGTGCAGCCGACAACCCAAGAAGTTCTCGCACAAAGATACAAAGGCGGAGAGATAGGCAATAGAATTTGGGGTAAAGTGATGAACCTGAGCTCCAAAGAAATTCAGAAACCCTCGAAAGAAAAGATGCGGTGGCAGAGAGAACCCTCGATCTACATGAGTCGCCAAGAGGACACACTCACCCTCCTGAGGCTGTGGCTGCCACTCCATCCCCGGGAGCCTCGCCGCCCCGTGCGCAATCAGGCCTTCGTCGGCCAGGTCGTCGAGAACTTTTTGGGTGATGGTCGAGCAGATCCAATCACCCTGGATCCAACCTTGCGGCAAACGGGACCGCGACGAGGAATCCCCTCGACTGGTCGCTCTCCCCTTCACTTTCGTTGCCGCCGTCGCCTTCTTCGCCTGCTCCAAAGCCGCCGTCTTCTCCTTCACCATTGTCGCCGACGGGACCGGAACGGAGCAGCAGCATCGGGCATTTGGTGGGCGCAACAGATGAATCTGGAGGCGAGGGAGGAGAAAATGAGGAGGCACTGTACAAAAACCTCCGCCGGTTTCCTTATATGGAGTCACTTCCGAGTGGCTGACGAGTAGGCCCAGGCGATCATGTCAAATCCCGAAACAGTCGCACAAGCGATACATGGCGAAAAAGTCGGCACAAGAATCGAGGCGTCCCTGCCTTATCCCATCCGAGTACCGTGGTCTTCTCCGCTTAGCGCGCTCCCCAAAATTCGGATCGCACTAAATCCGCTAACCGCAGGGCAACTTGTCAAACGGGAGATCTCCTGCGATCCGTCGCTCGGAAATCCCCAAGTTCATAAAGTTCACTCGACATATATAAAGAATGGGTCAAGGTGACTGAACGAAAGTTGACACCCTCACTTGAAAGTCATCGATCCAGAGCAAAACACCTTTACAGCACCAAAAAGCAGGTCGGAAAGATTGTCAACTCCTTCCTCACTCAAACCTCGATCCATTCGGGGGCTACTGATGAAGTCATGTACCTAGGGTAGGGTCATGAACCTGACCAAGGTACCCTCCCCAAGGACATCTCTTAGAAGAAGCCGTCTTCCAGTCGACCAAGAGGGACTCCACTCGACGGACTAGAAGACACTCGACGAACCTGAAGACACTCGACCATGAAGACTCACTCGACCATCAGGAGTTCAGGATCTACTATGTATCCAAACAGTCTATAATTAAGTAGTCTTAATGGTCATGATGGCACTTTATGTAGGGCGTTACCAGTAACGCCAGACCTTAATGTACTTTAACCCTCTGCTATGTGGGTTGGCTGGGGTCTTGGTGTCCTCTATATAAGTCACCCCCCTCCACTGGTAGAAGGGTTCGCACCCCTGTAACTCTCACACACATAATCCAGTCGACCGCCTCCGGGCTCCGAGACGTAGGGCTGTTACTTCCTCCGAGAAGGGCCTGAACTCGTAAAACACCTGTGTGTACAACTACTCCATAGCTAGGATCTTGCCTCTCCATACCTACCCCCCATTCTACTGTCAGACTTAGGACCACGACACTACCCCATGCTGTAGAAGCTCCTGCTTGCTCTCCTTGTCGCCTCCAAGAAGCTGCACCACTACTTCTAAGGCCATCCCATCAGAGTTGTCTCAGCCTACGCTTTGGAGAGGGTGCTCCGGAGCCCCAACGCCACGGGAAGGGTCACGGAATGGAACATTGAGCTGCAAGCATTCCAGCTGGAGTTCAGTACCACCAGGGTCATCAAGGGCGCGACCCTCGCCAACTTTGTGGCAGAGTAGACTGACGCCCCTGGCCGCGAAGTGGTCGAAGACTATTCTCTCATGCCTGGAGATGAGGCACTAGATGGATGGGTCATGTACTTCGACGGTGCATTCGCACGCCAGGGCGCGGGGGCCGTAGCCGTGCTCATCTCGCCCACCAAGGACAAGCTCTACTACTCATGCAACTCTACTTTTAGCACGACGAGAAGGTCTCCAACAACATCGCGGAGTACGAGGGCCTAATCGCTGGACTCAAGGCTGCAACAACTCTGGGGGTCAGGCGCCTCACCATCAGGGGCGACTCACAGCTCGTCGTCAACTTCTCCAACAAGGCATACAAGCCAAAGTACGAGCACATGGAGGCATACCTTGAGGAGGTAGGCAAAATTGAGAAACAATTCTTAGGCTTGGAATTGCAACACGGGCCGCGAGGCACGAACCAGGAGGCGGACGACATCACCAGGAGGGCATCCCGGCATCAACCTCAGGAGCCTGGCGTCTTTGAGGAGTGGCTCTTCAAGCAGTCGGCAGCTCCTCTCGCTACGGCACCAGCACCACCTCAGGAGGTGCTCCCACCGGCTCCCCCCTCGGGTGCCCCAGCTTGCGGCCCTACCTTGGGATCCCGCCTGCTCCTCGTGCTCGAGCCTCAGGAGGGGTGCTGGACTGAGAAGTTCAAGGCGGACCTGCTCCAGGGCACCTTGCCAGAGAAGGAGGAAGATGTGGAGCGTGTGGCCCGCCAGGCCACTGCATACTGCATCCAGGACGGCGAGCTCTACCAAAGGCTTCCGAATGATGTTTCCTTACATTGCATCTCCAAGGAGCAGGGATGCGAGCTGCTGGCCGACATACATGGCGGGGACTGCGGGCATCACTCCTCATCGTGCATGCTCATGGGCAAGGTGTTCCGCAGTGGATTCTACTGGCCCACGGTGCTCAATGATGCCACTGTGTTGGTAAGATCCTGTGAGGCCTGTCAATTCCATGCCAAGCAGATCCACCAGCCCGCTCAAGGCCACCAGACCATCCCACTCTCGTGTCTGTTCGCTGTCTAGGGGTTGGACATCCTGGTCCCGTTCCCTCGAGTGCCCGGGGGCTACCACTACCTCTACGTTGCCATCGGCAAGTTCACCAAGTGGGCGGAAGTGGAGGCCGTCTGCACCATCCTAGCCGGCTCGGACGTCAAGGGTCTCATGAGTTGTTTCGGGGTTCCTAACCGCATCATCACCGACAACGGCTCTTAGTTCACAAGCAACCTTTTCAAAACATATTGTGCTAACCTTGGAACGAAGATATGATGTGCTTCGGTGGCATACTCAGGGAGCAATGGCCAGGCTGAGCGCGCCAACATGGAGGTCCTGAGGGGCCTCAAGGCGAGGACCTTCAAGAAGAAGCTCGAGGTCTGCGGCAGGGGATGGCTCGATGAGCTCCAGTGCGTGTTGTGGTCCATCCGCACCACCGCGACCAAGCCTCCAGGCGAGACCCCATTTTTCCTCGTCTACGGAGCTGAGGCAGTCCTCCCTCAAGAGTTCAGGCATCGCTCCACGTGGGTCTTAGTATTCGTGAGGCATGCTAGGACGCCTCGCAGGGGATGGACCTCGTGCTGGGGGAGGAATGATGTCGCCAAGCCTCACTCCATACAGTGAGGTACCAGCAGGCGCTGCGGAGGTATCACTGACATATCATCCGCTCCAAGATGCTCGAGGTGGTGACCTCGTCCTGGCTGGTGCTCTCCAGGGAGGGCCTTCATAAGCTCTCACCCATGTCGGAGGGCTCGTTGAGGATCGCCCGTGTCTCCAGGCCTGGCGCCGAGTGCCTGGAGACGCAGGACGGGGCCCCCATCCAGAATGCCTGGAGTATCGAGCACCTCCGGAAGTTCTACCCATGACCAAGGCCACGTGCCTGGGAAGATCTCTTCTCGTGACACTCTCACGTAATAATGAGTTGGGGTTGTACATGCCCCAGAGTCTCGTGAGTGCCGCCCCTGGGCCTCATGGGGGCTCCCACCCACGTCCTAGTGGAGGCCCCATGCTCCATGCTGGTGGGAAGACAAGAAGACTAGTCTAGGTGCCGGACACGGCTATTCTTTTGCTTGCTTTCTGTAGATGGTTTTTGACTTCTTGAATGAAATTTGGAGTATTCGTCTTTCTCTCGAGGGTTTGGGAAATCTCTTCTTCTTGCACCATTTTGCTCTCCCAGGTCGAGCCTTAGGAGGATTGGGAGTTTCCAGTCGCTCTTCCTCGCGCGTCCCTGATAACCCACAAGTATAGGGGATCGCAACAGTTTTCGAGGGTAGAGTATTCAACCCAAATTTATTGATTCGACACAAGGGCAGCCAAAGAATATTCTCAAGTATTAGCAGTTGAGTTGTCAATTCAACCACACCTGGATAACTTAGTATCTACAACAAAGTATTTAGTAGCAAAGTAGTATGGAAGTAACGGTAACAGTAGCAAAAGTAACAGTAGCAGTTTTGTAGTAATTGTAACAGCAGCAGCGGTAAACTAAATAAGCAAAGGGCAATATGTGAAAAGCTCGTAACCATTGGATCAGTGATGGATAATTATTTTGGATGCAATTCCTCATGTAATAGTTGTAACATAGGGTGACATAGAACTAGCTCTGGTTCATCAATGTAATGTAGGCATGTATTCCGAATATATTCATATGTGCTTATGGAAAAGAACTTGCATGACATCTTTTGTCCTACCCTCCCGTGGAAGCGGGGTTGTCGGCGTTCTGGGAATGTGGGTACCCAGACTTGCCTGCCTGCGGCCTGCGGCGTGGCTCAAGGAGTGTCCCAGTACGACCCATCTTCATCAGTACATGCTCAAGACCCTCGCGAGGGGCCAAGCCTCACGGGGTGGAGGACAGGAGGCTTCCTCAGGCACAGCCTCGTCAGGCTGGCTCGCGAGGAGGCGGAGAGATCAAGGCGGGGTACCTCACGAGGTGCTCATGACGCAAGCCGTGACGACCAAGGCCAGGCGGGCGCCGGCCTGCGCAGAGTCCTTGTTTCCTCTTTGGTGCAAAGGGGGCAAGCACAGGCAAGGGTAACAAGCAAATGCAACCATTTCGGTGCAACAAGACCAAGACCAGGAGGACAGCAGAACGGAGGTCATCGTGGAGCCCAAGCCGGCGTCATCATCAGGGTCTTTGGCAGGCGAGGACCAACTTTAGTCAGGATAAGTGTACTAGATGTTCCCCTTCAAAATGGCCAATTGTTGGCGCCCTTCCCGCTCAATATTTGGGAAGAGGCCCGGGGCCTTCGCCTATAAATAGGACTAGCCACCCACAGGGTAGAGTCATCGGATCCGCATCTGAGACAGAGAGAGAGGCGACTGAACTCCCCCTAGCAGTTCATCGCACCAACCAAGAACAGACCCTCGCGAGGCTGTTCTTCCATTGTATTGTTCCTCATCAGTCCTAGAGGCAATCCACCACACCACAAACTGCAGTAGGGTATTACACCACAATGGTGGCCTGGACTAGTATAAATCCTGTGTCCCTTGTGTTGTTCTTCGTGTAGTTTTAGATCCTTGCGAGACGGTGAGACACGCGTAGGCAGGAGGTGCGATCTCTGCACGCACCCCAATGTTCGAACCTTGAGGGTCTGCCGGAATCTGCCCTCCGTCGCCTCGTGTTCCGCAGCCCGTCGCATCATCGTCATCATGTCCGGCGACCCAACGGGCAATCCTGATCCCTGGGCGGCCTGGCCCAGCATGCAGAGTCGCTTGCCCAGGGCGACCTCAACCCCGTGCCCCAAGCAGCCCGCGGTCCGTAGGGCGATGCAGTTAGGCGACACCAGCTCTCACATCGCGGCAGGTGCGGTCGGCAGCGAGGGCCTCGAGCCATGCCGCGGCCACGGCGCCGTACTCACGGCGAGAGCAGACGAACTCAAGGGTCGCGCTCACGGTAGCTCGAGAACTACTGCAATGCAGGCTGCTAGAGGGCGGCCGCGACGTGCTACTAGAGCGGCTGGCAGAGCTCCTGGGCTCCGCCGCCTCAGGGGCTCAACCCTTCTGCACCCAGCTGCCGCCTTAGGCCCAAGGCGAATCGCACGGAGGCCCCACACGCGCCCGCACAGCTCCAAACAGATTCTAGGGCCACTCCAACGCCAACCTGGCCGTCAGTGCCTGGCCACCAACGGTGCTGCCTCCGCCTGCGACCATCGAAGGGGGATCCACTACAGCCCACGGTCCCAGTGAACCGCCGCGCTACCACTCCCAGATTGGCACCGTGAGCAGAACTGCGTGGCACATGGGGCACTACGGCGAGGCATCCGGGGCGGCGTCCCTGGAGGCGTATGTGCCCCACATGATGGATCAAGGACACGCGCAGGAGGAAGATCATGGCCAGTTCCTCGGCCCAGGCTGGGGAGAAGAAACACCCGAGGCTGAGCTCTTTCAGGAGCCCAGGGAAGGTCCCGTCGACCGCGCTAGAGGCAGCGACTATTAGGTACTGCTAATCCCTCAGGAACAGGCATACACTAACCATGGATCGCAGGAGGTACAGGTCGTCGCGGCGGGTGGCTGCCCCAATCCAGCAGCTCCCCACCCCTCAGGAGGAGGGCACCGGGGGCTGCAGGAGAGGGGCCGAGATCCGGGCTCGCCCACGCGGCGCTCGGAGCAAGGCGTCCTCAGGAGGTAGGCCCTCTGCCGGGGAGGTGCCCCAGGGCCTACCCTCGGCAGAGGACCCGTGGTCGTCGGAGGAACCGCTGGCGACCGCTCTATCCCATCAGCGGCGTCCTTGGTCTCCGGCCGTCGTCGATGGCAATAGAGTGTGGCACAAGGCGGGGCCCTCATCTGGCGATATGAAGCAAGGCCGGTACCTGTGAAGAAGGCCTAGTCCCTGTGAAGCTCGCCGCCCCGTGACACTCTCACGTAATAATGAGTGGGGCTGTACACCCCCGGAGTCTCCGGAGAGTCGCCCTCGGGCCTCGGGGGCTCCCGCCCATGCCCAGTGGCAGCACTTAGCTCCGCGCTGGTGAGAAGACGTCGAAGACCAGACTAGGTGCCGGACGCGGCTTTTTCTGCTTTTGTTGCTTTTCCCCTTGGTTGTTGCTTTTCCCTCTTTGGATTTAAGTTGGATTTGAGCTTGAAACTTGCGTGTGTCCGGGGAAGGGGTGTTTAATCTCGTTCGAGCAATCTCTTGCGTTCTGGTTACCGCTTTGCGTCCGTCCAAGCTTCAGCTGCCTCCCCTCGCGAGCCCCTCGCGAGCCAGGCCAGGCCCAGCATGTACGCAGCCCAGACTGCCGTCGGCACACCCTCTCAGGATGTTCTCATTACAGGTACAATGGGCTCATCCATGAGGCACTTGGGGCACCACGGCCCCCGCAGGCTCGCTCGGGACCCACGCGGGTCGAAGGTAAACAAGCCAGTTGACTCATCACAAAACTAGTCGCTCGGTATGGGCATGCGGGCAACAATTTGTCTACAAATACGCTAACTACAAGTTTCTACACGAGGGGCTCCCCCTCCCAAAATGCTCTCACAACCTTCTGGGCCAAGCCCGAACTCTCTCTGCGCAGGGTAAAAGCAGGGACAACACGCGGTCAATCAGATAAATCCCCCAATGCATCCTCGGGGGCACCTCCAGAGTCGCCACTGGCATCGCTGGACTCGCCGTCGCCTTCTATGGTGCCGCCACCAGCACCTGGGCCATTCACCACTCCGCCCTCATCAGCAGCTATGACCACACCGTCATCATCAGTGGTGAAGGCCCTAACAAGGGCGTCCACGTTGTCTTCCACCCAAAGCGCCAGATTGTCCCGGATTGCCAGGGGTACCAGTGCGATGGCGGCATCAAAGTCGAAGTGGGGGTCCATGTTCTGAAGATGACTGAAGACGCGGGAAAAAGCACGCCCAAGTAGGGCACGACTCCTCTCCTCCACCAACCTATCGGCTCTGCCCGAACGAGTCTCCAGCTGCGTCACCACATCAGTGAAGAACTGAAGGTTACCAGCATAGTTAACTACACGAGGCTCCCCAACGGCTGCCTCGCAGATGATGCCCAAGGCCGTGTTAGCTCTTTCCCGGAGCTCACGGAGCATGGGGCTGTGCACGTGCTCCAGGGTCTGCCGCTAGCGTATCTCGTCCTCGTTTCGCCGTGCAACGGCCTCAGCCGCGTCCACCCTTTGGTGGAGAAGAAGCACCTCGGGGCAGGAGGAAGCCAGTTCCGCCTGTGCCGCGCCAAGGGCGGCCCCGACAGCGTCCGCACGCCGCATCACTTCATCCAGCTTGGCCTTCAGGGTGGCGGTCCTGCCCTCTGCTTCGACCTTGATCAACTCCAGCCTTTCCTCGATCTCGCGCTCGAGGTTCGAGCGGGCCGCCGCCACCCGGCGATCAACCTCTTCCAAGGCTCGGGCTTCCCTCGCAGCAACATCATCCTCTGCCTGCGCCACCAGGCGCTCCCTCGTCTCCAATCGCTCGAGTTCCAGGGTGCGCTCGGTGGCCTCCAGCGTCAGTGCCTCCTCACGTTTCCGAAGCTCTGCCCGATTGACCGAGCCCCCCTCCATCGACGCAAGGGCTGCCTCACACAACTCCACCTATTGCTCCAGGGAGGTACTCCAGGCCCGAAGCTCCCACGCCCGCTCTTCTGCGGCCCTGCGCCGCTGGTTGGCCTCCTAAGCCTGCTCGACAGCCCGGGAGCAGGCCTCCCGAGAAGCTGCCAGCGACACCTCTGCCTTCTCATTGTCGAGGTTACACTGGTGGCGCGCAAGGGCAACGGCCACCTTCAGCTTGCGCCTCTCCTCAGCTAGGCGCAGGCCCTCGGCCTCAAGGTGTGCGTCCTCGTCAGCAAGCTCTACACCAAGCTGGCTCACCGCATCCGCCGCCCTCTGGAGGAACCCTTGGCGGAGGGCGCGGTGCTCCCAAGCGCGCTCGAGCACGTCTTCCGCATCACTTTCCGCCTCAGGCATGCGAGGAGGGCGACGGACCAGCGCTCCCCCTCTGGGCAGGGGGCTGGGGGCTGGCGCCCTCGCAATGGCCAGGCGCACCTTGCTGGAAGCCTGGCCCAGAACCAGTTCGTCCTCCAAGGAAGAACGCAAGGCCGACCTCAGCCAGTCGCTGTCCACAACCAGTCGAAGAGCCTAGGGCAGGCTGGCTATGCCCCGGGAGGGTTCGTGAAGGATGGTCGTGAGGCGCGCAGAATCAGGACGCATCACAGGATGGCTTGCCTCTCCAACCGGCCTCACCACAAGGACAGTGCTGGAGCTCGGGGCGCTTGGCGAAGGTGGAGAGGGCGAGGCCTGGAGGGATGGCTTCTCAGCCATCTCCGTGAACTCCGCAGGAAGGGCCCTGCAGGGCAACGATCAGGTGAAGCAGCAGGAATGTAAGGAACTGAGAAAGGGAAAGGCTTACTCATCGGTGGTGAAGTACTTCCTGCGCTTCAATAGGCGGCAAGGGTAATCATCACCCAAGGCCTCCCTTGTCTTTCAGAGAGCCTTGAAGTCCACACGGAAGCGACCCAGGAGCTCGGTGGAGGGGTCAGCCTGTGACGAGGAAGAAGCGCCAAGGTGACCGGCGTCGGGGACATCATCCTAGCGCACGCCGCCAGACGCTGCACCATGAAGGGTGGTCGGGGCCTCAGGGGCCTCTGCCACGGGGGCCGCGGGCCGCGGCTCGATACCTTCAGCCGCCGCAGGGCGGGTTTCAGGAGCTGCCGCCTCAGGAGTACCGCGTGGCGTCATCGTCCCGACGGTGGCCCCTCAGCCCCCGACACCCTTTGCCTCCCAGCTCCACCACTCGAGGAAGGACCATCATGGGCAACCGGAAGGGCAACCACCACAACTAGATTCTTGCGAGGCCCCCATTCATCGAAGCTGGGCATCTGCTTCACAAAATCAGCCCTGTTTGAGAAAAGGTACAGTAGGGCGCCCCCATGCCGGATGCTGCCAGGGGAGGGGTCCCCAGTCAGGATCATGAGAACCTTCCTCAGCACTTCGGGCGTCAGATCTTCCTCTTGGAGCCTCATGCGGTCTTCACGCCCCATGAAGGCCCACATCAGGCGGGAATGACGCTGGAGAGGGGCAATGCGGCACAGGAGGAACTCCTCCACCACCTTGGGTGCCGTCACACCGAGCGCCCTCAAGTTCCCGAAGCGATGCCAAACGAAGACAAGCCGGGGGCTCGTGAGCGTCTCCTGGCCCCAGCCCGAATTGGGGATAGTGGGTGAGGGAGTCCTGGACTAGGCGGTGTCCGGATAGCCGAACTATCATCATCGGCCGGACTCCAAGACTATGAAGATACAAGATTGAAGACTTCGTCCCATGTCCGGATGGGACTTTCCTTGGCGTGGAAGGCAAGCTTGGCGATACGGATATGTAGATCTCCTACCATTGTAACCGACTCTGTGTAACCCTAGCCCTCTCCAGTGTCTATATAAACCGGATGGCTTTAGTCCATAGGACGAACAACAATCATACCATAGGCTAGCTTCTAGGGTTTAGCCTCCTTGATCTCGTGGTAGATCTACTCTTGTAATACCCACATCATCAATATCAATCAAGCAGGACGTAGGGTTTTACCTCCATCAAGAGGGCCCGAACCTGGGTAAAACATCCCTTGTCTCCTGTTACCATCTGCCTAGACGCACAGTTCGGGACCCCCTACCCGAGATCCGCCGGTTTTGACACCGACATTGGGCACAGTTGGCTCCGAAAGCAGGGGGCTGGGCACCCCGGCATCCACGTACAGCCACCGCTCACAGAACCCGGTCGCAGGCGGAGGAAGGCTAAAATCGATTTCCGAAGCCGCTGTTTCTGGTGCGGCAAGGAAGCTCATGCACCCCGAGCATTGGGTGGGATCGCTGAGATGCAAAGAGAAGAAGTGGCGCAGCAAGACAACTGAAGGGGGAATGCCCATCATCGCCTCGCAGACAAAAGAAAAAAAAGGAAAGAAGAGTAATGGATTCGAGAGCCAAATGCATCATGTGGATCTGGTAATGAGAAAGCACAGCATTGAAGAAATCGGAAAAGGGGGGAACCAGTCCCGCCCACAGAGCGTCGGCAAAGTACCGAACCTCGGTGACTGTTCTATCAATGGAGAAGTGAGACGTGGGCCAGACCGTCATCCTCCCGCACTCGTTGAAGATGGTGGCGATGGCAAAACTAACCTTGTCCGAGCCTTCCCGGTTGAGTATGATTGACCGATCGACAGCAGGAGCCGCCGACGGCGACGGGCGGGGCGAGGGTATAGACTTTGTCCCTTTTCCCTTCTTCGTCGGAGCCATGGCAATAGGAAGGGGGAGGATGCGAGATTGGATTGGAAGCTGAGGCTGGAGCTCGAGAGAAGGAAGAGCAGGAGGCGCGCGAGCGGTGAGAAGAGGGGAGACTGTGTGCAACCTCGGGTCCGCCTAGCTGGGCACAAAATGAGGAGGCGTGGGGGAGCCAGGACGCCCACGTCCAATCAACCGCCATGAGGCGCCCAAGGCCGCAGCCTATTGGGGCTCGCGGCGCTTCGCACTTGCCCCTTCGCTTCTCTGCTAAGCCAAGTCCAAGCGCGCCTTGGGCCCGGGGGCTACTGTCGGTGTTCTGGGAACGGGGGTACCCAGACTTGCCTGCTTGCGGCCTACGGCGTGGCTCAAGGAGTGGCCTAGTATGGCCCATCTTCATCAGTACATGCTCAAGACCCTCGTGAGGTGCCAAGCCTCGCGGGGCGGATGACAGGAGGCTTCCTCAGGCACGGCCTCGTCAGGAGGCGGAGAGATCAAGGCGGGGTACCTCATGAGGTGCTCATGATGCAAGCCGTGACGACCAAGGCCAGGCGAGCGCCAGGCGGGCGCCGGCCCGCGCAGAGTCCTTGTTTCCTCTTTGGTGCAAAGGGGGCAAGCGCAGGCAAAGGTAACAAGCAAAGGCAACCATTTCGGTGCAACAAGACCAAGACCAGCAGGACGGCAGAACGAAGGTCATCGTGGAGCCCAAGTCAGTGTCATCGTCAGGGTCTTTCGCAGGCGAGGACCAACTTTAGTCAGGATAAATGTACTAGATGTTCCCCTTCAAAATGGCCAATTGTTGGCGCCCTTCCCGCTCAATATTTGGGAAGAGGCCTGGGGCCTTCGCCTATAAATAGGACTAGACACCCACAGGGTAGAGGCATCGGATCCGCATCTGAGACACACAGAGAGAGGCGACTGAACTCCCCCTAGCAGTTCATTGCACCAACCAAGAACAGACCCTCGCGAGGCTGTTCTTCCATTGTATTGTTCCTCCTCAGCCCCAGAGGCAATCCACCACACCACAAACTGGAGTAGGGTATTACACCACAATGGTGGCCTGAACCAGTATAAATCATGTGTCCCTTGTGTTGATCTTCGTGTAGTTTTAGATCCTTGCGAGACGGTGAGACACGGGTAGGCAGGAGGTTTGAACTCCGCGCACACCCCAGTGTTCGAACCTTGAGGGTCTGTCGGAACCCTAAATCCGATAGGGGTCCTAATGGAAACTAAGGGATATTAAGGCCTCCTTTTAGTAGAGTACCAGACCAAAGCATTAACACTTAGTGAATACATGAACTCCTCAAACTACGGTCATCACCGGTAGGTATCCCGATTATTGTCACTTCGGGGTTAACGGATCATAACACATAATAGGTGACTATAGACTTGCAAGATAGGATCAAGAACTCACATATATTCATGAAAACATAATATATTCAGATCTGAAATCATGGCACCCGGGCCCTAGTGACAAGCATTAAGCATAGCAAAGTCATAGCAACATCAATCTCAGAACATAGTGGATACTAGGGATCAAACCCTAACAAAACTAACTTGATTAAATGGTAAATCTCATCCAACCCATCACCATCACTACAAAAAAAAGACACATCCATGACATTTTGGGCCGAACAAAACTTTTTTCTAGCATACATATGACACTTCTATGACGATAATTGTGACAAAACTCGGTATCATCATAGATGTGGTGGGCTCCTACTTCTATGACAAAAAATCATGACAGAAAATGGGCTTTTTGTCCTGGGCGGGCCGTAGAGGCAGCTGCATGACATTCTTTGGGCCGTCCATGATGGAAAAAACCGTGGTAGAAGGGAGGGCGAGGAAAATTTCGGAGAGTTCCCGGTTACGGTGGGTGGTCAGGAGCCGAGCGATGCACGTTTCTCTCGTACACGTACGCGTGTGTGTGCGAGGCATTGGCTCTAACTAAACCCGAACGAGGGGTTGGGCTCTAACTAAACCCGAGCGATTGCACTGCAGGCTACGCGTTACTGAACCCGAGCGATCGATCGATGGCTGTTAACTGAACCCGATCGAGCAATTCCTTCGCTACTGCCGCTAACTAAAGCCAATCGATGTTGCCTCTCTGGATGAACAGTGAGCATTGCGGGAGAGGGGGGGTGGATGAACAGTGAGCGGTGGCGTTGCCTCTGGATGAACAGGACCCCGTGGTGTGGAGGGCTGGATGAACAGGACGACCCTGTGGAGGGCTGGATGAATAGTAGACGGTGGAGGGGTGCCCGTGGACGGGTGGTTGAACAGTAGCCGGTGGAGTAGCGCGCGGTGGAGGCTGGATGAACAAGAGCTTGTGGAGGATGGAGGAGGTCCACGGTGGAGATGAACAGTATCCCGTGGAGTCCCGTTTTGCGGTACGCCACACCCCTCCCGATGAACAGGACCCCCGTTTAGACCGTAGCACTCCAACACAAGTCCGTTTCGTCTGTTTTGCGGTACACCACACCCCTCCCGATCAACAGGACCCCCGTTTCGACCGTAGCGCTCCAACACAAGTCCGTTTCATCCGTTTTGCGGTACGCCACACCCCTCCCGATCAATAGGACCCCCGTTTTGACCGTAGGAGGTCCGTTTACTCTGTTTTGCGGTACGCCAGACCCCTCCCAATGAACAGGATCCCGTTTCAAATGTGGTCGGTCGAATACAAGGTCGTTTCCTCCGTTCTGCGGTACGCCAGGCCTCGTTTCCAGCGCCTGTTCCATCCAAGCCGGTTGGCTCCCATGCGTTCCGTTGCCTCCCGATGAACACAACACATTCCGTTGCCCCCCATGAATACGACACATTCCGTTGCCTCCCCATGAACACGACAACGACGCTGTTTCTCTGTTCCAACCCACCCATGTACACGAGCCATGGCCGTACGTATGCACGAGTAGGCGTTCGAGACCCCGCCCGTATGTACGTACGTGGCTGTATTTTCTTTCTTGCACCCTGACCGTTGTATGTACGTGTACATGCTACATGCGCGCCTCTACAACGACACGTGCACGCCTCTACTACGACACGTGCGTGCCTCTACATCGACCAGTATGTACATACACGTAAGCGACCAGAATGACAACGCTACGGACGCTTCGACCAGGTGGGTCCCGACTGTCAGGCAATTCCTTGCGTGCGAAGATGTAGCTGGTGGGTCCCAGCAGTCAGGGGGGCGAATCGTTTTTTTGCCCGGACGCACTACCTTGCGTACGAAGATGTAGCTAGTGGGTCCTAGAAGTCAGGGGGCGAATCATTTTTTTGCTCGTAATATGGACGCTCTTCCTTGCGTGCGAAGATGTAGCTGGTAGGTCCCAGCAGTCAGGGGGAAAACGTTTTTTCGCGAAATACGGTGGCCCGTCTGGTGGGTCCCTGCTGTCAGGTGGAGGAATAATTATATTCCGCATAATAAGGAGGCACTTCCTTGCGGCTGTCGTGGACCCAGTTGTTAGCCTCTCCACGTATGGTACTCTTCCGATGGAATTTGGTCGTTGACCACATTGACCATGCTGCGCCGAGAGCTCCACGGTGGTGGACGACGGTGAGGTACACGGAGCCGGGGAAGACATATCAGTGGATGCCCACACGGAGAGGAGTATGAGGGTCCACTGGTATGACTGCGGTGTGAGGCTGCCCTCGCCGCAGAATAACAGGGGGTGTGGGTGAGTAGAGGGATGGCCTGGCCAGTGGTGGGAATAGTAGGAGGCGGTGAGGCCTCCACGGCATCACAGTCGACAACAGGAGGCAGGAGCATGTGGCACGACCGGCGCTGCTTTGGGCGGCTGGAGCAAGAAGACCAGCGGTTGAAGAAGCACTACGGCCGTTGGATGGACATCGTACGGTCACTGGAGCAAGAGTTGTTCATATTAACTAAAGTTGACAAAGGCCCCTGTCCCAGTCAACTTAGTAGGCCCACAAGTCAGCCTCCCACCATGGTGGGTCCCAGCTAGCAGGGGGAGTATTCATTTTTTTGTGCGTAATAAGGAGGCACTTCCGGTGGGCCCGAGCTGACAGCGGGGGGGGGGGACATTTTTTTCACGAAATACGGTGGTCCGTCCGGTGGGTCCCAGCAGTCAGGGGAAATGTTTTTTTGTGAAATACGGTGGCCCGTCCGGTGGGTCCCAGCAGTCAGGGGGGAAACATTTTTTTCGTGAAATACTGGTGGCCCATTCGGTGGGTCCCAGCTGTCAGGTGGAGGAATAATTATTTTCCACGTAATAAGGAGGCACTTCCTTGCGGCTGTCGTGGACCCAGCTGTAAGCCTCTCCACGTACAGTACTCTTCCAATGGAATTCGGTCGTTGACCACATTGACCACGCCGTGCCGAGAGCACCATGGCGGTGGATGACAGCGAGGCCTAGGAAGGGGACGACGCGGACCCGGGGAAGACGTGGAAGTGGATGCCCACGCAGAGAGGAGTACGAGGGTTAACTGGTTCGGCTGCGCTGCCGTCACCGCAGAATAACAGGGGGTATGGGTGAGTGGAGTGGAGGGATGGCCTGGCCAACAGTGGGAGAAGTATGGGGGCGTTGAGGCCTCCGCGGCAGCACAGCCGGCCACAGGAGGCAGGAGCAGGCGACACGACCGGCGCTGCTATGGGCGGCTGGAGCAAGAAGACCAGAGGTTGAAGAAGCACTACAGCGTTGGATGGACATCATATGGTCAGTCGAGCTAGAATCATGCATATTGACTAAGTTGACAAAGCCCTTCGTCCTCGTCAACTTAGTAGGCCCACTATACTGGGTCCCAGCTAGCAGGGGGAGTATTCATTTTTTTTGTGCATAATAAGGAGGCACTTCCTTGCGTGCGAAGATATAGCTGGTGGGTCCGAGCTATCAGCAGCGGTAACGTTTTTTTAGTGAAATATAGAGGCCCGTTTGGTGGGTCCCAGATGTTAGGTGGAGAAATCATTATTTTGCTCGTAATAAGGAGGCATTTCCTTTTGTGCCGTGGACCCAGCTGTCAGCCTCTCCACGTACAGTCCACTTCAGATGCATGTTGGTCGTTGACCATGTTGACCACGTCACGCCGAGAGCACCAGGGCGGTGGACGACGGCGAAGCCTAGGAAGGGAATGACACGGAGCCAGGGAAGACTTGGCAGTTGTTTCCCGAGCGGAGGGGAGTACGACTGTATGAGGGTTTACTGGTTCGTCTGTCGTCGCCGGAGAATAACAGCATGTGTGGGACTGTGCGTGAGTAGAGGGATGGCTAGGCCAGCGATGGGAGTACGGTGGGGCGGTGAGGCCTGCGCGGCAGCACAGTCGGCCGCGGGGAGGAGGGAGCAGGCAGTCCCGCCGGCGCTTGTTTGAGCGGCTAGAGCAGGAAGAGCAGAGATTGAAGAAGCACGACGGCTGTTGGATGGACATCCAATAGTCACTGCTTGTGCGTCAACCTTTTTTTAGGAAAGTCTCAAATCTGTGGAAAACAGCATACAGGCCATTTGCCATTATTTCAAATAATTTACAGCCCATTTGCTAATTCTTACGGGTTTTTTTGGAGCCCATATTCTTTTTGTTAGTATTACAGCCCATATTGTGGCCACGGTTAAAAAATTATACGGAATTTTGCATATGTCGGTGCGGTCTGAACTATTTTTAATCCCGAAATTTTGAGTCACATTCAGACTGATTTTAAAAATAAATGTATATCAATATAAAATCTAATAAATTGTCCACGCATAAAAATCAATGCAATTTAAAATCTCAAAATGAAAAGAAGATATTTGAAACTAATTGCCGGTTTGATGTGTTTTAAAAATGTACAGCCCATTTCTCATTACTGATAGGCCATTTTCTCGGCCAGCCGAATGAAGCTCTCCTTGTCTTGAAAGATTTGCAGCCCAACAGGCTTGATCACAAAAAAACTGGGCTAGCCATTTTCAGAAAGAAAAAAAAACTACTGGGCTGGTCTATGGTAAACATAAAAGAAAAGGTTGTCTAGACAAACCAGAGTGTCCCCACAGCCCAGTTGACACCCTGCTTCCGTCTCAAAAACAAATTAGATAAACTAGTCGTCAATCCGTGCATTCACACGGGCTAGTTTTATAACACACTAAATATATAAGTATTGCAACTATATCCTATGTTGAACATATGCTATCAAAAATTATACTGAATATTGCAAATATTGTTCTTGGTCACTGGTAGGACGAAATAGGTTATGGTTTACCGTTGTAAAAAAACATTGTTGTTTTAGTTTTGGATATGGATGTAGTGCTGAAGGTGCAGCTTGGGCCACTATTTTCCATGTAAACATTAGTAATACTTTAGAAACTAAATGTAGTTTGAAGTTCTATTTTGACCTGGCAAATGAAAACAACTTTTGTTAATTATTGAGATAACTAAAGTTTGAATACACACTTTAGGATGTCATTTGGTTGCAGCTAACCGGTATAAGATTTGATATAATTTTTTCTCATGATCTGTGCGCGAACAGATGCAAATAACACAATATTTAGTGCATATGATTTTTTTTCCACCACTTAGATGTCTTCAATAATATTTTATATCAAAAATAGCTTTATTATTGTAATTTAATTCCACATAAATGAAATAAGTAGACGGATGTTGAAGAAGCTTTTAAGTTCCAGTACTCAATATCAAGTAAAACTGGACATCCTTGGTCACATCAGTAGTACATCTCAGAATCTATCACTTGTGAATTATAAGCATTACAAAGATAATAGTAAGACCATCTCAAAAAAAAGTATATGATAATAAGAAAATATGACACATAGTTGAGACGCAAAATTCTAGGTTGTTCTACATCTTTTATATCATGTAACTTAGGTGAGATAGACAAAAGATTGCCACTTCCAATCATGCGTAAGCTGCGACCCTTGACAATTTCTTCCGACCAAGTAACTTGATCTGTTGTTGCTTTGGTTCCCGACAGCAAGTAGATTTTTTTCCTTGCGACGAATGAACTGGTTTGTAAACAAAAATACAACTTTGTTACTGAATATTGGCGGAATGTGGAAGAATATAAATTCAGGTACTTTTATTTAAATCACCCTATTAATGTGGTAGCACATGTAGTACGTATCACAAGTATACCAGCATCATGGTTACAAAAGCTTTTGTCTAAAACGATAAAGTAGTAGAAGCTAGAGACATGAATTGTTAGTTCCACATAAGAAATAGAAATATATAATATTGGATGAAAGGCAGGAAGCATGCTCCTCTTTCTCAAACAAACTTCTCGTCTGTGTACAAAACAGTAGCATTGGGTGGGAACTGCTACTGCATGGTTAGAAGGCATTGTACTAAGCATGTTTTCTACTCCCGGCGTAAAGAAATATAAGAGTGTTTAGATCACTATTTATATTTACGCATACCACATGCTAAGATTGTGGTTAGTTGATCCATTGGTTTGCTGTACAAATAGTAGTGAAAGAAAAGGCATACATGATGATGGTTTCTAATAGAAATTGTATGGCTAAATATTGTACCATAAGCACGATGAACTTCACAAAAAGAAACCTTACATTGCTCCGAACATATATATATAGTAACAGAAAGAAGAAAACGCCACAAGCTCCATGTGGTTTCTACATTCAGTAATAATCATTAACTAAGTTAGCAAAGCAACCGTCAGTGAAAATGAGATTAAGATGTATGGATATAGATGATGGCCCTACATGTCGCCTTATACCTGATGTGAACTATAGTTGCAATAATTTTGCTAGCCAGCTTGTAGATGTTGAAGAAAAATCTTGACAGTAAGGAAACTTCAAACCATACTTCCATGGCATGACAAATGATAGAACTCATTTCTTTATAATGCAACATCCATGTTATGTTAATTACCACATGTGTCGCCCTGGTACTTAAGCTATTCCTCTGAATTTGGTGAAAATTATCTCACCCTCAAGATCTCTTGTAAAAAAATCAACATTTTTCGTGATTTAAAGTTCATTTTCCATAAGTGTGAAAATACAATGTTTTTCCTGCAAACAAATGAAATCAGTAGTCTGTGATTTATTTTTATTAATAACAATTGTTTGCTCGTTTGGAGCAAAGGCATTACTGAACTGATTTTTTTCTACTTCACTATAGACTAAAAAATGTAAAGAGGATGCATACAGTAGGCAATAATCTTTGTGCAAAAAAAATACATGGTATTTAAGCTAACTTTCATTGAACCTGATGAATCATATATCTGTCTAAGATAGTTTCTTTTACATGTACAAATGAAATCCACAGTTGGAAAGTAGGTAGTTTTTATTTTCAAATGACAACATATTAGGTCTTGCCTGCATCTCCCTATAGTACTATTTTTAGGCTAATTGCAGAGTACTAATTAACATAAATAGTAAAATGTGGAAGTACATTAGAATGACAGGTGCTTTCTATATTACTACTAAGATATTTTTTGCATACTTGTATCCAATTTAATTGCACCATGGAACACATTAAGCAAATTATCTCTAGAGAAGGGAGGCAATCCTGCAGGACCATAACTTGTATTTTATAATGTGCAGGCACAATCAAATTTCAATGAAGTAGCACTCGCCACTCAGACCTTTCTAGTATTTTATATTTAGGGAAAGCTAATTTAAATATGGAACATCTAACACTCGGCACTGCTTAAACAGAAATACTATATCATTATAAATGAACCTAAAAATACTTATTCCATTCAATATTTACAAAAAAAAACTTTATGCAGTTCATGATTATCCTCATAAGAATCTATGCAAATCATTGTAAAATTCAGTCTCTCAAAATATGGCAGTTGCTTATGTATCGGACCTAAGAGGGTGTTTTAATGGCTTTAACATTTGCACGTTTAAGAACTGCCCCGTATATATCGGAATGGTGGTATAGGAATGAGCCACTTAGGTTCTCCTGGTCCTTCAAATCTATATCAAATATCAGAACTGCTTGAGCCATCTGGACACCATGGCTTTCCTTGTTCAGAAATATGAACTAATGATTATCTACCTAAAACAAAATACGATGGCTGAGTCAATAAGGTTCTCATCATAGCTTAACATCTATATTTAAAATGTGAACCTTTTGGACTATCAAGGAAAGTGTGGGTATCCATGTTCTTAAGTACCAACTAATCATATGAATCAATGTTCACATACCTCTAAAAGAAAATGAACAAATCGTATATTGGCTTATAATCCCCAGGCATTCTGATTGCAAGAACACATGATAACTCCAGCAAAGTCCACCTCCCGATTCGTCTCTGGAGCTCAACTGCTAGAAAAAGGCACACAAAACTATAAGCATAAATAGATTTTCTCAGCTCTATCCAATGTCAATAAAATGCTTCTGGAAGTTTGCATGCAAATAAACAACACAAAATAGGTCTTCATCAAATGGAGGGAACGAAATAAATTACCTCCAGATAATTTGTCAAGGCAGATGTAGTGACCGTAAAGAAGTGGACTCCCAGGGTGAGGTCGTTGGCCTGATGTTGTTCAGTCCTCATATGCCACATAAAACAAATATTTAGCAACAACAGTAAGGAAAGGGAAGCATCGTTCTGCTAGAGCATACTGCTTAGAAGAATCTGAACAAACATCAGTATTGCAAAGTTAATATAAACATACAACATGCATGTGTGTACACATACAGACTATCTGCAAGCAATTTTTTTGCATCATCTTGGAAATTTACTCATACACATAGTTAGCAAAAAAATCAAGTAATAGGATAGGCAACACAAAGTAATTTAGATTTACTTTGAATCTTCACGAAGCACTACTTAGAAGCATTTGAACAAATGTCAATTTGCAAAATTGATATAAACATACAACATGCATGTCTGTACACATATATACAGACTATCTGCAAGCAATTTTTTGCATCATCTTGCAGATTGACCAGCTCAAGCCATATAACTGAAGCAACATACAGGACATTGGCATCTCGATCTGATTTCGATCCCTGGAATTCCAGAAACTTGCTGTGATGATGGATTACTTTTAGTCGCCCTTCATGACCACCTATGAGTACACACTGCAATGCATCTCGAACACATCCAGGCATGTATGTAAACTGTTTTCTACAGCAGGGCCAGACTACTAAAATCATCTAGAACATTATACCGACTAAAGAGTAATACACACTGCAATGCATCTCGAACACATCCAGGCATGTATGTAAGCTTCTTTCTACAGCAGGGTCAGACTATATTAAAATCATCAAGAACTTTGTACCAAGTAAAGAGTAATCATCAAATACCAAGTAAAGAGTATTGCCAAGAATCATGCCGCTTTCTACCCAACTTCCATCCTTTATCTCCCCTGCTTGGGTAACTAGGTAGTCCAAAATAGTACAGCTTCGAATTTAGTGAGCTGCATTGCATCCTTCAACCAAGGAACGACCATTGCTATCCCATCTACCTACTGGAAACGGGCCACAAATCAACCTTCTTTCTGAAAATCAGAACAGAGAGGAGATATAACGGGAGATACACATGAAGGGTGGCTTATCTGCTTGGAGGTTCATGACGACGGCCAGAGGAACTCGAAGTCGTTAAGATTTGGCGACGGAGGATGCCGGCCGGTGCGAGCTGAAGTGGAGGTGTCGGCTGTAGGAGTCCAAGTCGAGGCACCGACCGGTGGGAGAGGAGAGCCCCTTCGCATGTCAGAGGAACGACGCCGCTATGGCTGGCTGGTCGGAGGAGGAGCGGCATTCCTTGCCTCTGCATGCCGGTGCCCTACGCGTGGAACTCCGGATCAGAGAGGATCTATGGGAGAGATGAAATATTGGGGTGAGGAGAGACGGCGAGTTCGGGGCAGTGGCAAGATCCGACCTTCCAAGGAGGCGAAGAGCAATGGGAAGCCGGCGGCCGGGACTCCGTTGTGGGCTGGCGGCGGCGGCGTACGATGGCTGCTGCAAGGGGATTTTTTTAGAGTCGCTGCAAGTAGACGAGGGAGATAGGAAAGATTGATAAATAAAACAAATCAGTTTTTTCACTTGCCCGTGGCATAGTGGGCAATTTGTGTCAAACTCTGAGGGTAAATTTACATGTCCATTGCTTTGTATTTTGTACGCGGATTAAACACCTTAATAACTTGGTCCCACTAGATGTACGGTTCTTAATTACTGATTAACGTGGTAATTTTTAGGGAGTCTCAAATTAGTATAGGTATAGATAGATGCCACTCCAATTATGGCGATTCATAAAAATGCCACTGCAATTTCCAAACTTTGAAAAATGCCACTACAATTTTTGCAAACTTAGAAAACCGCTGCTGCACTTTGCAAACTTTAAAAAACGCCAATCCAGACTTCGAAAAATGCCACTAGAAATGGCATGAAATGGCATTTTTCAAAGTTTGAAAATTGCAGTGGCATTTCTCGGATACACCAGATTTTGAGTGGCATTTATCAAATTAACCTAAAACAAAAATAACTGGGCGAGCTGCTGGGTCCCTGGTGTCAGCCGCTCGTTGTGCAATTCTCTCATTTATTGACTACGTTGACAATGGCATGGGACCCAGATGTCAGAAATCCACTAGAAGGAGCCATTTTTTTATTGACTTGAAATAAGGAGGCACTTGCTTGCGTACTGCCATGACCTTGGCGGGTCCCTGCTGTCATCCTCTCCATGTACAATCATCTCCTGATTGTGTACGCGTCAACTTGGTAGGCCCACAAGTCAGCCTCTAAACTCGTGAAGGACAAATACAATCCATTTAAAAAAATAACAGCCCATTTCATATGTTCAAACGGAAAGTTCAACATTCAGAGCAAAGTAACAGGTATGATCCACATATAGAGTACTGAACTTCCACGTTGACAACCATCATAGCCAAGTTAACTATCTACTCCCAATAATACTCTAGTAGCGTACAAGTACTAACTTACTCTTAGCTAACTAGACGATGACGGCCGCCATCTGTGGTACATGCTAAACGCCGGCACCGGCGTCCTGCGCCTCGCCTCGGACTTGCAAGGCGTGCAATAGGGCGCGTTGCTCGCGTGCGTTGGCCCTTTCCATGCCGGCGTGGTCCACCGAAGCTTTGGCTTCCAAGCAAGAAACCCACTTGATGAGTTGGTAGTAAAAATTGGCGTCGCGAACGAGTGCGTGCCCGACAGCCTCCAGGGCTATTTGCCTGGCGCCGGCTTCCACGTAGTCGGCCTAGTTGCGGGCGCTCTGCTCGCGACTCAGAGCGTTGGTGCCCTGCTGCTCCATGTCCCGCTGGCGGTGCAAATCGGCTATACGTTGCTCCTCCGCCAGGCGGTCGCGCTCCAACAACTCCTGCTCCTCCGCCAGGCGGTCACACTCCAACAACTCCTCGATCTCTGCATTGCCATCTAAAGACAGATAGAATGCCTCCTCCCTCCGTCTGCCTTCTGGTGAAAAACTGAACACTAGTTCCAGCGGTGACCGCCTCCGGAGTCGCCTACCGCAGACGGGCGGGGGCATGGCAGACGTGGCGAGCGATGTCGGTCCGGTTGGCTTATGAGGATATGGCGAGTTGGGTCACGGTGCCACCGGAGAAGGCTGGGAAACAATACTTATAGGCGGAAGGTAGCGCGACGGTCATTGGAATTCAATGCATAATGGCTTAGCGCGCCAGCTTGCCGTGGAAAACTAGAGAAACTGGAATTATGATGTCCCATCCCGTCGGGGTTGCACGCCGGCATGGCGGTCAAACGAGTGCACTCGAATCATCTCCCTCCTTGTCAATAATGATTCCACAGATTTAAAAAGCACGCAACAATTAAAGCACATCTTTTTTTGCATCAGTTAGCTGCCTTAATTACAGCCGGCTGCATGCAGGCACTCAGAATCGCTCGCAGCCAGTACGCAAAGCAGTATGCAACGAGACACAGCCGAGGGCATGCATGCATCCACTTAAATCGCTAGAATTAATTAGGCTTAAACTTCTGCATGTAGTTAATTATTGCCATGCCTTGTTCTTGCTGCTTTGCTCATGGGACTAATAAACCCGGACGGAGGGAGTACCTTGGTTGGTGAGAGGTTTGAATTAAGCCCTGCAAACTGGAAAGGAGGTACTAGTACGTGTGTGATCCGCTATTTATTTGTGTAGGATCGAGTAGGTCGTTTCTTGAATTGAGCCCTGCAAACCGGAAAGGAGGTAGTACGTGCGTGATCTGCTATTTATCCGTGTAGGATCGAGTAGGTAGGATAGTGTAGCTTGTCAGTTTCTTCAGAGGTAGGCATTTTTATTCAAAAAACTGCCACTGCGTATCTTGCGTCGCAAATAAAACTGCCAGGAGCGCATTAGTAGGCTAGCTAGTGATCGATCAGTAACTTGTAAACACTAAGCGAACAGAAATAATTAACTGTTAATGCATCTCAATGATTCACAGATCATATACAAATATGTAGCTCCAAAAGCAAAGATCAGCCACTTCAGATCTTGCGTCGCAACTAAAACTAACTAGTACGATTCCCATACATAAGATCAACATGTTAATGCATCTCAATGATTCACAGATCATATACAAATATG
>NC_041387.1:182728917-182740890 GCF_002162155.2 Triticum dicoccoides | reverse complement strand
AGAAATAAGTAACTGTTAATGCATCTCAATGATTCACAGATCATATACAAATATGTAGCTCCAAAAGCAAAGATCAGCCACTTCAGATCTTGCGTCGCAACTAAAACTAACTAGTACGATTCCCATACATAAGATCAACATGTTAATGCATCTCAATGATTCACAGATCATATACAAATATGTAGCTCCAAAAGCAAAGATCTAGAAAAAAACATCTGTTCTTCCTACTAACATGGATGCTTCTCTTGGCCAACATTCAGTATAGACTGAAAGACAAATTTGTTTGTGAAGTCTACAATTCCTCTTGCAAACGTAAGTGGTTTCACCAATAGCTGGAACCATGAGAATGAACCACAAACATGATGGAGGAACATCCACTGCAATATGATTTGGTCTTCTCTCGATTACACCGCAAGACTATTTTCGGAATACAAACTTTAACTTAGGCAAAATGATGCCCATTGTATAATCAGACCAAAGCAATGAAGCACCTAGTGTTGGCCAATAAATAGTACAGTACTACTTTTCTGCAGTCCATGAAGTGACTATCCAATCTTTCTGTGTCTATTTTCAAATGGCACTGCATGTAGTGACTATACTATTCTCTAGCGCAGTTCAACCAAAATTGCGGACACTTTGTTTGTTTGCCAAATAGCAACGGGCAGACATCTCTGTCTGCACAAATATCAAGCAGCTAGTAAACATATACCACACCATGTATTTTCGGTTTAAACATGTCTCTTCCGCTTAGCATCTGTCATGTTCTGCACTGGACAATCTGATACAATTTTATTTTGCCCTGGGCAATTTCATACTGAATTGATTTGCTGGTTCAGAGCAGAAATATAGCACCTATTCTTCATCAGACCAAGGATATCCATGTTCGCAGTGATGGAAGAGGTGAAATCGATACAACCGAAATTTAGCATCCAATCATTGAATCCTGTCCTGCACCTCCAATGTAGGTCCACACTGCCAATAAATTCACATGCAAACCACTAGTATTACTATCTAATGACAGTACAAAAAGAGTAGCAAGATAGTAGCAAACCATGTACCTTCGTAATGAATAGCTCATAGTGCCACCAATTGGATATAAAGGTTTGGAAAAAAACATGCTCCTAATGTTGAACCAGTTGGACTTTTTCTGTAGTTCCACAAAAATCGAGCATCCCTGTTTGCATAGATATTGAAAGTGTGATTACTATAAAAGTGGCACTAGTTGAAGTGTAGACTCACAAATATAAGCATTCCAATTTCTTAATGGGAAAAGGTAGCAAGACTATTTCTAACTACTTGTTTGAAGGAATAAATAAAGCAACAACGACTGATGTCAGGAAGGCATACATAGTTTTTCTAAAAAATTGAGCCATTCCTGACCTTTCCTCTTCTTTTAAGCATATTTTGTGCAGTTTAACTAAAATAAAATGCCATCACCGCCTTGACAATTCAGTGACACTGTACAAAAGGAAATGACTTAACATTACATCATGATGTGAGGTATGTAGTCGACAGGCATTAGAGACTAACAGACAGACCTCCTCCGATAAAATAATGAACATTAATTTTAACAAAGGTGTGACTAGCTTTACAGGGATAATTTGAGTGAACTCTACACCCTCTGTTCCTTAATATAAGACATTTTCGCGGTTCAATTTAAAGTACCCAAACGTCTAGTATTTAGGAAAACAGGTAGTAGTTTTCTTGAGCACATATCTGGGAAAGCTTGCCACACTTTATTTATGTCCATACGCTAATGCAACACCATTCAAATACTACAAATATACACTAATCCAGTGGCTAGTGCAACAGTAGAGTAGTTAGTTTATTACAGGGTACAGTACAATGGTTTTACTGAACAGATTTCAATAAACACTAGCACTGGAAGATTTCTATAAGAATTAACAATACAAAATGTAAAGGTAACAAGTTTCAACATTGGTATACTAGCTGTGCATGAGTATTAAACCAAATACAAAAGTCTGAAGGTAACTAGCATTATTAACTAATGACAATATAAAAAAATTGCAAACCATGTACCTCCAAGGTAAATATCATTTTGAACTCGGGGGGAACTTAAAAATTGCTATGCCAATCTTGATAATCGATCAAACATAAAAACTTGATCGAACGAATCAAGAGAACAGCCAGAGGAGGAGGTGCCCACTCTTGACCTTTCCTCTTGTCTTCATGATTTTTTGTGCAGTTTAACCAAAATAAAATGACATCAGCGCCTTGGCATTTTGGTGACACTATACAAAAAAATTAACTTATCTCATGAAAGTGAGATATGTAATCTATAAGCATTAACAGTGCAAAAATCTGAATGTAGTAACAAGTTTCATCATTGGTATACTGGCTGTGCAACAGCATTAGAATGCCTTAGCTGAAAAATCTTTAATACATCCACAATCAACAGCTAACCCTGAAATAACCTAGTGACATTAAATGGCATTACTTAAATTTATCGGTGGTATTAGACTGAGAGCGGCATTAGTTAAATGTGGCATCACTTTAGCAGTAGCATTGCTTGACTTGACTGCTAGTGTTATATTAACAGCAAAAAAAAGTGGCAATAAGAGCATGGGAGGCCCATTCGGACAGTGGGAGCACCAGTATGATGTACCTCCACGGACGCAGAGTGGCGAGGGAGGTATGGTTGCCCAGAGCAACAAATATCCAGGCAGCATATGTGGATTACGTCCCATTTTTGTTCTCTTTAGCCACCTTTTTCCTATGTGAGGACAACAAACCGATCGACCTGGTCATTCTCTATTGCGTTGTCATGCCTTTCTACCCTTCTTCAACCAAGAGACACGAGACTCATTCTTTAGCTACTGATTTTCCCCTTTTCAACCTAGATGCCGGTTTGATGCCTACTCTCTTGGACAGTACAGTCTCCCTACCTTTCCTTATTCAATTCAGACATGGATTAGTCTGCATGAAGTAGGGTTTCCTTTAATAGTGCAAATTATGGTTTTCGTCTGCGTGGCCAGCAGAGCAGAGGATAGCAAATTGGGAAGATGGTGGATTGGAAAAAGATCCACATGCAACGACGTGGCAGATGGGGCAATAGAACAAGGGTATGGTTCGAAAAGAGGTAGCATACCTGAGGGTCGGTGGGAAGTGGCTTCGCTCGTGGTCGTCGTCCTCCGCACACACTACGACAGCAAGCTTGGGGATGGAGGCCATGCCGCACGGGCGCTAGGCCTGAGAGGACGGCCTTGTCGTCAGTGCGTGACCTCGCTCGCCAACGACGAGTGCGTCAACGCTACACGTCCTTTTCTTCCCCGGCGGATCTGTGACCACCGGTGAGGAGGGAGAGAGAGGCCATCTTTTTTAGATCTAGAGAGAGGGTGGTAGTGTGAGAAGCAAGTGGGCAGCCCTTAGCAAGAAAGCGCTGAAGCTCCAGCCTATATATCTTTTTTAGTACTGGAGGTGGAGTAGTGGTAGAGTAGTTTATATTTTCTCTGCGTACAGTACCAGTTAGTCATTCTTCAAAACTGAATGAAATGCCATTAAAAATATAAAGGTCGATAACTAATGCGGCACCTCGGGCCAACACGGCCAGATCGCATTTTGCACGAGAAATTACACACCATGTTTCATTGACATGTGGTCCCGTTCCAACATATCAGTGAGACGACGGGAGTCCTTTTCTACTGTGTTTCCGAACGGGCGTGTAGGCTGGGGCGCCTCTTCGTGCACCATGGCAAACTGGCAACCGTCCATCGACTCTTTGCCTCTCCCTCTCGATTTGGAACTGCTGTCGCACGCTCTTCCTCTCCCTCCTCCATTTTCCTTTAGCCCTTCACCCTTTCTTCTGCCATTGTTCGGTCGTCTTCTCCATGGAGGGAACAGGCTGGAAACAACCCCGTTATTCTTACCCCGATCTGAAAGATGACGTGGTGGAGGAACTTATTGATCGGTGCGACATCATCACGTCGGCTAGCATGGCATGTTCGTTCAAGCCCATTCTCGACTCAACTAATAACATCATTACAAGGAACCCAAGAGTCAAGGAGCGGTTTGATCTCCCCTATCTTCTTCGCCGTGACCCTGATGACTGGCGCGGGGATGACGGAGGCCTCGCCTTGTGCAAGTTGATGCCGCTTGATAATGATACGTATGATGTTAAGATGCCATCGCTTGAGGGTAAGGCTTGGGCAGGCGCAAATGGAGATTGGGTTGTTTACATTGGGTCCAACTGCGAGTGGGAACTTCTGAATGTGTACAGTCGTGACCGGGTTCCACTTCCAAAAATATCAGCATACTGCCCAGAGGTTGAGCACACCAGTATTGTACGCACGTTCAAATATGATCATGGTGACTGTCTTCTACGGAAGATAGCAATTTCTCGAGTTCCCAACCGCTCTTGGAATTACAACAACTACGAAGTTGTTGCTATCTTCGACAAGCTTGTTGCTGTCCTTCGTGGTTTGACTGGATGGATATTGCTCAAAAATCAGTTTCTGTACACGGATGAGTACTGTGACGCAATTCAATACGACGGCCTTGTGTTTGCTGCCACCACTCGTGGCACTGTTTTTGCATGGAATCCTTATGATTTCGGTACGTTTGTCTTCCACCGTAATTATAATTGTTTCATCCACATGCATGCGGGTTAGCAAGTTTCCCTTTACTAATTAACCTTCTTCTTGTGTTTCCAAGGTCATGTGAACATTCCAACACCTATACTTGAAAAAATTTATAACCAAGGGGGAGATGACGATGGTGATGATCATGAGCATGAGGACGAGCAGCGCCCATATACTCTGTAGCGCCTGGCAACTAATTCCGATGGATCACCTCTTCTTGTGTGTATACAGCCCACTGATGATGTTACTCCTAAGGAAGCAGGTGTAGTCTCCCATGGTCGCACTCTCCGTACCTATTCCAACACCCGTTGCATGGTATTTGGGATGGATACTAGTGTGCTAGCGCCAACTCCTTCTCCCTGGTACGGAATTGATAGTCTTGGAGAAAACTCGCTCTTCCTTGGACAAAACTATCCAATGATGGTGAAAGGCGATCCAACTGCTATTGACACAACATTACTACCATTTACGAGAAGCAACTGTGTCTATACCTCAGACATTTGGGTGGTTCCCTACCCTGGTACTGATATAGTAGGCCGCTTCAGCCTGGCTGATCAATCCTGCGTTGGTCTCGAGATCGACAATGGATGGCCCGTCCCAGAGAATCACTTGTGGTTCAAAGCAAGCGTTTCCAACGCCGAGGAATGGTTGAGTTGAATTTCATTTCATTGCTTGTTATTTGTTGTGTGGTGAAAACTTTAGTATTTATAATGTATCCTCGTTGTCGATGTGGGTTGATGACCTGTTGTATGTAATAAAATGATATTCCTGTGATAAACTTACTAAATTTATGAATGGTTTTCGAGTCACTTCTCTGAGTGAGTGGTGCGACGAGGCAAAAAAATATTTTCTGAATACATAATTATACGTGCATTGCAACAGGATATCGGATGAGGCCAATCAACAATAGTAGTACACTATTTGTACAAGCTTCACATGCTTCGCGCGTTGGGCGGGTGTTTTTACTGTAGCCATATGTTAATTTGTTCGTTGTACGTAACCAGCACCTCGAATCCTCGATACTTGTACTATATAGTAAGTAGTAGGAGTAGTAGGGTGGCATGGGCCAGAACAAGCATTCACGTCCAGGAGTACGGCACGCCACCACCACGACATCCATCTGACACCATATTATTTCTTGGAGTCCGTGCTAGAGCAATCTCTTCAACCACGTCGTTTCTCTAACTTCACCCATAGCGTGGCGGGCGAGGTGGGGGTTTGGCGATAGTCGGTTTCCTCAACTGCGATCCCACTTGTAAGGCCAACTCCAACGCATGACCTCAAACGGACCTCTGTTTTGCACGAACTCCAATGATGATTTTGACTAGAAAAGCAAGACCAAAGAAAACAAGAACCACAAGAATACATTTTACTACTCTAGAAGATATCCAACTTCCATAACTTCTCCTGTAAGTTGGATTAGTGCCTTCTCGATGCATTCATTGTTGATGTGCGGAGGCTCGGTCTTGCGTGCTTCTTTCTTCTTCGAGTGTAAAGAAGTATACGTTGCTTCCTCGCATCTAGTCTCAGGTCTAGCCTCTATTCTAGTAGGAGTATCAACAAGTGCACTAGTCTCATCTCTAGCCTCTATGCTAGCTAAAAGTGCTAGAACATCTACTAAATTGCACTCTATCAATATATCGATGTACTCTTCTTCCCAATACCAAAACTTGCATCCATTGTACGCCCTCCGTTCCACAATACATGCCTTCTATTTGTCAGAATATAGATGTATCTAGACATGTTTTAGTATATAGGTACATCCATTTTTGGACAAATGGAAGTCAAGTATTTTGGAACGGAGGGAGTACACAATAAAAAATTTAAGTTAGACAACTAGTCTAATCCGAGAGCACAACCGAAGATTTGGTCGGGTTCTTCCTCCTTTTGCCGACACGTGGGACATCCAGCATCCAGGTCGTGTCATGCAAGGAAATAGAGTGGTAGTTGAAGCCACGTGATGTGCATCTTGGGTTAAACTATAAATAGAATCTTACTACTCTTGAGTAACTCCAAAAGTGGTCACCGAAGATCTTTATTGGATTTGTTTTTCATCACCAGCACGTCGAGGTGGAAGATGTGCAGGTGCAGTGGGTCCTCTTGCATTTTCACTTACATGTGGGACCGCATGTGAGCAAACAGACAATGGGCTCCGTGCGTCCGCTGGCTGGCTGAGAAGAGAGATAGAGGAGGGCTGAGCACGGACTCCAGGAAATTTGTTCTACGTACCTCGATATAGGCTCGATATAGTGGGGTGGCATGGGCCATAACTAGCATTCACGTATAGTAGTACGGCACACGCCACCCACACGAGTCCCATCCGACACCAATTTTCTTGGAGTCCATGCTACAACCATCTCTTCTCCCTCCTGTTTTCTCAGCCATCACGCGGTGGGCGGGGTGGGGGTTTGCCGATAGTCGGTTTTCTCAACTGCGGTCGCACTTGTAAGTGAAAATGCAACATCGCACGCATTCCCCCTTGAGCGGCGTGCTGGACCAACCATGTGGGGGTGCGACACGAACACGGCAGGCTTTTCCTTTTGAACTCGTAACTTGTAAAATTTGGTTCTGCTCCATGGCGCGACCGATAGATAGAAAATAACGATTTTGCCTAGAGTAATGAGAAGTTTGGTTCTGGCGCCGTTCATGCATGGAGTACGTACGAAAATTATGAAGTTGATGCAAAAGGTAAGATAATTACTAGTAGTACCATATACTACTACATCAATTTGACGGAAAGATAAAAATACATATGGATCCATCAACGACATCCTGACGCCCTAGTGCGTCGGGTCACCAACCGACGTGTGAGGAGCAGCAGCGTTGGTGGCGAGCTCAATGTGCTTCTAAACAATGCCGTCCAAGGTTGCCCTGCGGTCCAAGAAGGCCAGCGTCCTATCGTCCTCCTCTTGCATGTAGTAGTCCTTGTGGACAATTTGCACGTAGACATGGGTGATTATGTCAATGCTATCTTGCTGCGCCAGGCGCTACGCGGCGAGTGCGACCTCGAGGTGGACATTCTCCAGCGCGATGGCGGGCAGTCGCAGGGCCACTAGTGCGTCGAAGAGGTTGTCACCATAGTGGCTGTTGAAGGTGGCGGGCATCGCAGAGCCTGGGCGCGTCGGCTAGAGTCGTACGTCAAAGTTGTCCGTGAGTTCCTTGACGATGGTGAACTTGTCGAGGAAACCGACAAGGACCTCGTCGAACAAGGAGACGAAGCTGTCGTCCAAGCGGCCCCTCGCCCCGGCGGCCTCAAGCAACACCTGGAGATGTTCCTCGGTGCCGGGCCGTAGGCCGGCATCATGGACCATCTAGCACAGCCAGCTGATGCTCGCGCTCATCGCCTCCATGGGTCTAGCTTAGCTTCTAGTCAACTGATATTGCGATTCGAGTGATCACTCTTGCCCTTGGTTAGCGTGCGTAGGTGCGTAGGATTTCATACTACTCCTTGGCCCTCTACTGCACATGCTTTTGGCTGTATGATAGGTGGGCCAGCCACCCCTTGGGCCCATGTGTCATTCACCCAAAGGCAGTTGCAGTAAGTCAATGAAGCTGCGTCCCCCTCCGTGCCGGTGCAGTATAGTCATCTCACCGGACCTCTAGTTGGGGCCAAACGAGAGAAGTTTGATGTTTACTGGTTTATTGGTCCCCTTTGCATTTTGCGCCAAGTTTTGACCTTTGATTTAACTAATAAAATGTTAATGCATGTAAACAAAAATGTTGTGTAAGTCACCTTACGAAAACCAAATAATCCCAAAACACTTAGGCACGGTGCATTAACTCCCTCCTTGTTTCTTATTTCTTGACATATCAACTAATGAGAGATGTGGGTCGTGCATGCTTTCAATGACTTGAGACTACCAAACATGGCTTGTAGTGTTTATTTAGCAAAAATACATTAAGTTCTCTTGCCAATAGGAATATAACAATACACCATGTATTTATTTATAGAGGGAGTAGTACATTTTTGTGACATGCATTACTAGATATTGCTAGTCAAATACTAAAATCCAGATGGACGTGGTAGTACTCCTAAATCCAGACCGTGGTGCTACTAGTACTAGTAGTAGTACTACCAATATAGTAGGAGTACTAGCAGTGTACTACCCGTTGGTCAAATTATTGCGTGCTGCTCCTCATAGTGAAGTGACAAGACCCTGCGCCGGAGATGACACCTGAGTATAGGCGCCGTGTTTGGCATACCATAGTCAGCCTCATCGTCTGCAGTCACTATCATCATGGCTGTAGAGCTAGCCAGCTTACAACTAGCCCAGTTCGACATAATTTCCCGTGCGTAGATGCCCGTGCATTGCACGGAACACCAAGATTGGGGGTGGACGGCGCCGGCAGCGGCCATCGCGCCAGATTTTTCCATGGCTTCTAGCTGTGGTGGGGAGGAGATAAGGCTGATTGTGAGAGACAAGGAGTTGTTTGTAAATAGGGAACAAGTGCGAGCATCTTTTTGCAAAAATGGAGAAGCTTGGTTTAAGATTGCTGGTTGTATTAGAGCAAAAGAAGAGAACATATTAGAGCAGCTGGCTTTATAAGATTGCCGTGTCTTCAAGAGGTACCAATATCATTCGCTCGTATGATAGGGTTGGTTGGCTAGTGATATTTTTTCACTCTCTCTCTCTCCCTCTCTCTCTATTTCCTCTCATTTAACTAGGAGCACATGAAGAGCTTGGGAATTTGTTGCCTTCCACTATGTGGCCGATGCATATTTCGCAAAAGTATGCCACATAATACGCATCGATGTCAAATCAAAAGATTTTGGCACCGCTTCGCGATGTCATAGAGTTGGCACCGCTGTGCACACAGACCCACACGTATAAACAAATCAATCAAACCAACTACAACAGCCTCTCACTCTCCCAAACAAGTGTTTTTTATTGCCTCGGTCCTCTCTCTCTCCCACGCAGTGTTTTTTCATTGCGTGAGTTAATTTGGCATCGGAGCAAAGTAGGTGATCCAGATTGGGGCACCAGGTGAGCAATGGAGGGGCATCGATGCCAAATGCATCACAAGTGAATTTGGCACGTGTTTTGGCCTACATAGCCCACTTTTGTACTCCCTCCGTCCCAAAATTCTTGTCAAACTTTTCTGAGGTTTGACTTTTCAAAACATCCAAATGCTTATGGACGTGACAGAGTCCCTAACTAGAGAGAGAGAGAAAGAGAGAGAAAGAGTGAGTGAAAAAAGTGTGTGTGCGTGTGTGAAAGAGACATGGACAACACACGATAAAAGTAGAGAAAAAGCGTGCGTGTCTTATGCAAACATATCACACATGCATCTTCGACAACGGAGGCAAGGTGGGGAGATAGTGTGTGGTTGTTTGGAACCGAGAGAGCAAGACCCCTAGAACGTGGCCAAGAGGGGTCTGACAAACAAGGGAGAGAGGTCGAGAGAGACGTACGGAGAAAATACAGACATGGGGAGGAGAGAGTGTAGGTTTGTCATAGAGAGATCCCCTAGAGATCGTGATGGGACTACATGGGTGGGAGATCGAGTGACAAGGTGTGTGCGCGATAGAAGATGCCCCGAGAGATATCAAGATAGTTGTATGGATGGAAGGAGACAATACGCGTGTTCCTGATGGCTAGTAAGAAATAATCATACTTAGGAGGGGGGGAGTTCTTGCGCCTATGATGGAGTGAGGGATTATGGTACTTAGGGGGGTGCCTGTCACATGGAGAGAGAACAAGGGCGGAGAGTGTTGGATGGGTCTATTTGTATAGCGCGAGCGAGACATGTGTATATGTGAACCAGGGAGATATAAGGTCAGTTTGGCTTGCGTCCTGAGCATCTTTTACCTGGCCTGGGGTTGTCGCTGGATTACATGCACGCTTGTTTGGTTGCTACCCTGTGAAAAAGAAAGCCCGCCTGGCCTGGGTTCCCTTGCACTTTAATTAGCCTGGGTGGAATCCAGACAGTACAAGTAGCCTGGCCCAGGCGACCAATTTAGAACGCCTGGCCGTGCCTGGTCATGCGGCCACGAAGCTAACAGCAACATGGATAGATATTAGCATCAAATAATTGCTGCATGGATTGATTTACGGGACGTTGATGCTTTGCCTGGCCCAGGCATGAACCAAACGCTTCAGCACCACACAAGCCTGGCCAGGAAAAAATATTTTACATCTCACGTCCACACCAGGTAGTACTGGCCATCAAGGCATGAGGGTCAGGTCACGAACCAAATTGACCAATAAAGTTTGAGAGAGATTGAGGAGCCCCAATAAGGCTGAGTGGTGTGTCAAATAGCTGAGAGGGGGAAAGAGATATTCCATCCGCTCGATAATGCAGTGCATGTAAATTTTTTAGAAGTCAAACTTTGGAAACTTTGATCAGGTCTACGCAAATGTTATTTATATCTAAAATACCAAAGATACATCATACAAAACTACATCTCATGGTGAATCTAATGGTATATGTTTGCCGTACTAGATGTAATTGTTTTTCTCCACGTACATGGTCAAACTTTGTGATGTTTGACTTTTCAGTAAATCTATATGCTATGGACCGAGGAGAGTGCCTAAGTCGAGACAGATCAAGTGCGTGTGAAGGAGAATGAGTAAGTTTGCAAAAAGAGTATGCGTGTGAAAGATAAAGTGACAACAAACAATAAATTAGAGAGAGAGTATGTTTTTTCGTTTCTTATGCGAACATATCACGCATGCACCTCCGAGATGGAAAAGTGAGGCGAGGAGATACACGAAGATAACTAGTGTGTGATTGTTTGCAACAGAGAGAGACACCCCTGTAGCACATGTCCAATAGAGGCCTGGCCAACAAGGAACAGAGGTCGAGAGGGACACATGGATGGCATGGACGCATGGGGAGGGAGAGAGGGTGTGTTTGTGATAGAGAGATCGCCTCGAGATCGTGAGGGGACTCTATGGGTGGGAGATCGAGGGAGGTGCGTGCACGGTAGAAAGATGCCCCAAGAGAAATCGAGATAGACCATGCACATGTTTGTGATGGAGACTAAAATTGGCTAGTCATATACATATAGGGGGACTGCGTGTGCCTAAAATTGAGTGAGAGACCATCATACTTGGCTAGCTAGGCATGAGATTGTGTGTGTGTGTGCGTGTGAGATGAAGAGAGAACGAGGGAGAGAGATAGAGTTTTAGATGGGCCTATCGAGTGTGAGTGAGATATGCATGTGTATGTGTGACCCAGGTGGGTGGAGAGTTTTAGAGAGGGGGAAAAGAGCTCCGAGACGACAGAGTGGTGCGTGAGAGAGTTTCGGGCAAAGAGCCAAGAAATTTGTGTGCGTACGATGAGGGCACCCAAGATATCTAGCTTGGACTAGCTAGTGTATCATACATAGTGTGCAAGAGAGACCTATAGATGGTGTATATATGCATGCGAA
>NC_041387.1:182727678-182728609 GCF_002162155.2 Triticum dicoccoides | reverse complement strand
GAGAGAGAGAGAGAGAGAGAGAGAGAGAGAGAACATGAGTCCGGGAGAGGGGGAGGTCGTGTTTTATGCATCAAAGACTGATATAAACCATGTTTGGATATAAACTTGCATTCAAATATTTAAATTGGAGAATATGTTGTCTGCAATCCACACATGAACGGATATATGCATATATCAAAGAAGTTCATTAATTTGACTTTCAACATGTTCATGGAGTACTATAATATTGTACAACATGCTACTCGATTGAGGTGTTCAATTTTGGATTTAGTTCACTATTTTGACCTAGTGAACGAGCTATTTCATTGAATCGAGATATTTCATTTTGGGTTTGATTCGCGCTTTTGAGTGGGTCAACTATTTGTCATATAGTAAATCGCTAGCAACGAGCATGTACAAACACATTACTCCCGAGCATCATCTCTCCATCTAAAAAAGAAGTGGCAAGCTAGTATTTCAAAATTTGATTCGAATCGACTTGGTAAGGTAGACGTGGATGCTCGTTCTCCCAAAATTTGAACGAACCGTTAAACATCCTCTCTGCTCGGTGGAATTCGCCCGAGCAAATAAATGGGAGACGCGAAATTACCGTCCTATGTGGGACACACATCAATTGGCCTGTTGTACATCGAGGGTAGGTTCGTAAATTCATCCAAGTGCGCCTTCTCCTCGGCCGAAATGACATGTGCCGAATAATTCATAAACTATGGTCGGCTAAACACGCTCTCCTCGCCCGAAATAGCTCGCGCCCACTATTTCAAAACACGCTCTCCTCGCCCGAAATCGCTCGCGCCCACTACAGTTCAAAACACGCCTTCCTCGCCCGAAATCGCTCCCGCCCACTATTTGGGGAGAAGCAAAGTTACTCTACTATCCCCAACCCTCAGTACATAGACCCAAGCCGAGAAGCCTAAAGGCAAGGGTAGAACTG
>NC_041387.1:182662418-182727526 GCF_002162155.2 Triticum dicoccoides | reverse complement strand
TCCCCGGGAAGCTCCCTTCTCCCGAGCCATGAAACCTCAGCCCCACCTCCATGGCGCGCCCACCGCACCAATTTCACAGCCGCCCTCCCCCTAATGCCGGAGACGCTGTCCATTTGCCGTCGTGCACTGGGTCGTGTGCCTCTTACTCCGTGATGCTGGTGCTGCTTCGATGACGGCCGCGTGAACTGTACCGGAGCCGATTCACCCCCGCCGTTGTTCACGGCGCCGGAGCGGCTCCAACTTCGGATCCGTCCAGAGTCCTCGCGGTTCTTCCCCGTAGACGTCGACCGTCGCGAAATTGCTATTTCCCTGCTGCCGGTCGCCACTGCAACCGCGCCGGCCTCACCGACCCGGTAGCTGGACCTGCCTACTTCACCATGCCGCCAGATAGGTCGCACCCTCATCTCAAATCACTTTATTTAGGCGTCAGTTGTCTGAATTTTTATTCTGGGCCAATCGATTCCCAACGGGAAGCAGCACCCCTCGAGGTGGCGGAGCTCCTAGGCTGTCGGTTGGCTGGTGTCTAACGTAAGGGTGCGGGGTCGCAAGTTCACCGCGGAAGCAGCGCTTAGATGGCTATCTTTTAGAGTTGCGTGGGTTGAAGGTACTGCCGCCGCCAGATCTGGATGACGGGGAGTCTTTGTGGATTGGCCCGGGGGCGGCGCAACCACGGCAGTGCGGTGGGGCGGGGAGCGGGGTTTTGGCCGGGGCCACGGACAGCGGTGGCAGGCTGCTCTGCCTTTGGTCGCTGGCTCTTCGGGGAAGATTCCGAACAGTGTCAGCCGGGAGGCACAAGACAGCCATCAAGCCATCCGACATAGATCGGACAGTACCAAAATAAAATAAAATCGTGTGACCCCAATTTAGTCTTCAGTCAATAGACGTGTGACCACTCTCGTACCTTGCTGTTGATCTCTTAGTGTATTTCTTCAGATCAAAGAGATATGTCGTTCTTAACATTATGCGTTATCTGCATCTTCAGACACACCGTCTTCCGACTCACCGTAGCTGCTCCAACAAGGGAAGCATACACCAGAAGGGAGCTATAGTCCCCACTCAACAGTTCCGTGCATCGAATGCGCGTGCCCGACATGGACAGCCACAACAACTGCAGGGCCATCGACAAGTCAGCACATGATGCTCACTCCTATGGATGGCAGCCAGATAGGTTGTACTCTCATCTTACTTGTGTGCAACATTTATGGCTATGTTATTCATCTAAGCATGGAAAATAGATCATCACATTTCACTATATATTCATGTTGATCTCTTACGGGTCTTGTTCAGGAGTTAACGATGTTCCATAGTTTAGCTAAGATATTTGTTCTTTAGGTAACGTTGTTCCATAGTTATCATCCATCAGCCAATGCTATCCCACAGGCCGGTGATTATAGTATTATACCACTTCTAGTATTACCTATGTTGTTCTTTAATACTTTTGTGTGTCATCTAGTTAATCTCGAGTACAAATGATACATATTCTGTAGTTTTCATTTGTGTTCTCCCTTTAGTTTATGAGACCTGTTGCTTCTAGTTAACCCCAGTCCTACTATTTATGTCGTCTCCTACATGCACTCATTGCATAAATCTAACTACTAGTTGTCTTCCATGCATGTCAGATATAATTGCACACTCTGATATATCCACAAGAACCTCACAGAGCAATGTAAAGGCCAATAAACTTGATGTCAATGATACCCAATATACGCATGCTCCTAGGGGGGAGGTTGGTAGGAGTTAACCATCGCGCGCGCCCGACCTTCACTCAAAGATAAACAATCAAAATACAATGTGCACCAATTTGGTTACATAGTTAGTAGACCATACGTGCATGCTTCGGGAATCACAAACCTTAACACCAATATCCTTACTAAACACAACCATCTACTAGTACCTCCCACAAACTATCATCTCTATATCGCAAAACTATTGCAAGGAATCAAACATATGATATTCACTGATCCACAAGTTTTATGTAGGATTTTATGACTAACCATGTGAATGACCAATTCCTGTCATCTCTCTAAATAGATATAAGTGAAGCAAGAGAGTTTAATTCTTTCTACAAAAGATATGCCCGCGCTCTAACAAATATAAGTGAAGCAAAGAGCATTCTACAAATGGCGGTTTTCTATTGAAGAGAAACAGGCAATCCAAACTTCAAAAGATATAAGTGAAGCACATGAAGCATTCTATAAAGCCATACTCGAAAGATTTAAGTGAAGTGCAATGAGCATTCTATAAATCAACCAAGGACTATCTCATACCAACATGGTGCATAAAATAAAAGTGAAAACTAAATGCAAAAGACGCTCCAAGACTTGCACATATCGCATGAACGAAAGGAATCCGAAAACATACCGATACTTGTTGAAGAAAGAGGGGATGCCTTCCGGGGCATCCCCAAGCTTAGACGCTTGAGTCACCTTGAATGTTTACTTGGGGTGCCTTAGGCATCCCCAAGCTTGAGCTCTTGCCTCTCTTCCTTTTCCTCATATCGAGACCTCCTCGATCAAACACTTCATCCACACAAAACTTCAACAGAAAACTCGGTAAGATCCGTTAGTATAATAAAGCAAATCACTACTCTAATTACTGTTGCAAACCAATTCATATTTTGTTTTTGCATTATAGCTACTGTAATATAGCTTTTCCATGGCTTAATCCACTGATAGAAATTGATAGTTTCATCAAAACAAGTAAACTATGCATCAAAAACAGAATCTGTCAAAAACAGAACAGTCTGTAGAAATCTGAACATTCACCATACTTCTGGTACGTAACAAATTCTACCAAAATTAGTAAAAATAAACAATCTGTACAGCAAGACAGTTCAAAAAGAATCAGAACCATTTGGCCTTCCAGTAAACAATGTAAAATCGCGCACTACAGCCAAAGTTTCTGTCCTGCACCGCATAAACCAACAAGCATTGTAAACATCCTAAAGGCAACCTTGGCACATCATTTTTATAATACAATGGAATTGTACAAGGGGATAATTATTTTTGTTGAAAATGTTCTGCAATTAACATTCACAAAGTTTCCATGAGCATGAACAAAGTTCAAGGAGCTCTCCCACTTCAACAATGCTTGTCTCTCTCACTTTCACTTTCCTTTTTAAAAAGTTTTGGGTTCCCCTCTTTATATTTTTTGTTTTTAGACTATATAAAAGCACTCAACAGAAATAAATGACTCTCTAAAACTTCCGGGTTGTCTCCCTGGCAGTGCTTTCTTTAAAGCCATTAAGCTAGGCATATAGTGCTCAAGTAATGGATCCACCCGGATCCCAAGGTATATCAAAGCCAATTTGAATTAACAATGATTTGTAATTTAGTAGTGAGCAGAAAGTAACATATATAAAGCAACAACGAAGTCTAACTCTCTTCCTATGCATCGGCATGTCATAAAAGAACAATTCATGCACACATAGTAAAGGCCAATGCATAGTATAAGCAGTTTCTTGTAATTTTATCATATTGGAAACATAGAGAAGTGGAGATATAGTTCCTCTCTCATAATAATTCCAAGTAGGAGCAGCAAGCATATGCATATTATATCTATCAAAATCACCATGTGTAGTAGTAAAACGCAACCCATCAATATAATCCTTAATAAGAGCAAACTTCTCCGATATAGTGTAGTTTGGAGAATTCAAAAAGATAATAGGACTATCATGCGTGGGTGCAATAGCAACAATTTCATGTTTAACATAAGGAACTATATCAAGTTCATCTCCATAAGCATCATTCATATTGGCATCATGGCCACAACCATAGAAAGCACCATCAAAAAGGGATATTTCAAGAGAATCAACGGGATCATAACAATCATCATAGCAATCATCCTTCGGTGAGCGCAAAGGGCTCTTCCTCCTTTTGTTCTTCGCTCTCCTCCTCATCTTTTTCATCTAATGAGCTCACAGTTTCATCAATTCCTTCTTCCATAGACTCCTGCAAAATATTAGTCTCTTCTTGGACAGCGGAGACTTTCTCAATAAATTCATCAATATTGGAATTGAATTCATAATTCTCATAGCAATATTTAAGTATAGCAAAATTTTCAGGTCTATAAACTGAATCATCAAAATCTTCAAACTCTTTGAACAAAGATTCAATTTCATAAGCACCCGTAAAAGCAACGAACTCTTCTATTCGTTCCACATCATAGTAATCATATATACCATTAGCATAAGAAGCTAAGGTTTCATTATCATTAAATTTGCATGAAAAGGGAAGGTGTGGAGCCTTCATCCTAGAGAAACAAGTATAATCATGTCTCAAGCATAGATCCCGAGCATACCAACGCAACATATAAATTTGATCCCATAATAGTTTCCCTTTTTGTGTCAAGCGATAATCCCTAAAGTGTTCACGTTGATCCAGCGTGTCTCCCATAACATAGTGGAATGGGGTTTTCTCAGGATTATCAAAGTAGTACATAATTTCTTTCACATAATGAGCATCGAGGGTTTTAGGAGGTTCCCCATCTCCATGAGTAGCAAGTACACCTAATTTTTTTGGTATTTCGTGTTCCATATCCATAACTAAAGATAGGGAGCAACTTAGAACAACAATTAAAAATTAGTTAGTGATAAAGCAAACAAGCACACAGGAGAATATTCACCCCACGCTATGACTCCCCGGCAACAACGCCAGAAAAAGGTCTTGATAACCCACAAGTATAGGGGATCAATTGTAGCCTCTTTCGATAAGTAAGAGTGTCGAACCCAACGAGGAGATAAAGGTAGAAGAAATATTCCCTCAAGTTCTATCGACCACAGATACAACTCTACGCATGCTTAGCGTTCACTTTACCTAGAACAAGTATGAAACTAGAAGTACTTTGTAGGTGTTGTTGGATAGGTTTGCAAGATAATAAAGAGCACGTAAATAAAATCTAGGGGCTGTTTAGATAAAGAAGAAATAAAGTAAATATAGCGAGAATGGAAAAGTGGTGGTAGGAGTTGTGAAATTGTCCCTAAGCAATTGACTACCTTACTAGACAGATAGCAAGTTTTATGTGGGAGAGGCATACGCTAACATACTTTCTATTCTTGGAGCATATGCACTTATGATTGGAACTCTAGCAAGCATCTGCAACTACTAAAGATCATTAATGTAAAACCCAACCATAGCATTAAAGTATCAAGTCCCCTTTATCCCATACGCCACAATCCCCTTACTCGGGTTTATGCTTCTGTCACTCAAGCAACCCACTATAAGCGAATCATGAACATATTGCAACACCCTACAATGGGAATCCCGCACGCTTGCGCGACACGGAGGGCACAATAGGACAACAACATAACCACAAGCAAATTAAACCAATCATAGCAATTCATCAATCACCGATAGGACAACGAAAATCTACTTAGACATCATAGGATGGCAACACATCATTGGATAATAATATGAAGCATAAATCACCATGTTCAAGTAGAGGGTATGGCGGGTTGCGGGAGAGTGGACTGATGAAGATAGATGGGGGAAGGTGATGGAGATGTTGGTGAAGATGGCGGCGGTGTTGGTGTAGATCCCCGGTGATGATGATGGCCCCTGGCGGCGTTCTGGCGCCACCGGAAGCAAGGGGGAGAGAGCCCCCCTTCTTCTTCTTCTTCCTTGACCTTCTCCCTAGATGGGAGAAGGGTTTCCCCTCTGGTCCTTGGCTCCCATGGCATGGGAGGGGTGAGAGCCCCTCCGAGATTGGATCTCTCTCTCTCTCTCTCTCTCTATTTCTGTGTTTTCTGATTCTGCCCTTTCACCGTTTCTTTTATATCCGGAGATCCGTAACTATGATTGGACTGAAACCTTCGCCCAGATTTTTCTCCGAAAATTAGCTTTCTTGCGGCAAAAGTAGAGCATCAACTGCCTTACGGGGTGCCCACGAGGGTCAGGAGCGCGCCTGCCCCCCTGAGGCGCGCCCCCTGCCTCATGGCCCCCTCGGGTACCGTCTCGCGTTGATTCTTCTTCAAAAGTCACAAATATTCCAAAAATATTCTCCGTCCATTTTTATCCCGCTTGGAATCCGTTTGATATTGGGTTTCTGCGAAACATAAAACATGCAACAAACAGGAACTAACACTGGGCACTGGATCAATATGTTAGTCCCAAAAATAATATAAAAAGTTGCCAAAAGTATACGAAAGTTGAATAATATTGGCATGGAACAATCAAAAAATATATATACGACGGAGACGTATCAAGGTTCACTAAGGACTTCTCTAAAATTTCTAGGCCTCTGACTAATCTCTTACAAAAAGATATTCCTTTTGTCTTCGATGATGATTGTGTAGAAGCATTTGAAATACTTAAGAAAGCTTTGATTTGTGCACCTAAGTTCAGCCACCTGATTGGAATTTACCCTTTGAAATTATGTGTGATGCTAGTGATTATGCTGTAGGAGTTGTTCTAGGACAAAGAGTTGATAAGAAACTAAATGTTATTCAATATGCTAGTAAAACTCTAGACAGTGCCCAGAGAAATTATGCTACTACTGAAAACGAATTTTTAGAAGTTGTATTTGCTTGTGATAAGTGCAGACCATATATTTTTGATTCTAAAGTAACTATTCACACTGATCATGCTGCTATTAAATATCTTATGGAAAAGAAAGATGCTAAACCTAGACTTATTAGATGGGTTCTCTTGCTACAAGAATTTGATTTGCATATTATTGATAGAAAGGGAGCTGAGAACCCCGTTGCAGACAACTTGTCTAGGTTAGAGAATGTTCTTGATGACCCACTACCTATTGATTATAGCTTTCCTAATGAACAATTAGCTGTCATAAATGCTTCTCATACTGCTCCATGTTATGCTGATTATGCTAATTACGTTGTTGCTAAATTTATACCACCTAGTTTCACATACCAGCAAAAGAAAAAGTTCTTCTATGATTTAAGACATTACTTCTTGGATGACCCACACCTTTATAAAGAAGGAGTAGATGGTGTTATTAGACATTGTGAACCTGAGCATGAACATGAACAGATCCTATGCAAGTGTCACTCCGAGGCTTATGGAGGACACCACGCTGGAGATAGAACTGCACATAAGGTATTGCAATCCGGTTTTTATTGGCCTACTCTCTTCAAAGATGCCCGTAAGTTTGTCTTGTCTTGCAATGAATGTCAAAGGATTGGTAATATTAGTAGACGTCAAGAAATGCCTATGAATTATTCTCTTGTTATTGAACCATTTGATGTTTGGGGCTTTGATTATATGGGACTGTTTCCTTCCTATATTGGGTATACACATATTTTAGTTGTTGTTGATTACGTTACTAAGTGGGTAGAAGCTATTCCAACTAGTAGTGCTAATCATAACACCTGTATTAAGATGCTTAAAGAAGTTATTTTTCCGAGGTTTGGAGTCCTTGGATACCTAATGACTGATGGTGGTTCACATTTTATTCATGGTGTTTTTTGTAAAATGCTTGCTAAGTATGATGTTAATCATAGAATTTCTTCTCCATATCACCCATAGTCTAGTGGCCAAGTAGAACTGAGTAACACAGAGCTTAAATTGATTTTGCAAAAGACTGTTAATAGATCTAGAAAGAATTGGTCCAAGAAACTTGATGATGCATTATGGGCTTATAGAACTGCATATAAAAATCCTATGGGTATTGTCGGTGTCAAAATCGGTGGATCTCGGGTAGGGGGTCCCGAACTGTGCGTCTAGGCGGATGGTAACAGGAGACAAGGGACACGATGTTTTTACCCAGGTTCGGGCCCTCTCTATGGAGGTAAAACCCTACTCCTGCTTGATTAATATTGATGATATGGGTAGTACAAGAGTTGATCTACCACGAGATCAGAGAGGCTAAACCCTAGAAGCTAGCCTATGGTATGATTGTTGTTCGTCCTACGGACTAAAACTCTCCAGTTTATATAGACATCGGAGAGGGCTAGGGTTACATAGAGCCGGTTACAATGGGAGGAGATCTTCATATCATATCACCAAGCTTGACTTCCACGCCAAGGAAAGTCCTATCCGGACACGGGACGAAATCTTCAATCTTGTATCTTCATAGTCCGGGAGTCCGGCCAAAGGTCATAGTCCGGCCATCCGGACACCCCCTAATCCAGGACTCCCTCAGTAGCCCCTAAACCAGGCTTCAATGACGACGAGTCCGGCGCGCAAATTGTCTTCGGCATTGCAAGGCAGGTTCCTCCTCCGAATACTTCATAGAAGATGTTGAACACAAGGATAGTGTCCGGCTTTGCAAAATAAGTTCCACATACCACCGTAGAGAGAATAATATCTGCACAAATCTAATCTGCTGACGTATTCCGCAGCGTGACATCACACCACGGCCAAGACTTTATTCGAATCATTTTACTGTTCCACCTCAGCGCGTTTAGCGAGGTGGTTTCCTTGGCACGTCTTGTCAAAGCAGAGATCGTGTCCCCTTATTCCGGTATTCTCATAAATACGGGCGTGGGTAACCCAACCGTGCCTTTGGTATGACTCCCTAATTGAAAGCGAGTCCCAAACGGTTACGGGGAGGGCTCTTGGTATTCAAACCCTTTTATAAAGAGACCAAGGCTCGACTCCTTTCTTTTCAATCCAATCAAATCCGCCCCTCGCCTCAAGTTCCAACACCCAAAGCTCTAGTCTTAGGCTCTTTGGACCTTCGATGATGTCCGGCTCCGACCTTCAAGGCCAGTGGATGCCTTCCTCCGTTACGGAAGAAGACGTGCGAAAGTTGAGAGATGCCAGTTATCTAACCAGCGAAATCTCGCATAGGCTGCCTGCTCAAGGGCAGGCCATTCCCACTCCCCAGCCCGGTGAGAGCATGGTGTTCACATCTCACTTCCTTCGGGGGCTAGGCTTCCCAATTGATCCCTTTGTGAGGGGGCTTATGTTTTATTACGGGCTAGAATTCCACGACTTAGCTCCGGAGTCCATCCTCCAAATCTCATCGTTCGTTGTCGTGTGTGAGGCCTTCCTCCATATTACTCCTCACTTCGGATTGTGGCTTAGAACCTTCAAGGTGGAACCAAAGATGATCGAGGGGCAGCATGCTGAGTGCGGAGGAGCTATCATAAGCAAGATGGCCGACGTTCCATGGCCCGAGGGCTCTTTCCAAGAGGAGTTCGGCTTATGGCAACGGGACTGGTTTTACATCACAGCCCCCAGGGACACCACATGGGTGGCGCCACCTGCTTTTCTCTTGGGTCCCCCACCACGGCTAGCGTCATGGGTCAATGAAGGGCTTATCTGGGGGCCGTCCCAAGACGTGCCCTTGCTGCAGGAACACATTCGAGATCTCCTAGAAAGAGATATTAACTTGACCGTAGTTGCGCAAGTTATGCTGATTCGCCGCATGCTGCCCTGCAAACGTCGCCCTCTCCGCCTATGGGAATTTAATCCGGAGGGACCGCGAGTCCTTCAACACTTTATGGGCATGACGCCCGTGGACATGTACAAATTGTTCTTCGGAACACAAGCAAGGTGTCCGGACTTGTCCGAGGACGCAAGTCTGAGCTGCAATCGCCCGGATGCTCAAATAAGTAGCCCCGTATTTGGACACACCATCCGTATTTTCATCATAAAATTGCCCTTTAACAGAGCTATCCTTTGAACAGGAGTGGATAGCGAAGGCAAAGCTTATCAGGTGTCCAGCCCCCCTGCCTGAGACCGTGCCGAATCCCGTGTTAACCAGGATGCTGGAGATTGTGCTTTCGGCAGAGGGTGAAGAGGGGAACCAAGGAGCTACCGCCTTTGTGAAGGAGGCTATCAGGAAGGGAGGAATCGAGAATTCCCCCAACCTGGGAAAGAAAAGGACTGCCTCTGAAGACCCGGAGGGGATGGCCTCAAAACGGGGGAAGAAATCTTCGCCAGAGGATCCGGTGCCAGAGAATGCCTCGGCCGCATTGCGCCCTCAAGGGGATCAGCTCTCCTCCGAGCCGTAAGTAAAGAGAGGGGTTCCAAAATGAGTGACATCCCTATTTTATTTCTGAGGAAGATAACCGAAATATTACCTTGCAGTTCGGATCTCAACCCTTCTCAGCAGAGCTCATCTTCAGGGGATCTTCGTCCGGAGATGATGGAGAGCGAAACGCCTCCCCTAGATGCACCGTCTTACGAGGCAGGCGCCCCGAGGTGTCGTCCCGGAGGGTTTTTCCAAGTCCGGACACTGAAAAAGGTCGTCGGGCTAGTCCGGCACCTTCTGGTGCGTGGTCGGAGGGGCTGAGGGATCTGCTTGGGCGAGCGTCCATCTCAGAAGAACACCATATGTTGATGAACACGGTGATAGGAAGGATTTCATCCGCGGAAAGCGGATTGTACGAGGCCGCCAGGAGTTTACTAACAGACTTTGAGGTATGTGAAAAGGTGTACCTTTTGGTAGAACCGCATATATAAAATGCACCCTGTATAAATAGTAGCCCCTGAGACTCTGTGTGTCGTCAAAAGTGACGGCGCACAGAGGATCATAACCCCAGGTATAATATGTCACCTTTTTATGAAGGTGGCGAGGCGTTCGGTTGCTAGCCGGACTGATGAATCTGCCGAGCTAAAGTGGCAACTTGACGTGGCGGATGCCGACATCGCGCTTGTAAGTAAGCGCTAGACGAGGCACGAGGTATGCTCCAAAGACATCTAATAAGAGGAGTTCGATGCTCGTGCCTTATAAGATATGTGCTTAATGTAGATGGTGTTGCTGCCGTGGAGAACCTTCGGGTGGAACTTGCCCAAGCCAAGGAGCAAGCAAGGAAAATTGATGCGGCTGCCGTTAAGGCGGCTGAAGAGCTAAAAGCCGAACAGGCTGCTCACTGCCAGAGCAAGAAAGTAATACTCCCTCCGTTCCAAAATATAGCGCGCCCACGCTTTTCGAGGTTCAACTTTGACCATAAATTTAACCCACGAGACCGACTGCGGCGGGATCAAAAATTATATAATTAAAAACTTTTTTGAATACGAATTCATTGGTATAATTTTTTCGCCCGCTGCAGTCGGTCTTGTTGATTAAATTAATGGTCAAAGTTGAAGCACGGAAACCGAGGACGCGCTATATTTTGGAACGGAGGGAGTAGTCGAGATGGCTATAAAATTGAAGGATGCTGCCGACCGCTGTAAATTTATTGAACAAGAAGGTAGGGCGGCTCAGAAGGACCTTGAGAAGATCACTGCCGAGGCCAAGGATACTCGCTTTGCAATGATAGCTATGAAGGAGGAGCTACGTCAGGCCGGAGATATCACGGCTGGAAAGCCCTATATGCTGCGGATGAAGTTCGGGGATCCTAAGTATGCTCCGTTAGACCGGCAGTGGAGTGCGGAAAACACTTATCTGGATTTGGCAGTGAGTGCGGCAGACGCAACCGAACACTTCCGAGGTCGAGGTGACCATGAATTGGAAGAACTTTTTTGGTCGCAGTTCCACAATCCAGAACGCCCACTTTCGGTATCTAACCATTTGGCCGCCTGGGCGAAGCTGAACAGGTTATCCGAACTCGCCATGAGGTATGTTGCGAGTCGTTTGTGGCCGGAAGAACCAGAGCCGAAGAGTTATTTTAGCTTGGTGCAGCAGTTCCTTGGTTCGGTGCCGCATGTTGATGCAATGAAGAGGTCGGCGTGCATAGAGGGTCCACAAATGGCTCTTGCCCATGTCAAAACATACTGGGCGGATATGAAGGCTAGTGTTGTTGCATCCCGGGATTCGGACGAAAGCCGAGTACCTGCCAAGCATTACTTTGAGGAAGTTCTTCCGGGCGCTCGTTTAATAGAGGCGCAGTGCTCGAAGGATGTTGTGTTCGAATAGCATGTGCTATTGTAAAACGAATATTTTGATAGAATATAAAAGCTTTTTATACTTGTGCTTGCAAGAATTATAATACCTTCTGTGCAGCCGTTAATGTATATGTGTATATAACCTGAAAGATGGCAGTCGTTGGCTTCAGCCCCCATGCATATAATGCGGGGGTGTTTGCAAAAAGGCGCCTTTTCACACTTAATCCAACGTCTTGGTCCTACAAAAGAGGTGATAGCGCAGCGAACTAGGCAACCGGACTATAATGCTTTATCGCTTTCACTTAGCCATAGGAGTTTGAAAATGGGGCTACTTAATAGCCCCTAAGGGCACCGCGCTCGCCCGAATTCGGGGCGCGTCTATGCCTGACCGGGAAGCGGCCCTTCGTTAATGCGGAGGAATCCTAAAGATTCCGAGAGTCATCGAGTGGTTGACCAGTCTCTCGCTATATCATGACAGTCAGTTTTCGGCTTTCTCTACTGAGGTGCTCGCCTGGCCGAACCGGGGCACAATCGCAGTAGTTCTCCTGGTGCCGCCTTAGCCGATAGAGCGGAACGTAAGGCAGCAAAACACAGGAGCCGGGCAAACCCAACATTTGACCAAAGACATGATTCAGAGCTGATGCATATAAGGCCAAACTCGCGACGCCGAACACTCCCTAAGGTATTCGGTCTTTATGAAGACGGGCCGAACGAAAGCCCTTGGTAAAAAAGCCCATGGTGTCCAGGTACGCGCAAAATTCTGGCGTGGCCACATGCCAAGACGCCAGCCTCCTCCTCGGTTATAGCAAAAACCGGGGGATGTTATCAACAAGAGATAGTAAAAAAGGTTTACGCAGGGTCTTAATCTGAAAAGAATCCTTAAAACGGGTCCCTACTGCACGTCTGCGCCTGTGTCTCCGTTGTGCCGTATCCTGGACGGGCGTAGCACGGTGTTCGTCTGCGAAAGAGAGGAACTTAGTAAAAAAATAATCGTGCGAGAAATCTATATTAAAATAAACAAAATATAGTACAGAGACATGAGCAAAATTGAGCCGTATTGTCTCCTGGTGTAAACACGCGGAGCCCCTTGTACAGGGTTATGCGGCTATTAAGCCTTTGTATGTTTACGTCGGACTCGTCGAGCCATGTCCGGGATAGTAGGGATGGATTAGGGTGCGGCTGTCCAGGAGGCCGCACAATTACCCGTACTTTGGGGATCAATTGATATTTCCCTTCAATGAGATAATGCCTCATGGATCGGGCATTTTGAGTGTAAGGGATGCATAATGCGGTATTGCGTTAAAAGCGGGCGAAAGCTTCACGTCCCAGTAGCGCTTGATAGCGACTTATGAATGGGGCGATGTGGAAGGTTAGCTTTTCGCTTCGGAAGTTGTCGGGTGAGCCGAACGTGATTTCTAACGAAAGGGAACCCATACTCTGGGTATCTGGGCCCGGCGTGACTCCTTGAAAGGAAGTGTTGCCATGGCGAATTATTGCTGGGTTTACCCCCAGTTTGCGGATTGTGCCCTGATATAACAGGTTTAGGTCACTGCCGCCATCCATAAGGACTTGTGTAAATTGGAGTCCGTCAATAATCGGATCCAAGACCAAGGCAGTCCAGCCTGCATTCCGGACCCCCCTGGAGTAATCCTGATGATCGAAGGTGATTGGTTGTAACAACCAGTGGTGGTGCTCCTCTGGGGCGGGCCGTATGGCGTGTATCTTCGTAAGCGTTGTTCTGTTTTTCCCTTTTGTCATCTGAAGTGAATTTACTATTTTGACTTCTTGTGGGAACTTCTTTTGTTCTCCGGTGTTTGCTTGTGGGATGCATCGTCATCCTCGCTTGGTGTGTCGAGCCCCTTGTGTTCGGCGTTGAGTTTGCTGGACTGCTTGAAGACCCACATCTCTGTGGGTGTGGTTTGTAGATCTCCCGGGAGTACTGTTGATTTGACATATTTTGTCCAGGATTTTGTTGAGGTTAGATAGCTCGTCCCTGTCATCTTTGGGGGGCGGATTTTTCTGATTTTGCCAAGAGCTTTTGAATCCGGCATTGACTGTCGTGCTCATCGGGCTGTTATCCTTGATCCGTCGCTGTTCTTTTTTACGGCACGGTTTCCCGTTTCCATCTCTGAGTTTGGATGTACTCGGGTCGCTGGTGCTGCTTCTTGCCAACCAGCTATCCTCTCTTGCGCAAAAGCGGGTCATGAGGCTTGTTAATGCGGCCATTGTTCTTGGATTTTCTTGGTCGAGGTGTCTGGCGAGCCATTCGTCTCGGACGCTATGTTTGAAAGCTTCTAGGGCCTCGGCATCCGGACAGTCGACTATCTGATTCTTTTTAGTAAGAAATCTGTTCCAGAGTTTCCGGGCTGACTCTCCGGGTTGCTGAGTTATATGACTCCGGAGGTCGGACATAGGTCCCTTGAAAATTTTCCCGGAAAGCATCGTCGAGCGCTTCCCAACTTCCCATGGTGTTTTCGGGAAGGCTTTTAAGCCAATGCCGGGCTGGCCCTTTGAGCTTAAGGGGTAAGTATTTTATGGCGTGAAGGTCATCTCCTCTAGCCATGTGTATGTGGAGGATATAATCCTCGATCCAGACTCCAGGGTCTGTTGTTCCGTCGTATGCTTCTATGTTTATGGGCTTGAATCCCGCTGGAAATTCATGATCCAGTACCTCATCGGTAAAACATAGGGGATGTGTGGCGCCCCTGTATGTAGGTGTGCCACGATGTTCGGATATTTTTTGTGTTGCATTGCTCACTGGAGCTTGCTTTCTCGGCCCATATATAGATGGATCTGGTTGGACCGGTTTTTTGATGCGAATCCTTGAGTCGATCGCGTGCCGTATTGAGTGTGGCGCCCTTTGTCGCTTGAGATCGATCGTGGGGTCGTCTATCCGACCTGGTGGCTTCCTTGTTTTTTGACTGTGGGGGCTCTAAGGCCTCTTCATCAAATTCCGGTAGTAATTTCCGCTTCGGATAGCTCTTTGTGTGATGACTGTTGCCGTACTTGTGTGCGGTATTGAGTACTTTGCCCCATCTGATTCTAAGTGCATCTTCTGTTGTTTTGAGCTTCCGCTTATGCTTTTTCAGGCTACGTGCAGTGGCAACGAGCCTTTGGTGGAGGTTCTGGTGTTCCAGCGACTTGTCCGGCGTGAGGTCGTCTGGACTATTATCTTTCCCGGGGACGGATTGTTCGGTTTATCCGCCCTGTTTGGATGGTTGCTCGTGGCATGTTCGTCTTCCGTTGATTCGCCCTGCTCTATGGCTAGGTCTCTGTCGAGGTGGGGCTTGGCGCAGCGCTTACACCACCGCTTTGATTGTTTTTCGAGGGAGCAATCCCTGGTTGCGCCCTTTTGATCCTCGTCATTGCTTCTTTTAGGTGTGTCCACCATGTATGCATCGTGTGATGGGGTGGCTTTCCAGTGCCCTATAGGTGCCGGTTCTTGGTCGTCTCTTTCATCGCGTCCATACCGTCGATGTCTTCGGAGTCGAAGTCGAGCATGTCGGTTAAATCATGGACAGTGGCTACAAAGTGGGTGGTGGGTGGGTTTCGAATTTCTTTGTCGTCCGCATACCAACCGTGCTGACCATAGTCCGGCCAGGGCTCTCCTGACAAAGAGAGAGACTTTAGTGAATTCAGGATATCGCCAAAGGGTGAGTGCTGAAAGACGTCCGCGGTGGTGAACTCCATGATCGGAGCCCAATCAGGCTCGATCGGAAGGGGTGCAGAAGATTCGGAGTCCGAAACAGAGTCTGGCACCTTGGAGTCACAGGCCTCGCAAAGGACTAGGCTGGTATTCGGCTCTATTGCCGTAGAGATTGCGGCTCCTGGGGCGGCGTCCAACCGTCCGTCCCCGACTGGCGTAGTCGACTCCGAGCTAATGGTCGGAGCGGGCACCTGAGCGGCGCTCTGGGCGCTGTCCAGCGGCGGAGCTAGGTCATGCCCATCGTGACAGTGCGGCGCGCTCGGCCACGGCGAGTCCGTCGAAGATCAAGTCCCCGCGGATGTCGGCTGTGTAGTTTAAGCTTCCAAACCTGACATGATGGCCAGGGGCGTAGCTTTCGATCTGCTCTAGATGGCCAAGCGAATTGGCCCACTGTGCGAAGCCGCCGAATGCGAAGATCTGTCTGGGGAGAAAAGTCTCACCCTGGACCGTGTCATGGTTGATGATCGAAGAAGCCATCGGGCCTAAAGGTGACGACACAGAGGAACTCTCACTGAAAGAACCAATGTCGGTGTCAAAACCGGCGGATCTCGGGTAGGGGGTCCTGAACTGTGCGTCTAGGCGGATGGTAACAGGAGACAAGGGACACGACGTTTTTACCCAGGTTCGGGCCCTCTCGATGGAGGTAAAACCCTACTCCTACTTGATTAATATTGATGATATGGGTAGTACAAGAGTTGATCTACCATGAGATCAAAGAGGCTAAACCCTAGAAGCTAGCCTATGATAAGATTGTTGTTCGTCCTACGGACTAAAACTCTCCGGTTTATATAGACACCGGAGAGGGCTAGGGTTACATAGAGTCGGTTACAATGGGAGGAGATCTTCATATCATATTGCCAAGCTTGCCTTCCACGCCAAGGAAAGTCCTATCCGGACACGGGACGAAGTCTTCAATCTTGTATCTTCATAGTCCAGGAGTCCGACCAAAGGTCATAGTCCGGCCATCCGGACACCCCCTAATCCAGGACTCCCTCAGGTATGTCTCCATATAAAATGATCTATGGAAAAGCATTTCACTTACCTCTCGAACTAGAACATAAAGCATATTGGGCCATTAAAGAGCTCAATTATGATTTCAAACTTGCCGGTGAGAAGAGGTTATTTGACATTAGCTCACTTGATGAATGGAGAACTCAAGCCTATGAGAATGCCAAACTGTTTAAAGAAAAACTTAAAAGATGGCATGACAAAAGGATGCAAAAGCGTGAGTTTAACGTAGGTGATTATGTTTTGCTATACAACTCTCATTTAAGATTTTTTGCAGGAAAACTTCTCTCTAAATGGGAAGGCCCTTACGTTATCGAGGAGGTCTATTGTTCCGGTGCCATAAAAATCAACAACTTCGAAGGCACACGTCTAAAGGTGGTGAACGGTCAAAGAATCAAACATTATATCTCAGGTAATCCAATAAATGTTGAAACCAATATTATTGAAACCGTAACCCCGGAGGAATACATAAGGGACACTTTCCAGAAAGTTTCAGACTCTGAAAAGGAATAGGTATGTGGTACGGTAAGTATACCGACTCCAAAACAGTTCTAATAGCAATTTTTCTCTGTTTTGGAATATTTAAGAAAATAGGAAAATAAGAAGTAGTCGGGGAAGGACACGAGGCGTCCACGAGGGTGGAGGGCGCGCCCTACCCCCTGGGCGCGCCCCCCCTGCCTCGTGGGCTCTCCGAACTCTGTTTTCTTGCACGATACTTCTTTTGGCCAGTAAAAATTCATTATAAAATCTCTCGAAGGTTTTGACCACTGTATCACGCAAATTTCCTTTGTCTTTGTTTCGAGCTGTTTTCTGTTAGAGTTGTCAAGGCCAGGCACCATATCGTCACCCTCCGCCAACAATGAAGGCAACGATGCTTGGCTAATGAAGATGGAGATGAAGAAAGAAGAACCCGGGGAGATCAACAAGGATGATAGGATCAAGAAGGTCATGGAGGATCAAGCTATGGCGGCAGAAGAAGAAGACATCCTTCAACCTCATCACAACCTTCTTACCCCAACTGAGATTGAAGCTTTCAAGATGATTGAGTTAGCTCACATACAAAACAAGTATCTCACACGTGAAAAATAATTTTGTTGAAGGAGCATATCACCGCACTCAAGGGCATTATCCGCAAACTGGAGGAGCTCCTACGCTCGATGTGCGACTATCCATCATCACCACCACCATCATCACCACCTCCGAAGAACTGAACACATGGGTATGGGCACTCCCCTTGGCAACTGCCAAGATTGGGGGAGGTGCCCCTGTATCGTAGCACCATCACACTCCTATCTTTACCGTTTTTCTTAGTTTGTTCCTTTTAGTAATATCTTGATCTAGTAGAATAAAGTTCTGGTATGATTTAGTTTTGAGTTTTGCTTTATGATCCCGCTATGTAATCGAGTCCGTGAGATATATATATATAATAAAGATTAGTCTTGAGTCAAGGGCTTTGCTATCTTGCTATGATCTTGAGGGAATAAAAAGAAAAGGAAAGAATAAAAAGAAATAAAAGAGATCATATGGATCTTATGGAGAGTAATGACTTCACATATTAAGAGTATGATGAATAAAAGTTGTTGAGAGTTGGCAAACATAGTTTTGGTAATCGTTGCAATCAATAGGAAGTAATAAAGAAAGAGAGGTTCTCACATATAAATATACTATCTTGGACATCTTTTATGATTGTGAGCACTCATTAAAATATGACATGCTAAAGAGTTGATGTTGGACAAGGAAGACAACGTAATGGGTTATGTTTTCTTATATCCGAAATAAAGTATATTGTCATGGATCATCCAACATGTTGAGCTTGCCTTTCCCTCTCATGCTAGACAAATTCTTTGCATCAAGTATAGATAATACTTGTGCTTCCAAATATCCTTAAACCCAGTTTTGCCATGAGAGTCCACCATACCTACCTATGGATTGAGTAAGATCCTTCAAGTAAGTTATCATGTTGCATGCAATAAAAATTGCTCTCTAAATATGTATGACTTATTAGTGTGGAGAAAATATGCTTTATATGATCTTGTGATATGGAAGCAATAAAAGCGACGGACTGCATAATAAAGGTCCATATCATAAGTGGCAATATAAAGTGACGTTCTTTTGCATTAAGATTTCGTGCATCCAACCATAAAAGCACATGACAACCTCTGCTTGCCTCTGCGAAGGGCCTATATTTTATTCTTGTCTTATACATCATGCAAGAGTCATGGTGATCTTCGCCTTTCCTTTTTATATTTTATCCTTCGGCAAGCACCTTGTGTTGGAAAGATCCTGATATATATATCCAATTGGATGTAAGTTAGCATGCACTATTATTGTTGACATTACCCTTGAGGTAAAAGGTTGGGAGGCAACACTATAAGCCCCTATCTTTCTCTATGTCCGATGAAAACTTCATACCCATAAGTATTGCGTGAGTGTTAGCAATTGTGAAAGACTAAATGATAGTTGAGTATGTGGACTTGCTGAAAAGCTCTTATATTGAGTTTTTTCCGATGTTATGATAAATTGCAATTGCTTCAATGACCGAGATTATAGTTTGTTAGTTTTCAATGAAGTTTCTGATTCATACTTGACATTGTGAATACATTGTTACTTTGGTATAAGAAATCATATGACAATATTTATATATGGTGTTCTTATAAGAAAGATCATGATGCCCTCATGTCCGTATTTTATTTTATCGACACCTCTATCTCTAAACATGTGGACATATTTTTCGATTTCGGTTTCTGCTTGAGGACAAGCGAGGTCTAAGCTTGGGGGAGTTGATACGTCCATTTTGCATCATGCTTTTATATCGATATTTATTGCATTATGGGCTCTTATTACACGTTATATCACAATACTTATGCCTATTCTCTCTTATTTTACAAGGTTTACATGAAGAGGGAGAATGCCGACAGCTGGAATTCTGGGCTGGAAAGGAGCAAATATTAGAGACCTATTCTGCACAACTCCAAAAGTCCTGAAACTCCACGAAAGTTATTTTTGGAATTAATAAAAAATACTGAGCGAAGAAAATACCAGAGGGGGCCCACCCACCATCCACGAGGGTGGGGGCACGCCCTACCCCCTGGGCGCGCCCCTGCCTCGTGGGCTACCTGGCAGCCCTCCGGTGACCATCTTCTGCTATATGAAGTCTTTTACCCTGGAAAAATCATAAGCAAGCTTTTGGGACGAGACACCGCCGCCACGAGGCGGAACCTTGGCAGAAACAATCTAGGGCTCCGGCGGAGCTGTTCTGCCGGGGAAACATCCCTCCGGGAGGGGGAAATCATCACCATCATCATCACCATTGTAACGCCCTGGATTCGATGCGCCAGGTGTCTGTCAGTTATTCGTCGTCGTTGCCATGTAATTTGCTTCTGTGTTGCATTTTGCCATGTCATTATCTGCATTTCATCTACATGTTTTTCAAAACTTGTATCCGTTTGGGTCCTCCCGGTTCTCTCCGTTGTCCGTTCTCAGCACAAACACACTCGCTCGCGCCCGCGGCACCTCCGAATTTTTTTTAAGTGGCATAAAAATGTTCTCGGAATGGGGTGAAAGTTGGCGAGCAGTCTTATTATAGCATAGGTAGACCGCCTGTCAAATTTCGTCGCATTCGGAGTTCGTTTGATAGCCCATCAACCGTCATCCATAGCGGCACCCTTGCCGGTTTATTCGTCAGATGTTTTCGGTCTCGGAAAACCCATCCCGGGCTGCACTTCTCTTCTCTCCCCTCAGCCCAAGCACTCTCTTCACAGCCCACCTAGGCCTGCCTAACCCTCCTCATGATCAGATCCGTCGGATCATGATCGGAGGCTCCGAAACGGCCTCAAACCCCCAACTCTAGCCCCTCCTACTATATATGGACACCCCTCTTCATTTTTAGCATCCCCTAGTCCTTCACCTACCCATAGCCCTCCTTCCACCTGCATCCGCCGCCCCAACCTCAAAATCCGTGCCGAACCGCTGCCTCGCCGCCACTTGTCGCCTCCAATCACCAGCGCGCCGCCGTAGCCAGCGCAACCCCGCCACTTGGCGCGCCTGGATTCGCCATCTGCCACCCGCAACCGCTCCCCTCAAATCCCCTCGCGCCACCCCAACTGCCGCAGGCCCACCCGAGCCCGTGGCCGGCCCGCCCTGGGCACGACCGGGCCCCGAGCACCTGCGTACCCGCCGCCATCTCCCCGCTGCCTCGCTCGTCTGGATCGGGTGGATCCCGATCCCGACATCCTCTACGCACCGGAGCAGTGCCGCCGCCTCGTCCCTGCCCCGCCCACCGGACTTCGCCGGAGTGCGCCGCCGCCTGCAGGTGGACGCCGCCCTCCCTCTCCTTCCCCCGTTGCCCTCTCTCCCTCACCTGTTCTTCCTCTCTCTCCCGCAGGACCTCAACCCCGCCATGGAGCCACGCCTCCCGGAGCCCGTTCGCCGTCCCCTTCACTGGATCTGGAGTCCCCGCGTCGGTCTTCACCGATTTTGGTCGGATCCGGGCCTTGCCGGCCCCGCTAGCCCTGCCGGACCCACCACCCGCGCCGCCGAATTGCCATGATTGCCTCCCTCCTGCGTGCTCGTGCAGGCACGAGGAGGAGGACGAGCTCCCCGCTCGGCCACATGGGCCGGCCCAGCCGCGGCCCGCCACGTCCTTCCCCTTCTTAGGCCAAGCCCTGTGGTGAGCAGCCCGCCTATCCCTCGCACCGTGCGATATTTAGTAATTTTGCGCTCACTCGTTTTTTTTTTCAGGAAACGACTGTCCCCCTAAAATCATCATGTCAAGTGTGCATGTTTGACCTGTGATATCTCCATGACTGTAGCTTTGTTTTGCGTGCATAATATGTCAAAGTGTTCATCATGAGATGCTCTTCATTTTGTTACATTGTGTCATGCTTGTTTGAGTTCATCTTGATGCACTAATCATTGTTGCAAGAGTGCTATATGATGTTAACCTGCTGAGACTGTTATAACTTGCTGTTTTGTCTTTTTGATTGCATTTTGTGTGTGCATCTTATGAGCTTGATGTCTACTTGAGTTTTTGAGATACATCATGTCATGTTTACAGTGGTGCAATCCACGTATTTTGTGAGTCTTTTAGTGAGTGCATTGAGCTCGTGAAGTAGGGCACTTGTTGTTGCTGTTTTGCTAGTCTGAACCTGTTATATCATGATGCTATGTAAACCTGCTGCTACGAGTTATTCTATGCATAATTTGGAGATCTTCACTAAGGATTTCTTATTATACATGTCAAGCTCTATCCATCCATGCCCCTGGTTGCATTTATAGCCTAATTTAGATTGTTCTAATCTTGCCCTCAAATTGCTAAATAATGTTGCTGTCAGCCTGTTGACATTAAGTTCAGTTTTGCCATGAGATTTGCTAGTGATCCATGAACCCTATGAACTTGCTCTTGCCATTTTGAGCTTCATAATTATGCCATCGTACTGTTGGTCACCTTGTAATGCCATGTATTGCTCTGTGGTGAGTTGTACAAGCTCACCATTATGCATACTGATTGTTGTTCCTGCCATGTCTGAATCTGTCATATCACTTGCCATGTTTGCATGGATGCTACCATGTTTTCTGTTGATCTTTGTAATTAGTTCAGTAAGGGAGTTTTGTTCTTTGTATTTAGTATTAGCATGCCATGCCTTTGGTTGCCATGATAAGTTCCTGTAGCATGTTGTTTGATAGCTCTAAACATTGCAACCTGATGTTATTTCTGCTAAGCCTGTAAACTGTTATTATTTGCAACCTTGCCTTGTCCTTTTGAGCATGTTATATTATTTTCTGGAGATAACTCAGTGTTCATGTTTAATAATGCTTTACCTTTACATCATGTCCATGCCTTTTGCTCTCATGTTAGGGTGTTGTAGCATATTGTTTTGATGCTTGCTAGATGCATAGTTCCTGTTTTGGACAGCTTGTCCTTTAAACTTGTTTCATGTGTATGTGTTGAACTGTTGCTCCGTTTTGAGTGTGCTCTATATGGAACTTGTTTGATTTTGCATGAAGTTTCATATTATCATGTTGCATCCATGTTTTGAGAGTGTTTCTTGATGTTTGGATGCCTTTTGCATCAATGCCATGTTTAACTTGTTTTGCTCATATCTTCTAGGCCGTAGCTCCGAATTAAATGAACTTTATATGTAACTTGACTAGAATCTCATGTAGATCATCTTGGTGCATCTTAACTTGCTGTTTAAAAAATTGAACATAAGGTTTATTAAGTTCTGGACCAATTTCTAAATTTGCATATGAGGACTTACCGGAATTGTTATATGTTGTTTCCGGCCTCATTTAACCTTGCTTTGATGTGTTGTTCTTGTATGCATCATATTTTGCCGTGAGTAGCTTCATATAGCCTTTGTCATGCATCATACTTGATTGTGCATCATGTCATGTGTTGTGTGTTTACCTTCTTGTTTGTTTCTTTCCGGTTGTGCTCCTTCTCGTTAGTTCCTGCTTCGTTGCGATCGTGAGGATTCGTTCGTCTACGCTTGGTTTGTCTTCGTGGCTTCATCTTCTTCATGGACTCGTTCTTCTTCCTAGCGGGATTTCAGGCAAGATGACCATCACCTTGGATCTCATTACTATCATTGCTATGCTAGTTGCTTCGTTCTATCACTATGTTGCGCTACCTATCACTTGCTCTTCAAGCCTCCAAATTTCCATGTTAGCCTCTAACCTTTTCACCCTTCCTAGCAAACCGTTGCTTGGCTATGTTACCGCTTTTGCTCAGCCCCTCTTATAGCGTTGTTAGTTGCAGGTGAAGTTGAAGATTTCTCCATGATGGACAAGATTATGTTGGGATATCACAATATCTCTTATTTAATTGATGCATCTATATACTTGGTAAAGGGTGGAAGAATTGGCCTTATGCCTGGTGTTTTGTTCCACTCTTGCCGCCCTAATTTCTGTCATACCGGTGTTATGTTCCTTGATTTTGCGTTCCTTACGCGGTTGGGTGATTAATGGGACCCCCTTGACAGTTCGCTTTGAATAAAACTCCTCCAGCAAGGCCCAACCTTGGTTTTACCATTTGCCTCACCACCACCTATACTTTTCCGTTGGGAGTCGCGCTCTCGAGGGTCATCTTTATTTTAGCCCCCCCGGGCCAGTGCTTCTCTAAGTGCTGGTCCGAACCAAGCAGCCTATGGGGCCACCTCGGGGAAACTCGAGTGCTGGTTTTACTCGTAGCTTGACTTATCCGGTGTTGCCCTGAGAACAAGATATGTGTAGGTCCTATCGGGATTGTTGGCACATCGGGTGGCTTTGCTGGTCTTGTTTTACCATTGTCGAAATGTCTTGTAAATCGACATTCCGAGACTGATCGGGTCTTCCTGGGAGAAAGAATATCCTTCGTTGACCGTGAGAGCTAGTTATGGGCTAAGTTGGGACACCCCTGCTGGGTATAAACTTTCGAGAGTCGTGCCCGCGGTTATATGGCCGATGGGAATTTGTTAATGTCCGGTTGTAGATAACTTGACACCAGATACGAATTAAAATGCATCAACCGCGTGTGTAGCCGTGATGGTCTCTTTTCGGCGGAGTCCAGGAAGTGAACATGGTTTTGGGTTATGTTTGACGTAAGTAGGAGTTCAGGATCACCTCTTGATCATTGCTAGCTTCACGACCGTTCCTTTGCTTCTCTTCTTGCTCTTTTTCCGTATGTTAGATACCATACTTGCTTAGTCGCTGCTGCAACCTCACCACTTCACCCCTTCCTTACCCTTTAGGCTTCGCTAGTCTTGATACCCATGGTAATGGGATTGCTGAGTCCTCGTGGCTCACAAATTACTACCACACCAGTTGCAGGTACAGGTTTTGTGATGATCATGACGCAAGAGCGATGTTACTTGTTTTGGAGTTCTTCTTCTGCTTCTTCTTCGATCAGGGGATAGGTTCCAGGTCGGCAGCCTGGGCTAGCAGGGTGGATGTCGTTCGATCTTATGTTTGTGTTTCATCCGTAGTCGGATGTTGATCTTATGTATGATGTATAGATCTATTCTTGCGGCATTTGTATGCCTTGTATGTATCCCCATCCATTATGTAATGTTGATGTAATGATATCCACCTTGCAAAAGCGTTTCAATATACGGTTCTATCCTTGATGGGACCTTCGAGTCTCTTTATGATAGTATTGCGTATTGGGCGTGACAAGTTGGTATCAGAGCCTCGACCGACCCTAGGAGCCCCCTTGATTGATCGTGTAGTTTGGCCGTTGTCGAGTCTAGAAGAAAACTATTTCTAAGTATAGTTATATCGGAGAGTAGGAATTCTTTTTACTCCTCAGCCTCTCCATCGCTCTGGTGAGGAATCTTGACATAGGTGTTTTGAATTACTCCTCTTACCTCTCAAACTTTCTTTAGGATCACGTAGTTGGTGTTCCGTTCGTTGGGTCTCAACTCTTTTCATCCAGTGCATTATCTCGTCAAGTCGATACGACCTCCTTGTTCTCGCAAGAGCAATCCTCAGTTGTTTTCTTTTCCCTCCCACTCTCCCTTTTTCTTCTTGGAGCCAGAGTCCATAATCGAGTATCCATCCTACTCGTGCGAAGCCTTTGATTTCTTTCAACCGGTGTTTTCTCTTCAAGATATTCGTCGGTTCCCCCTTCCAAGTTGCCTTTGTTTTCCAGCCCTCCCACCCTCTTCTTCCCGGAGCCTGAGTCTATTTCGACCATCAATTTCATTCGTGTGGAGCCTTTTCAGTCTTCTCTCAATTATTCCAACCGGTGAATTCTCTTTTGTTTGACATTATTCATCTCTTTTCCGGTGGATTCAATTCAAGTTTTTCGGGTTGATCACATTCTTTTCCTTGGTTAAAGTGTTCTCCTTACTCGTTTGCTTCTCGCCATTCAATCATTCCGGAGTTCAAGACATCTCAGGAGATTTGTCTGTGTTCCAATTAATTTGAGGTTATCACCTCATTCAAATATTTCAATTGTCCCGGTGCATCATCTACCTGTTCAACAGTGTTTTCTCTTCAGTGGGCCCAAACCCACAGGTCGTTTCCCAGGATCTTACCTGACTCTTCTAATTCCCCTAGAGTTATTCTCATTTCTTTTCAAAGTGTGACGTAAGAATGGTTTCCATTAGTCACATGCCTTCTCCAAGATCGTTTTCAAACTCTTTTCATTGTTGGCTCAACCTCTTCGCTTTTCATTCTCCCGGAGTATCTCGGTAATTTTTGTGGTGTTTCCCGTCGTCATTTGAAGACCGAAGAAGAGTTTTTCCTCTAAATCTTGTCCATTCTCTCAAAGATTCATGGTTCTAGCTTCATTTTATCCTCTCGAATTATTCCATTTGTCAGATATTCTTTTCTTACCCATTCGGAGTATGTCAGGAGTTGTTTTCCGTTTCTTTTCATAGGAGGCCATCATTCCATAAGAATTCTTCATCCTCTCATTTCAGCTACCGTTACCCAATTATCCCGGTGCTTCGTTCAAGTGTTCTTTAATTAGCTCATGATCTATTTGTTCTCTTGCATCTAAATACCCTCTAGCATATTGGTTCTTCTAATTCTTCCCGGTGATTCAATCTCTTTCATCAGTCATTTTTGAATTCTTACGAGGGTTCGTTCAAGATTCTTTTTCCTTGATTGTCATTTTAATTCATTCGTTCTTTCCAAATCCCAACGGTGGTTCATTGAAGACCTTCTCAAGTTTGCGATATGCCACTTCTCAATCCTTTTCAAGCAGAATAAGTAGTATGCAAAATCCATTGCTTGTCATCTATTTAATTTGATGAAGGATAAGCATACAATAAATCTTATTCTTATTTCATCCAAATGTGTAATCCCTTCCTTCAGAGTTTGTTCTTGATGAATAAATTCTAGGTCCAAGTGTTTTCATCTTTTCTTTTCCGGAGTTCAAATTTCCTCGACCATTTCATCGGAACCTCCATCTAAATCTCTGCAAGGCTTAATCTGATTCTTTCATCCTTTATTCTATCTCTTCATCCTTTTGTCACCGGAGTTCTTCATGGTGGTTCTTCATGATTTAATTTATTCTTCAAGAGTTCATCAAGATTCTTATCGAAGTAGCTCAAGTATCTTTCCTTCTTGTTTTTCGAAGTGCAATTAAATCTCCGTATTCTTTTGAAGTGGAATTTTGCATTTCTTCGTTCTTCTAAGCTATCCAATCATTTTCCGTTTGTGGCCGGTTATCACCTTATGATCTTGAGATGTTACCTATAAGACCACAACAAGCTTATTCTTTTCGTTGTTGATTTTCTCAACAACTCCGTTTTAACCTTCCTTCTGAAGATGCTTTCAATTTCCTTCGTGGCACAAGTTGTCATTTTCTTCTCCGTTCTTTTCATTCAACTTTTTCAATTTTTTCCGGAGGTTTTGTGTCATGTCTTCATCAAGTATCATTCCATCCTCTCAAGCTCGTGTTCTATTCCTCCATGTTTCAGCCAGAGTGCGGCCTAAATTCTTTCGCTCTTATTCCTTTGCTATCTTGTTCTAACCGGAGTGGTTTCATAGTCTATCTGATTCCGTGAGATTTTGATTCTCGTCATTCTCTTCGTTCCTCTCTTCTTCTCGAGTGCTCTCGATTCCTTGCTTCTTCTCTTGAGTTCTTGTTTCACCTCATCCCTTTTCCCTTCCGTCTTGATCCTAAGATCTCGGGACGAGATCTCTTGTTAGTGGAGGAGAGTTGTAACGCCATGTATTCGATGCGCCAGGTGTCTGTCAATTATTCCCCGTCGTTGCCATGTCATTTGCTTGCGTGTTGCATTTTGCCACATCATCATCTGCATTTCATCTGCATATTTTTCAAAACTTGCATCCGTTTGGGTCCTCCCGGTTCTCTCCGTTGTCTGTTCTGAGCACAAACACACTCGCTCGCGCCCGCAGCACCTCCGAAATTTTATTTTTCTAAGTGGCATAAAAACGTTCTCGGAATGGGGTGAAAGTTGGCAAGCGGTCTTATTATAGCATAGGTAGACCGCCTGTCAAATTTCGTCGCATTCGGAGTTCGTTTGATAGCCCATCAACAGTCATCCGTAGCGGCACCCTTGCCGGTTTATTCGTCGGATGTTTTCAGTCTCGGAAAACCCATCCCGGGCTGCACTTCTCTTCTCTCCCCTCAGCCCAAGCACTCTCTTCACAGCCCACCTAGGCCTGCCTAACCCTCCTCATGATCAGATCCATCGGATCATGATCGGAGGCTCCGAAATGGCCTCAAACCCCGCAACCCTAGCCCCTCCTGCTATATATGGACACCCCCTCTCCATTTTTGGCAGCCCCTAGTCCTTCACCTACCCATAGCCCTCCTTCCACTTGCATCCGCCGCCCCAACCTCGAAATCTGCGCAGAACCGCTGCCTCGCCACCACTTGTCGCCTCCAATCACCAGCGCACCGCCGCAGCCAGCGCACCCCCGCTACTTGGCGCGCCCCGCCACCAGCAACCGCTCCCCTCCATCTCCTCGCGCCACCTGTCCCTCGCGCCGCCCCAACCACCACAGGCCCACCCGAGCCCGCGGCCGGCCCGCCCTGAGTGCGACAGGGCCTCGAGCGCCCGCGTACCCGCCGCCGTCTCCATGCTGCCTCGCTCATTTGGATCGGGTGGATCCCGATCCCGGCCTCCTCTGCGCGTCGGAGCAGTGCCGCCGCCTTGTCCCTGCCCCGCCCACCGGACTTCGCCGGAGTGCGCCACCGCCAGCAGGTGGATGCCACCCTCCCTCTCCTTCCTCCGGTGCCCTCTAGCCCTCACCTGTTCTTCCTCTCTCTCCCGCAGGACCTCAACCCCGCCATGGAGCCACGCCTCCCGGAGCCCCGTCGCCGTCCCCTTCACTGGATCTGGAGTCCCCGCATCGGCCTTCACCGATTTCGGCCAGATTCAGGCCTCGCCGGCCCCGCTAGCTCCGCCAGACCCCCCACCCACGCCGCCGAATTGCCAGGGCGCCTACCTCCTGCGTGCTCGTGCGGGCACGAGGAGGAGGACGAGCTCCCCGCTCGGCCACACGGGTCGGCCCAGCCACGGCCCGCCATGACCTTCCCCTTCTTGGGCCAAGCCCTGTGGTGAGCAGCCCGCCTATCCCTCGCATCGTGCGATATTTAGTAATTTTGCGCTCACTCGTTTTTTTTCAGGAAACGACCAAGTCCCTAAAATCATCATGTCAAGTGTGCATGTTTGAGCTATGATATCTCCATGACTGTAGCTTTGTTTTGCGTGCATAATATGTCAAAGTGTTCATCATGAGATGCTCTTCATTTTGTTCCATTGTGTCATGCTTTTTTGAGTCCATATTGATGCACTAATCATTGTTGCAAGAGTGCTATATGATGTTAACCTACTGAGACTGTTATAACTTGCTGTTTTGTCTTTTTCATTGCATTTTGTGTGTGCTTCTTATGAGCTTGATGTCTACATGAGTTTTGAGCTACATCATGTCATCTTTAAAGTGGTGTGATCCATGTATTTTTATGAGTCTTGTAGTAAGTGCATCGAGCTCGTGAAGTAGGGCACTTGTTGTTGCTGTTTTGCTAGTCTGAATCTGTTATATGATGATGCTATGTAAACCTGCTGCTACATGTCATTCTATGCATAATCTGGAGATGTTCACTAAGGATGTCTTGTTACACATGTCATGCTATATCAATCCATGCCCCTGGTTGCATTTATAGCCTAATGTAGCTTGTTTTAATCTTGCTCTCAAATTGCTAAATAATGTTGCTGTCATCCTGTTAACATTAAGTTCAGTTTTGCCATGAGCTTTGCTAGTGATCCATGTACCCTATGAACTTGCTTTTGCCATGTTTAGCTTCATAATTATGCCATCTTACTGTTGGTCACCTTGTCATGCCATGTATTGCTCTGTGGTGAGTTTTACAAGCTCACCAATATGCCTACTTATTGTTGTTCCTGACATGTCTGAATCTGTCATATCACTTGCCATGTTTGCATGGATGCTACCATGTTTTCTGTTGATCTTTGTAATTAGTTCAGTAAAAGAGTTTTTTTTCTTTTTCTTTAGTATAAGCATGCCATGCATTTGGTTGCCATGATAAGTTCCTGTAGCATGTTGTTTGATAGCTCTAAACATTGCAACCTGATGTTATTTCTGCTAAGCCTGTAAACTATTATTATTTGCAACCTTGCCATGTCCTTTTGAGCATGTCATTGTGTTTTATGGAGATAGCTCAGTGTTCATGTTTTGTAATAATTTACCTGTACATCATGTCCATGCCATTTTCTCTCATGTTAGGGTGTTGTAGCATATTGTTTTGATGCTTGCTAGATGCCTAGTTGCTGTTTGGACAGCTTGTCCTTTAAACTTGTTTCGTGTGTGTGTTGAACCGTTGCTCCGTTTTGAGTGTGCTCTATATGAAACTTGCTTGATTTTTCATGAAGTTTCATATTATCATGTTGCATCCATGTTTTAAGAGTGTTGCTTGATGTTTGGACGCCTTTTGCATCAATGCCATGTTTAACTTGTTTTGCTCATATCTTCTAGGCCGTAGCTCCGAATTAAATGAACTTTATATGTAACTTGACTAGAATCTTGTGTAGATCACCTTGGTGCATCTTAACTTGCTGTTTAACAACTTGAACATAAGGTTTATTCAGTTCTGGACCAATTTCTAAATTTGCATATGAGGACTTACCAGAATTGTTATATGTTGTTTCCGGCCTCATTTAACCTTGCTTTGATGTGTTGTTCTTGTATGCATCATCTTTTGCCATGAGTAGCTTCATATAGCCTTTGTCATGCATCATACTTGATTGTGCATCATGTCATGTTCATGTGTTGTGTGTTTACCTTGTTGTTTGCTTCTTTCCGGTTGTGCTCCTTCTCGTTAGTCCCTGTTTCGTTGCGATCGTGAGGATTCGTTCATCTACGCTTGGTTCGTCTTCGTGGCTTCATCTTCTTCATGGACTCGTTCTTCTTCCTAGCAGGATTTCAGGCAAGATGACCGTCACCTTGGATCTCATTACTATCATTGCTATGCTAGTTGCTTCGTTCTATCGCTATGCTGCGCTACCTATCACTTGCACTTCAAGCCTCCCAAATTTCCATGTTAGCCTCTAACCTTTTCACCCTTACATGCAAAACCTTGCTTGGCTATGTTACCGCTTTTGCTCAGCCCCTCTTATAGCGTTGTTAGTTGCAGGTGAAGTTGAAGATTGCTCCATGATGGACAGGATTATGTTGGGATATCACAACAGCTCTTATTTAATTAATGCATCTATATACTTGGTAAAGAGTGGAAGACTCGGCCTTATGCCTGGTGTTTTGTTCCACTCTTGCCGCCCTAGTTTCCATCATACCGGTGTTATGTTCGTTGATTTTGCGTTCCTTACGCGGTTGGGTGATTTATGGGACCCCCTTGACAGTTTGTTTTGAATAAAACTCCTCCAGCAAGGCCCAACCTTGGTTTTACCATTTGCCTCACCACCACCTATACTTTTCCCTTCGGAGTCGCACTCTCGAGGGTCATCTTTATTTTAGCCCCCCCGGGCCAGTGCTTCTCTAAGTGCTGGTCCGAACCGAGCAGCCTGCGGGGCCACCTCGGGGAAACTCGAGGGCTGGTTTTACTCGTAGCTTGACTTATCTGGTGTTGCCCTGAGAACGAGATATGTGCAGCTCCTATCGGGATTGTCGGCACATCGGGCGGCTTTGCTGGTCTTGTTTTACCATTGTCGAAATGTCTTGTAAACCAGAATTCCAAGATTGATCGGGTCTTCCTGGGAGAAGCAATATCATTCATTGACCGTGAGAGCTTGTGATGGGCTAAGTTGGGACACCCCTGCAGGGTATAAACTTTCGAGAGCCGTGCCCGTGGTTATGTGGCAGATGGGAATTTGTTAATGTCCGGTTGTAGATAACTTGACACCAAATATGAATTAAAGTGCATCAACCGCGTGTGTAGCCGTGATGGTCTCTTTTCGGCGGAGTCCGGGAAGTGAACACGGTTTTGGGTTATGTTTGACGTAAGTAGGAGTTCAGGATCACCTCTTGATTATTGCTAGCTTCACGACCGTTCCTTTGCTTCTCTTCTCGCTCTTATTTCTGTATGGTAGCCACCATACTTGCTTAGTCGCTGCTGCAACCTCACCACTTCACCCCTTCCTTACCCTTTAAGCTTTGCTAGTCTTGATACCCATGGTAATGGGATTGCTAAGTCCTCGTGGCTCACAAATTACTACCACACCAGTTGCAGGTACAGGTTTTGCGATGATCATGACGCGAGAGTGATGTTACTTGGTTTGGAGTTCTTCTTCTACTTCTTCTTCAATCAGGGGATAGGTTCCAGGTCGGCAGCCTCGGCTCGCAGGGTGGATGTCGTTCGAGCTTCTGTTTGTGTTTCATCCGTAGTCGGATGTTGATCTTATGTATGATGTATAGATGTATTCTTGCAGCATTCGTATGCCTTGTATGTATCCCCATCTATTATGTAATGTTGATGTAATGATATCCACCTTGCAAAAGCGTTTTAATATGCGGTTCTATCCTTGGCGGGACCTTCGAGTCTCTTTAGGATAGTATCACTTATTGGGCGTGACAACCATCGATCCTCTCATCGGGAGGGGGTCAATCTCCATCAACATCTTCACCGACACCATCTCCTCTCAAACCCTAGTTCATCTCTTGTATCCAATCTTTGTCCCAAAACCTCAGATTGGTACCTGTGGGTTGCTAGTAGTGTTGATTACTCCTTGTAGTTGATGCCAGTTGGTTTATTCGGTGGAAGATCATATGTTCAGATCCTTATTAATACCCCTCTTATTATGAACATGAATATGATTTGTGAGTAGTTACCTTTGTTCCTGAGGACATGGGAGAAGTCTTGCTATAAGTAGTCGTGTGAATTTGGTATTCGTTCGATATTTTGATGAGATGTATTTTGTCTCTCCTCTAGTGGTGTTATGTGAACGTCGACTACATGACACTTCACCATTGTTTGGGCCTAGAGGAAGGCATCGGAAAGTAATAAGTAGATGATGGGTTGCTGTAGTGACAGAAGCTTAAACCCTAGTTTAAGCGTTGCTTCGTAAGGGGCTAATTTGGATCCATATGTTTCATGCTATGGTTAGGTTTACCTTAATACTTCTTTTATAGTTGCGGATGCTTGCAATAGGGATTAATCATAAGTGGGATGCTTGTCCAAGAAAGGGCAGTACCCATGCACCGGTCCACCCACATATCAAATTATCAAAGTAACAAACGCGAATCATATGAGCGTGATGAAAACAAGCTTGACGATAATTCCCATGTGTCCTCGGGAGCGTTTTCCTTCATATAAGAACTTGTCCAGGCTTGTCCTTTGCTACAAAAAGGATTGGGACACCTTGCCGCACCTTATTTACTCTTGTTACTTGTTACCCGTTACAAATTACCTTATCACAAAACTATCGGTTACCGATAATTTCAGTGCTTGCAGAGAATACCTTACTGAAAACCGCTTGTCATTTCCTTTTGCTCCTCGTTGGGTTCGACACTCTTACTTATCGAAAGGACTACGATAGATCCCCTACACTTGTGGGTCATCACAACCCGGGTCGCCACCGCCGTGCGCCCCCTTGCCCAAGTCGGACCCCCTGGCCTCTTTATAAGCCGAGTCGACCCCCCCTCCTCTCCATAAGTCACCACCGCCGAGTCGCGTCGCGCCGCCGCCGCCCACGCCCCCGCCGCGGCCTGCCGCCGCGCTAGTCGCCGCCGCCGCCGCGGAGCCCTACCGCCGACGCCGAGCCTCGCCGGAGCCGCCTCCCAGCCTCACCGTTGACCTGATCCGCTGGCGTCGCCAAACCGGTAACACTAATCGGTTTTCTTCGGTTCTTTTCATTTTTTCGGTTAGTTAGTTTAGATCGCTTTTATTTTTTTAGACCTGTTAGTTTAGCGAATGTTCACCCGTTAGTTTCTGTTAGCGGTCGTTCGTCCGATAGATTTTTTGTTTTCTGTTTATTTTCGCCCAGGGACCTATCCGTGAATAGTTTTATCGCGATATAGCCCCTGATCTTAGAACTAGCGTAACTTTTAGCTCGCTTATCCAAATTTGATGAAACCAACGCCTAAATCTTCGTAAGGATCCCCTCTTTCCAGTAAACCAACTTGAACATGATTTTGACAATTGAAAATTTGAGTTTAGTTCGGATTAGTATTTGATCTTGCTTCGTTTGTTCTTGAGTTTCCTAGCTCCGTTTGAGTTGATTCTTTTTGAATATCGTAGCTAATCGCTTGTACCTACTGTTAGATCTAATCAACATGAAAATAATGCTGTTATATTTTGTTTTCTATTTAGTTTAGTTGTTTGCTTGTTTCAAGTTTTATTTGGATCTTTTCTCGATTTCTCTTTGTTTTGTTTGCTGGATTGCTTATGTATGTTATTGTTTGTCTACACTAGATTATCCGGAGTGAGAAGCTTGTTACTATGAATCTCTAGAGTTTTCTGATCATCCGCAAGGCAAGTTACACTTTGATCATACTCCTCTATACCCAGTTTTTACTATGCATTAGTTTTGCCCCTGAAATATTTGCATGAGTAGGATTGGGAACATGTGGTTTTGTTGTAGTACTTGAGGTAGGAACCTAACACCTTTGATCACCCCGGGAATATACGTTATGCTCAATTATTGCTTAGCCATGCTCGTAGACAGGGATTGTATAGTGATACACATGGAAGTTGTGAGAGTTATTAATCTTGGATAGCATTAAGGTGGCAACTTTAATACACATCTGGGTGGATTGGTTGGGGCACCTGGAGAATCCAGTGTTTGTCCATTTGGGAAATCCCGGAGTACCCGTGTGATCTTTCCTCGGTTCGCCACCTAGGCTCAAAGGGATCATATGATATTTCATGCCTAGAAACTTACGCATGCAGCCACAAGCCATTATCGGCTCTGGCATAGTTGAGTAAGCTACGTCAGCTCTCGAAGAGGTGGACTAGAAGATGTAGGGGAAAGTAGGTGTACCGGTCCGCCCGGAGTAGAGAGTTAATGCTTCAGAAAGACTATGTCTCGATCTTCTGATCATGGATGTGGTCGAGTCTTGTGGGGAAAAGTGTGCAACCTCTACAGAGTGTATAAACTGATCATGGTTAGCCGTGTCCCCAGTTATGGACATCTTGAGTATCTGGAATTGGATATTATTGTTGATCTCATCACTCTTAAATTAATTGAATTGAGTTTAATGATGACACTTGTTTAATTGGAATTTGAGTTGGAGGAATCTTCTCAAATATTGGTACAACTTGGGAGTAGTAAATAAATTTATTACTTTGTTGTAGGGAAAAACTAGCTTGAAAAACGTTAAACTTAGAGCCTCTACCAGCCAAATATTGCATGTAGATGTAGTTCTTGCATTCATTGCTTTACAGTGTAATTCTGGCAGCATATTCAATGTGCTGACCTACACGGCTGCAACGTCTCATGTTGTAGACTTCTCAGACAATGAATAAGGTGTGATAGGTCGTTGCCGTGCACTCAGCTATGCCATTGGAGTTGATGGACTCATTTACCTTTGAAGCTTCCGCAGTTATTTAGTTTAGATGGCCTTCAGCCATATTATTTGTGTAATCATCCCCTTTTTGAGGACCTCGATGTAATAAGTGTGTGATTGAACTCTACTATAATTCATCGAGTACTGTGTGTGTCAGCATTATCGATCCAGGGATGACACTTAAGCAAAGAGACTTCGGTCCATTGGGATCGTGGTCGCTACAATATATCTTTTTCTCATCAAGATAAGCATACTTCAAAGTTTCAGGGAATTGCTTTAATTGAAACATAGGATCACCTTTAGGTGGAGGAGGACCTCCTAGAGTTTCAACAGGTAAATTGTGTTTAAGGCTGGGTTGTTATTCAAAGAATATTTTATCCATTTCATTTCTTTCATGCAAGTGCATATCATTTTAATGGTCTAGAAAGTATTGCTCAAGTGGATCAGTAGGAGGTACGGGAATAGAAGCAAGACCAATTATTTCATCCTTACTAGGCAATTCTTTATTATGAGGTTATATATGTTACTTGTTGAGCTTGCATTGGTTTTCCCCTTGAAGAGGAAAGGGTGATGCAACAAAGTAGAGATAAGTATTTCCCTCAGTTAGAGAACCAAGGTATCAATCCAGTAGGAGGTACAAGCAGGTCCCCAATAGATGCACCTGCACAAACAATCAGACAGTTGCACCCAACACGATAAAGGGGTTGTCAATGCCTTCACGGTCGATTGCAAAGGTGGGATCTGATAGGGATAGATAAAAAAAATGCAAATAAATATTTTTGGGTCTTTTGGTTTATAGATCTGAATATAAAAGATTGCAAAATAGTAGATTGGAAACAAATATGATGGAAAATAGACCCAGGGGTCACAGGTTTCACTAGAGGCTTATCTCATGAAGGCAAATAATATGATGCACCGTGGGTGAAAAAATTACTGTCGAGCAATTGATAGAAAAGTGCAAAGTTATGATGATATCCAAGGCAATGATTATGAAATATAGGCATCACGTCCGTGTCAAGTAGACCGACTCCTGCCTGCATCTACTACTATTTCTCCACACATCGATCACTATCCAGCATGAATCTAGAGTATTAAGTTCATAAAGAACGGAGTAATGCCTTAAGTAAGATGACATGATGTAGAGGAGTTAACTCGAGCAATATGATGAAAACCCCATATTTTTATCCTCAATGGCAACAATTCAATACATGTCTCGCTACCCCTACTTTGTCACAGGGTGAAATCACACAAGATTGAACCCAAAGCTAAGCACCTCTCCCATTGCAAGAAAAACCAATCTAGTTGGCCAAACCAAACCGATAATCCGAAGAGAAATACAAAGATATCAAATCATGCATATAAGAATTTAGAGAAGATTCAAATAATATTCATAGATAAGACGATCATAAATCCACAGTTCATCGAATCTCGACAAACACACTGCAAAAGAATATTACATTGGATAGATCTCCAAGAACATTGAGGAGAACATGGTATAGAGAATCAAAGAGAGAGAGAGAAGAATCCATCTACCTACTAGCTATGGACCCGTATGTCTGAGGTAAAGTACTCACTCTTCATTGGTAGGGCAATAGGGTTGATGTAGAAGCCCTCTGTGATCGAATCCCCCTTCGACAGAGTATCAGAAAAGTCCTCCAGATGGGATCTAATGAGGTCAGAGACCTGCGGCGGTGGAAAAGTATTTTCGTTGATGCTTCTTAGGTTTCTGGAATATATGTGAATATACATGATGAAGTAGTAGATCATGGGATCCCCGAGGGTGCCACAAGGCAGGGGGCGCGCCCTCCACCCTTGTCGCCGCCTCGTGGCTCTTCTGGCTTGGATTCCAAGTCCCCTAGGTGTCTTCGGGTCCAAGAAAAATGATCGTGAAGTTTTATTCCATTTGGACTCCGTTTGGTTGTCCTTTTCTGCGAAACTCAAAAACAAGGAAAAATAGAAACTGGCACTGGGCTCTAGGTTAATAGGTTTGTCCCAAAATAATATAAAATAGCGTAATAATGCATAAAAACAAAACAAATAATATAATAGCATGGAACAATAAAAAATTATAGATACATTGGAGACGTATCAGTTTACAAAACTTGAAGAAATTAAACTCATAACCAAAATTGACACTGACTATTTCTTTATGACAATCTATCTTAGAATTAACAGTGTTCAAGAAAGGTCTTCCAAATATTATGGGACAAAAATCATCTTGTGGAGAACCAAGAACTAGAAAATCAGTAGGATATTTTATTTCCCCACACAAGACTTCAACATCTCTAACAATCCCAAGTGGTGTGATGGTGTCGCTGTTTGCAAGTTTAATAGCAACATCAATATCTCCTATTTCAGTGGGTGATATATCATTCATAACTTCTTGGTATGAGGTAAAAGGAATAGCACCCACACTAGCACCCAAATCACATAAACCATGATATCAATGATCTCCAATTTTAACTGAGATAACAGGCATGCCAACAACAGGCTTGTTCTTATCTTTAGTATCGGGTTTGGCAATCCTAGCCGTTCAACACAAAAATAAATAACATGCCCATCAATATTATCGACCAAGGGATCTTTAAACATAGCAATACTAGGTTCTACTTTAATTTGTTCAGAGGGTCTAGGTACTTTAATGTTACTCTTATTAATCACAGCTGAAACCTTAGCATGTTCCTTTACCCTAACAGGGCAAGGTGGTTTTTCAATATAAGCAGTAGGCACAACTACATCAACATTGTAAATGATAGTTTCATCTTTAACTAAAAGTAGCTCATCAATCATTTCTTCAATAGGGGGGTGATATTTGAATCACTTCTCTTTAGGGAGATCAACATGAGTAGCAAATAATTCGTCAAAATATATGAAAGTGACAAAATAGGAGACTCTCTATCATGAAGAACATGGTGCTACTGGGACGCACAAGTGTGGAAAAGGATAGTAACATTGTCTCTTCTCTCTTTTTCTCTCCTTTTTTGTTGTCTCTTTTTTTGTGGGCTTCTTTGGCCGCATTTTTTTATTTGGGCTTCTTTGGCCTCTCTTATTTGGATAGCCACACATGGGACAATGTTGTAATAATGATGATCATCACACTTTTATTTACTTACAACTCGATACTAGAACATAGGTATGACTCTATATGAATGCCTCCGGCGATGTACCAGGATGTGCTATGATCAAGAGTGACATGTATAAAAAAATGAACAGTGGCCAAGCCACAAATACTATGCGAACTACATGATCATGCAAAGCAATATGACAATGATGGTAAGTGTCATAATAAACGGAATGGTGGAGTTACATGGCAATATATCTCGGAATGGCTATGAAAATGCTATAATAGGTAGGTATGGTGGCTGTTCTGAGGAAGGGTAAGAAGTGGGTTTAATTCACCGGCGAAAGTTGCGTGGTACTAGAGTGGCTAGCAAAGGTGGAAGGGTGAGAGTGCGTATAGTCCATGGACTCATCATTAGTCATAAAGAACTCACATACTTATTGCAAAAAATCTATTAGCTCTCGAAGCAAAGTACTACTACATATTCTCCTAGGGGAGAGGTTGGTAGGAGTTAACCATCGCGCGCTCCCGACTTTCACGCAAAGGAAAACAATCAATAATAAATTACGCTCCAACTTCACCACATAACTAGAAGACCATACATGCATGCTACGGGAATCACAAACCTTAACGCAATTATTTATTTGACTCCAAAATTTACTACTAGCATGACTCTAATATCACCATCTTCATATCTCAAAACAAATGCAAGGAATCAAACTTCTCATGTATTCAATGCTCTATATGAAAGTTTTTATTATATATCCTTTGGATGCCTATCATATTAGGACTAAAATCATAACCCAAGCAAATTATCATGTTGTTTAGAAAGACTCTCAAAATAATATAAGTGAAGCAAGAGAGTTCAATAATTTCTATAAAATAAAGCCAGTGATGTGCTCTAAAAAGATACAAGTGAAGCACTAGAGCAAAATTGCCTAGCTCAAAAGATATAAGTGAAGCACATAGAGTATTCTAATAAATCACGATTCATGTGTGTCCCTCTCAAAAGGTGTGTACAGCAAGGATGATTGTGGAAAACTAAAAAGCAAAGAATCATATCATGCAAGACGCTCCAAGCAAAACACATATCATGTGGTGAATAACAATGTAGCCTCAAGTAAATTTACCGATAGACGAATACGAAAGAGGGGATGCCATCCGGGGCACCCCAAGCTTAGGCACTTGGTTGTCCTTTAATATTACCATGGGATGCCTTGGGCATCCCCAAGATTAGGGTCTTGCCACTCCTTATTCCGTGGTCCATCAAATCTTTACCCAAAACTTGAAAACTTCACAACACAAAACTCAACAAAAAACTCAGGAGATCCGCTAGTATAAGAAAATAAATCCCCACTTTTTGGTAACATTGTGAACTCATTATTTATTTATATTGGTGTAGTATCTATCGTATTCCAACTTATCCATGGTTCATACCCCCCGATACTACCCATAGATTCATCAAAATAAGTAAACAACACACAAAAAACAGAAAAAGAACAGTTTGTAGTAATCAGCAAACTTCGTATACATATGTAACTCCAAAAATTATGAAAGAATTGGAAAACCTGGGAAATTTGTATATCAATCTTGTGCAAAAAATCAGATCAAAAGCATGCTTATGTGAATTATGAAAATTATTTTACTGGGCGCACAAGTTTCTGTTTTTCAGCATGATCAAATCAACTATCACTGTAAGCCATCCCAAAGGTCTTACTTGGTTCAAACACTAATTAAAACACCAAAACACATCTGACCATAGGCTACATGGTAAATTTATTCAAAAAAACAGAAACAAAAAGCAAGAACAAAAAAAATTGGGTTGCCTCCCAACAAGCGCTATTTTTTAACGCCGCTAGCTTGCAACAATAAGAATATCATTAATCCTTCCCATAGGTTTCTTAATAGTGGAATCCGCAAGATGTAAATTTAAAGAACAATAATTAAATTCACGGAAACCTAACACATCACATAAAGTTTTCGGAATCGTGGAAATGCTAGCACCCAAATCACACAAAGCATGGCACTCACAATCTTTAATATTAATCTTAATAGTAGGTTCCCACTCATCATAAATATTTCTAGGAATAGAAACTTCCAACTCAAGTTTTTCTTCAAATGATTTCATCATAGCATCAACGATATGTTTAGTAAAAGCTTTATTTTTATTATAACCATGAGGAGAATTCAACATGGATTGCAACAAGGAAATACAATCCATCAAAGAACAATTATCATAACTAAAATCCTTGAAATACAAAAGAGTGGGTTCATCGCTACTTAGAGTTTTGACCTCTCCAATCCAACTTTTATCAATTTTTGCATCAAGATCTATAAACTCCAAATTATTGTGACGCCTTTTAACTAAATTTGACTCATATCCAGTCCCATCTTTATCAATATTTATATTAGAAAACAAAGATTCAATAGGAGTAACATCAATCACTTTAAGGTCTTCATCATTATTTTCACAAAACTCCGATTTAGCGGCCATCTTATTTACTAAAGTGCTTTGTCTATCAGAAATTTGGCCAACTAAATTTTCAAGATGAGCAAAACTGAGATTCAAGATCATAAAATTCTTGAGACATATCATCGAGCTCTTTATTCATATACTCAATAAAAGTTTTCTGCTCCTTGAGCTCGTTCCTAAAGAAAATATTATGCTCAAATTGTAAGGACATGAAGCTCCTAGTCTTATTTTCAATTTCTTCCAACTTCATATAGTAAGGATCCAAGTTCATGGGTGGAGCCATAAAGGCAAACTAACATGTGAGCAAACAAAAAGCGAACAAAAAGATGAATGGAAAAAGGGCGAGTAAAAAGGTAAATCTTTTTGCATTTTTCTGAAAAATTGTTTTAGAAGTGGGGGAGAGGAAAACGAGAGGCAACTGGCAAATAATGTAATGCAAGAGATGAGAGTTTATGATGGGTACTTGGTAGGCTTGATGTAGACCTCCCAGGCAACGGCGCCAGAAATTCTTCCTGCTACTTCTTGAGCTTGCGTTGGTTTCTCCCTTGAAGAGGAAAGGGTGATGCAGCAAAGAAGAGATAAGTATTTCCCTCAGTTAGAGAACCAAGGTATCAATCCAGTAGGAGCTACAAGCAAGTCCCCAATAGATGCACCTACACAAACAATCAAACACTTGCACCCAACGTGATAAAGGTGTTGTCAATCCGTTAACGGTCAATTGCAAAGGTGAGATCTGATAGAGATAGATAAAACAAAAAGGTAACTAAATATTTTTGGGTTTTTTGGTTTATAAATCTGAAAATAAAATATTGCAAAATAGTAGATCAGAAACAAATGTGATGGAAAATAGACCCGGGGCCATAGGTTTCACTAGATGCTTCTCTCATGAAGGCAAATAATACGGTGGGTGAACAAATTACTGTCGACCAATTGATAGAAAAGCACAAAGTTATGAAGATATCCAAGACAATGATTATGAAATATAAGCATCACGCCCGTGTCAAGTAGATCGACTCCATCCTGCATCTACTACTATTGCTCCACACATCGACCGCTATCCAGCATGCATCTAGAGTATTAAGTTCATAAAGAACGGAGTAACACCTTAAGTAAGATGACATGATGTAGAGGAATTAACTCAAGAAATATGATGAAAACCCCATCTTTTTATCCTCAGTGGCAACAATTCAATACGTGTCTCGCTACCCCTACTTTATCACTGGGTGAAATCACGCAAGATTGAAACCAAAGCTAAGCACCTCTCCCATTGCAAGAAAAACCAATCTAGTTGGCCTAACCAAACGATAATTCAAAGACAAATACAAAGATATCAAATCATGCGTATAAGAATTCAGACAAGATTCAAATAATATTCATAGATAAGCTGATCATAAATCCACAATTCATCGGATCTCGACAAACACACCACAGAAGAATATTACATCAGATAGATCTCCAAAAGCATAGTATTGAGAATTAAAGAGATAGAAGAAGCCATCTAGCTACTAGTTATGGACCCATAGGTCTGAGGTAAACTACTCACGCTTCATCAGTTGGGCAATAGGGTTGATGTAGAAGCCCTCTGTGATCGAATCCCCCTCCGGCGGAGTACCAGAAAAGGCCTCCAGATTGGATCTAATGAGGTTAGAGACCTGTGGCGGTGGAAAAGTATTTTCGTGGATGCTTCTGGGGGTTCTGGAATATATGTGAATATATTTGATGAAGTAGTAGGTCAGGGGATCCCTGAGGGGGCCACAAGGCAGGGGTGCCCTCCCTAGGGCGCGCCCTCCACCCTTGCCGCTGCCTCGTGGCTCTTATGGCTTGGACTCCAAGTCCCCTAGGTGTCTTCGGGTCCAAAAAAACTCATCATGAAGTTTTATTCTATTTGGACTCTGTTTGGTATTCCTTTTCTGTGAAACTCAAAAACAAGGAAAAAACAGAAACTGGCACTGGGTTCTAGATTAATAGGTTAGTCCCAAAATAATATAAAATAGCATAATAATGCATATAAAACATCCAAAACAAATAATATAATAGCATGGAACAATAAAAAATTATAGATACGTTGGAGATGTATCAGTTTACGAAACTTGGAGAAATTAAATTCATAACCAACATTAACACTGACCGTTTCTTTATGACAATCTATCTTAGCATTAACAATGTTCAAGAAAGGTCTTCCAAATATTATGGGACAAAAATCATCTTGTGGAGAACCAAGAACTAGAAAATCAGTAGGATATTTTATTTCCCCACACAAGACTTCAACATCTCTAACTATCCCAAGTGGTGTGACGGTGTCGCCGTTTGCAAGTTTAATAGCGACATCAATATCTCCTATTTCAATGGGTGCTATATCATTCATAATTTCTTGGTATAAGGTAAAAGGAATAGCACTCACACTAGCACCCAAATCACATAAACCATGATAGCAATGATCTCCAATTTTAATTGAGACAACAGGCATGCCAACAAAAGGCTTGTTCTTATCTTTAGTATCGGGTTTGGCAATCCTAGCAGTTCAACACAGAAATAGATGACATGCCCATCAACATTATCGACCAAGAGATCTTGAACCATAGAAATACTAGGTGCTACTTTAATTTGTTCAGAGGGTCTAGGTACTTTAATGTTACTCTTATTAATCATAGTTGAAACCTTAGCATGTTCCTTTATCCTAACAGGGCAAGGTGGTTTTTCAATATAAGTAGTAGGCACAACTAGATCAACATTGTAAGTCATAGTTTCATCTTTAACTGTAACCGGCTCGTCAATCTTTTCTTCAATAGGGTGGTGATATTTGAACCACTTCTCTTTAGGGGGATCAACAAGAGTAGCAAATGATTCACAAAAAGAGGCTATTATCTTAGAGTCAAGTCCATATTTAGTGCTAAACTTATGAAAGACATCGGTGTTCATAAAAGATTTAACACAATCAAACTCAAGCTTAATACCTAACTCTTTGCCTACATTGAGTTCACAATCTTTAGAGTTGCGTTTAATTCTTTCCAAGAGATCCCTCCTGAATTCAATATTCTTCTTCATAAAAGAACCAGCACAAGAAGTGTTGTATGGTGAAACCCTCAGATAGATCTTTTCACACTTGGAGAAAAAAAGAGGATGAACCCCATGAACACAAAGAGGAATTCAATACAACAAAACCCAATTACACATCCACTAGAAGCACCTAGATCCACAAGAATACATGAACAATCAAAGGAAACAAGCACTAGGTAAAGGTTCTTCCCACTCCTAAGGAGGTGAGGTCTTGATGATAGTCTTCTCCAAGTGGAGGTCTTGAAATCCACAAGTGGATCCTCTCCTAAGAGGTATTGATCTCCAATGGAGTGGTAGAAGGAGCAAAGCTCTCAAATATCTCACATATGTCTTTTCTAACCATAAACAGGACCCTAGGTACGGAATATATAGGCTTGGGGACGCAGTGGATGAACTGGAGGCCCAACAGCCGAACTCAGTCGGCCATCCTGTAGGGCCCATGCGCACGGGGTCCCGTGCCCATGAACACGGGGTGCTATAGCGTCAACTCCCTGGATAGCCCGTGGGCATGGGGTCTCGGGGGCCTGTGCACATGGGGTCGCCTGGGACCTCCTGTCTTGCTCCTCTTGGGCTTATTCTTCCTCTATGCGGACTTGGGGTGCTTCTCCTTCTCCTTGGTGATGTTCCTTAGCTTCTTGAGAGTGTTCCTCTTTGTATCTAATGATACATAGTGCATTTTGGTGAGGTACCAACCAAGTTCCACTCGTGTCCATATGCATGTCAAGTAGGAAGGAGTTCACCTCGGTTTCCATTGCGTGTGCTCGAGCTCTTGTCATAGGTCCACGTGGTGCTTGATGTGTTGGTGTAGAGTCCATGGGGATGATGGAATTATGCTCCGCATCATCTCCCCCCCCCTTGGGAGAGATCTGTCCGCGGATCGTGATCTTCATCAGCATGGTATTTGGCCAATTCCTTGACGTTGAAGATGTCACTTACGTTATACTTGTCGTGTGGGATGTCGATCTTGTAGGCGTTGTCATTGTAGTGTGCTAGTACTTTGAAGGGTCCATCGGATCATGGTAGTATCTTGGACTTGCATTCATTGGGGAAGCAGTCCTTACGAAGATGATGCCATACGAGATCTCTCGGTTGGAATACCATTGGTATATTGTTGATGTTGAGCTTGGTGGCGAGGCGTTGTACTTGGTGCTCGATCGTGGACGTTGTTTCTTCATGCATTTTCTTGAGAAAGGTTGCCCTTGAACTCGCATCCATGTTCGCACGTTCTTGTAGTGGGAGAGGTAGAATGCCCAATGGGGTCAACGGGTTAAAGCCATAGACAACCTCGAAGGGGGACTTGCCGGTAGTAGAGTGTTGAGCTCGATTGTAGGCGTACTCAATGATGGGTAAGCACTCCTACCACTCCTTGATGTTCTTCTTGATCAACACGCGTAGGAGAGTAGATATCGTCTGGTTGGTGACTTCGGTTTGGCCGTCGGTTTGTGGCCATGATAGGCTATCGAGAATAGAAGCTTGATGCCGAGATTCGTGCATAGTGTCTTCCAAAATTAGCTTAGTAACTTGACGTCGTGGTCCGACACAATAGTCCTTGGCACTCCATGTAGCCTCAAGATTTCCCTACAAAAAAGATTTGCAACATGTGAAGCATCGTCTATCTTATTGCAAGGTATGAAATGTGGTATTTTTGAGAATCGGTCCACAACAACAAATATGGAATCCTTTCCATTTTGATTCCTAGTCAAACCAACCACGAAATCCATACTAATATCTTCCCATGGTTGATATGGAATTGAGAGTGTCATATGTAAACCATGATATTGAGCTTTGGACTTAGCTTTGCAGAATGTAGAGCATCGGTTGGTGAAGCGTGCCACTTCCTGAAACATCTTTGGCCAAAAGTACTTGTTGGATAGTGTGCCAAAGGTCTTGTCGCCTCCAAAATGTCCCATAAGTCCACCTCCATGAGCCTCTTCCAAAAGTAAAAAATGAAGAGAAGACTCAGGTATGCAAAGTTTGTTAGCGCGCATAAGGTAACCATTTTTGAGGTAATAGTTCTCCCAACAAGTTTGAGAAATACATTTGTCATAAGGAATCACAAACGTAGGACCATGTGCATAAAGAGCTTTAACATGCTCAAAGCCAATAACATTCAATTCAATTTGAGTAACTAACATGCACTTGCGGGAAAGAGCATCCGCCACAACATTTTCTTTACCCTTAATATACTTGATCACATAAGGAAAAGATTAAATAAATTCACTCCATTTAGCATGTCATTTAGTCAATTTGGTTTGACCTTTAAGGTACTTAAGTGTCTCATGATCGGTATGTATGAAAAATTCATGTGGGCGAAGATAATGCTCCCAAACATGTAATACTCACACTAAAGCATACAATTCTTTGTCATAGATGGGATAGTTAAGTTGAGCACCGGAAAGTTTTTCACTAAAGTATGCAATGGGTCACTTTTCTTGCATCAAAACTCCACAAATACCATTACCACTAGCATCACAATGAACCTCAATAGTTTTGTTGAAACTAGGTAATGCAAGAACTGGGGCATGTTTAAGCAAAGATTTGAGCTCATCAAATGCGGTAGATTGCGAGGGTCCCCAAACAAATGGTGTGTTCTTCTTACTGAAGGCATGCAATGATGTGGCAATAGTACTAAAGTCTTTCACAAAGCAACGATAAAAACCCGCTAGACCAAGGAAACTACGCACTTGTTGCAAATTACTGGGTTGTGGCAAGGTTTTAATTGCTTCAATTTTAGATTCATCAACATGAACGCCCTTTGAAGACATAACGAAACCGAAGAAAACAACATTGTCAACACCAAAAGTGCATTTTTCCTTATTAGCATAAAGTCGCTCTTTTCTAAGAGTTTGCAAAACGGCCCTAAGATGAGTTACAAGATCTTTGAGGCATTTGCTAAACACAAGTATATCGTCAAAGTAGACTAGAACAAACACACCAATGTATGGACGAAGCACATAATGCATAACACACATGAAAGTACCGGGTACCTCCGATAAACCCATAGGCATAACTAGCCACTCATACAAGCCAAATTTTGTTTTGAAAGCGGTTTCCATTCATCACCTTCTTGTATGCGGATTTGATAATAGCCACTTTTAAGATCAATTTTAGAGAAAATGGAGGCACCGCTAAGCTCATCTAGCATATCATCAAGGCGTGGAATGGGATGCCTATAGCGAACAATGATAGAATTTATGGGTCTACAATCGGAACACATGCGAAAACTACCGTCTCTTTTTGGAACAAGAATGACCGGTACAACACAAGGACTCAAACTTTCACGCACATGTCCATGGTCTATGAGATGTTGGACTTGCCTTTGTGTTTCTTTGGTTTCTTCGGGGTTGACGCGATATGGATCCTTGTTAGGAAGAGGTGCGCCAGGAATGAGGTCGATCTGGTGTTCGATGCCAAGTAGAGGAGGGAGACCAGGAGGGAGCTCATCGGGCGAAGACACCCGCGAATTCCTGCAACAAACCAGACAATGATACGTCTCCAACGTATCTATAATTTTTTATTGTTCCATGCTATTATATTATCTGTTTTGGATGTTTTATATGCTATTTTATATTATTTTTTGGACTAATCTATTAACCTAGAGCCTAGTGCCAGTTTCTGTTTTTGCCTGTTTTAGAGTTTGCAGAAAAGGTATACCAAACGGGGTCCAAATGGAATGAAACTTTCACGATGATCTTTCTTTGACTAGAAGCAAAATAGGAGACTTGGAGATGAAGTCGGAGACGCAACAAGGCAGCCACGAGGGTGGAGGGCGCGTCCAGGGGGTAGGGCGTGCCCTCTACCTCGTGGGCCCCTTGGAGCTCTCCTGGCCTAATTCTTTCGCCTATATATACTCTTATACCCCAAAAACATTAGGGGAGCCACGAAAACACTTTACCAATGCCGCAACCTTCTGTACCCATGAGATCCTATCTAGGGGCCTTTTCCGACGTCCTGCCGGAGGGGGATTCGATCACGGAGGGCTTCTACATCAACACCATTACCCTTCCGATGAAGCGTGAGTAGTTTACCACAGACCAATGGGTCCATAGCTAGTAGCTAGATGGCTTCTTCTCTCTCTTTGATTCTCAATACCATGTTCTCCTCGATGTTCTTGGGGATCTATTCGATGTAATATTCTTTTGCGGTGTGTTTACCGAGATCTAATAAATTGTGGATTTATGATCAGATTATCTATGAATATTGTTTGAGTCTTCTCTGAATTATTATATGAATGTTTGATATCTTTGCAAGTCTCTTCTACTTATTGGTTTAGTTTGGCCTACTCGATTGGTTTTTCTTGCAATGGGAGAAGTGCTTAGCTTTGGGTTCAATCTTGTGGTTTCCTTTCAAAGTGATAGTAGGGGCAGCAAGGCACATATTGTATTGTTGCCATCGTGGATAAAAAGATGGGGTTTTCATCATATTGCTTGAGTTGATTCCTCTACATCATGTCATCTTACTTAATGTGTTACTCTGTTCTTTATGAACTTAATACTCTAGTTGCAGGCAGGAGTTGGTCGATGTGTGGAGTAATAGTAGTAGACGCAGAATCGTTTCGGTCTACTTGACATGGATGTGATGCCTATGTTCATGATCATTGCCTCAGATATCGTCATAATTATGTGTTCTTCTATCAATTGCTCGGCAGTAATTTGTTCACCCACCGTAATATTTGCTATCTTGAGAGAAGCCACTAGTGAAACCTATGTCCCCCGAGTCTCTTTTCCGTCATATAAGTTCTCTTTTCCATCATACTAGTTTCTGATCTACTATTTTGCAATCTTTTACTTTCCAATCTATAAACCAAAAATACCAAAAATATTTACTTTACCATTCATCTGTCTCTATCAGATCTCACTTTTGCAAGTAACCGTGAAGGGATTGATAACCCCTTTATCGCGTTGGGTGCAAGTTGTTGATTGTTTGTGCAGGTATTCAGTGACTTGTGTGTTGTCTCCTACTGGATTGATACCTTAGTTCTCAAACTGAGAGAAATACTTACTCTACTTTGCTGCATCACCCTTTCCTCTTCAAGAGAAAAAAAAACGCAAGCTCAAGAGGTAGCAGGAAGAATTTATGGCGCCGTTGCCGGGGAGATATACGCCAAGTCAAGTCAAGATTTGTCTCCCATCAACTTGCTAATTTCTAACGATGTTGCCGGGGAGATCTACATCAAGTCAAGCCATACCAAGTACCCATCATAAACTCTCATCTCTTGCATTAAATTATTTTTCACTCACCTCTCGTTTTCCTCTCCCCCACCTCTAAAACGATTTTCGATAAAAAAATTCCTTTTCTCTTGTTGTCCTCTTGTTCACCTAAATTTTCCTTCCTATCGTTATGGCCAAATCAAAGGGGTATAAGGGTTTTCTCTCGGGTTTCTCTTTGGATAGCCCCTCTGTCCTCTCTAACCTCATAAATAATGATGCTACGGAAAGACCTATCAGGGTTATTAATGAGAGTTATAACAATTTTGATGAAGATGACCCCGTAATTTTTCGTTATTTGCTTGATGAATCTTTGAAACATGCTTGGGATAGGCTATAAAGGATCCGAGCTAGCTATGTGCCTCAATATCAAATTGAGATATACTTGAAAAGTTTTTATGTTAGCTTACCCTCTTCTTTTATGCAAGTTTTGGATTCTACTTTTGAAGAAGGTTTTCTTGCAGGGGATGCCATTGATGCTTATGAAAAGATGAAAGCAATATTTGGGCACCCCAAAAGTGAAAACGTTGAATCCACTGCTCTTTTGTGCTTTTATCAGAATGAAATTATCAAAGAGATGAAGGCTAGTTTAGATGCAAATTTTGAAGTGTGCTTAATCTTTCTTCCACCATTAATGGCTACGTGCTTTCAAAAAATATGAAGATAATGCTTTAGATAAGAAATTCTCTCTTAATCACCAAAAGGGAGAAGATGACAATACTTAGCTCTATTCGCGTTTTTATGCCTAGCTAAGGGCGTTAAACAATAGCCCTTGTTGGGAGGCAACCCAATTTTATTTTTGTTCTTTACTTTTTGTTCCTGCTTAGTAATAAATAATTCATTTATCCTCTGGTTAGATGTGGTTTTATGTTTTAATTAGTGTTTGTGCCAAGTTAAACCTTTAGAATAACTTACGGTGATAGTTGTGTTGATCCGGCTGAAAATCAGAAACTTTTGTGCCCAGGAAAATAATTTTTAAAATCACAGAAGCGTGCTTTTGATCTGATTCTTTCTTCTCTAGATTGGTACACAAATTGCTCAGGTCGTCCTAATTTTTCAATTTTTTTGGAGTTACAGAAGTATTCAAGAGTTACAGATTGCTACAGACTGTTCTGTTTTTGACAAATTCTGTGTTTGATGTGTTGTTTGCTTATTTTGATGAATCTATGGGTAGTATCGGGGGGTATGAACCATGGAAAAGTTTGAATATAGTAGATATTACACCAATATAAATAAAGAATGAGTTTGCAATAGTACCTTAATGTGGTGATTTATTTTCTTATACTAATGGAGCTCATGAGATTTTCTGTTGAGTTTTGTGTTGTGAAGTTTTCAAGTTTTTGGTAAGGATTTGATGGACTATGGAATAAGGAGTTGTAAAATCTTAAGCTTGGGTATGCCCAAGGCACCCCAAGGTAATATTTAAGGACAACCAAAATCCTAAGCTTGGGGATGCCCCGGAAAGCATCCCCTCTTTCGTCTTCGTCTATCGATAACTTTACTTGAGGCTATATTTTTATTCACCACATGATATGTGTTTTGATTGGAGCGTCTTCTATGATTTGATTCTTTGAGTTTTAGTTTACCACAATCATCCTTGCTGACAACTTTTGTGAGAGACACGCCTGAATCATGATTTATTAGAATACTCTATGTGCTTCACTTATATCTTTTGAGCTAGGCAACATTGCTCTAGTACTTCACTTATATCTTTTTAGAGCACGCCGGTGGCTTTATTTTATATAAATTTATGAACTCTCTTGATTCACTTATATTATTTTGAGAGTCTTTTGGAATAGCATGGTAACTGTCTTTGGTTATAAATTTAGTTCTAATATGATAGGCATCCAAGAGGGATATAATAAAAACTTTCATATAAACTGCGTTGAATACTATGAGAAGTTTGATTCTTTATGATTGTTTTGAAATATGAAGATGGTGATTTTAGAGTCATGCTAGTGAGTAGTTGTGAATTTGGGAGATACTTGTGTTAAAGTTTGTGATTCCCGTAGCATGCACGTATGGTGAACCGTTATGTGATGAAGTCGGTGCATGATTTTTTTTGATTATCTTCCTTATGAGTGGCGGTCGGGGACAAGCGATGGTCTTTTCGTACCAATCTATCCCCCTAGGAGCATTCACTTAGTTCTTTGTTTTGATAACTAATAGATTTTTGCAATAATTATGTGAGTTCTTTATGAGTAATGTTGAGTCCATGGATTATACGCACTCTCACCCTTCCACCATTGCTAGCCTCTCTTGTGCCGCGCAACTCTCACCGGTACCATACACCCACCATATACCTTCTTCAAAGTAGCCACCATACCTACCTATTATGGCATTTCCATAGCCATTCCGAGATATATTGCCATGCAACTTTCCACTGTTCCGTTTATTATGACACACTTCATCATTGTCATATTGCTTTGCATGATCTTGTAGTTGACATAGTATTTGTGGCAAAGCTACCTTTCATAATTCTTTCATACATGTCACTCTTGATTCATTGCACATCCTGGTACACCGCCGGAGGCATTCATATAGAGTCATATTTTGTTCTAAGCATTGAGTTGTAATTTTTCGAGTTGTAAGTAAATAAAAGTGTGATGATCTTCATTATTAGAGCATTGCCCCATGTGAGGAAATGATGATGGAGGCTATGATTCCCCCACAAGTCGGGATGAGACTCCGGACGAAAAATAAAAAAAGGGGGGAGAAGAAAAAAGAGAGGCCAAAGAAGCCAAGAAAAAAAGGAGAAAAAGAAAATAAAAGGGAAAAAAGAAAAGAAAAAATGAGAGAAAAATAGAGAAGGGACAATGTTACTATCCTTTTTCCACACTTGTGCTTCGGAGTAGCACCATGATCTTCATGATAGAGAGTCTCCTATTTTTCACTTTCATATACTAGTGGGAATTTTTCATTATAGAACTTGGCTTGTATATGACAATGATGGGTGTCGGTGTCAAAACCGGCAGATCTCGGGTAGGGGGTCCCGAACTGTGCGTCTAAGGCTAATGGTAACAGGAGGCGGGGGACACAATGTTTACCCAGGTTCGGGCTCTCTCGACGGAGGTAATACCCTACTTCCTACTTGATTGATCTTGATGATATGAGTATTACAAGAGTTGATCTACCATGAGATCGTAGAGGCTAAACCCTAGAAGCTATCCTATGATTATGATTGTTGTTCATCCTACGGACTAAACCCTCCGGTTTGTATAGACACCGGAGGGGTTAGGGTTACACATAGTCTGTTATAGAGAAGGAGATCTACATATCCGAATTGCCAAGCTTGCCTTCCACGCAAAGGAGAGTCCCACCTGGACATGGGACGAAGTCTTCAGTCTTGTATCTTCATAGTCCAACAATCCGACCAAAGTATATAGTCTGGCTGTCCGAGGACCCCCTAATCCAGGACTCCCTCAGTAGCCCCTGAACCAGGCTTCAATGACGATGAGTCCGGCGCGCAGATTGTGTTCAGCATTGCAACGCAGGTTCCTTCTCTGAATACTCCATAGAAGATCTTGAATATGAGGATCGTGTTCGGCTCTGCAAAACAAATTCCACATACCACCATAGAGATTACAATATTCCACAAATCTAATCTGCTGACAACTTTTCACAGCGTGACATCACGCTACGGCCCGGTCATTATTCAAACCGTTTTTCTCAACCAGCTGATGCACATATTGCGAGGCGGTTTCCTTGGCACGTCTTGTCGAAGCAGAGATCATGTCCCCTTATCACGGGATTCTCATCAATATGAGTGTGGGTAACCCAACCGCGCCATCAATCGCGGCGCTTGGGGAATAAGCGATATTACGGGGTAAGTGGGGAGGCGCACAGTTTCTACCGCCTTTATAAAGGGATAAGGATTACTTTTTTTTCACCCACGCCTTCTTCTTCCCCTGCCCATCCATTCTCGCACGCTCGAGCTCCAGCGCCCAAGTTCTCACCTTCTCCGTAAAACCATTCCAAACATGTCCGGAGCGGGAGGCAAGTGGATGGTCTCCTAAGTTACGGAGGAGGACATTACGAAGCTCCGGGAAGCCGGATACCTAGCCGCAAACATCGCGCACCGGCTTCCAGATGCAGGGCAGATCGTCCCTATTCCAGGAAAGAGAAGGGCTTAGCCTAGGGTTTGCCGGTGGAGCTGACCGGACTCCAGACCTATGTTAAAATATGACGAGCAAGAAAATGAAGCTTGTCAACGTGGTCCAGGTCATGCTCTTCCGCTGGATCCTTTTGTGCCAAAGACATGCTTTCAATATGTGGGAGTTTGACCCAGTCGAACACCAGACACTGCGAGAGCTCTTCGACACGATGCACAAAGATGTCTGGAAAGTGCTGTTCAAGGCCACCGAGGTACCTCCTCCCACTACCGAGGATCGCGGACTCAGCGCAAAGCGCCCCGCCAATCTGGTAAGCTCTTTATATTTCAGAAGATGTTCCTTTCCCCAGTATATTCGTGGGAGGAATCTAAGCCTCCACGCCTATTTAACAGGACTGGGCAGCGACAGCGGAGCGGATCGACTGTCCAGCTCCACTACCTAAAGATCCAGCAACGGCTCTATTAACGGAGATGCTGTTTCCGGCGCCCTATGAGGTGCCGGAGAAGAAGGCCAAGAAGAAGGCCACGGGGACCAGGAAAGGTCTCCGGCGCAAGGTTGTATCGGACTCATCGTCCGAAGACACCGAGGCGCGCTCCTCCAACGAAAACAAGGAGGAAGAGGAAAGTCCTCCCCCCCCCAACCGGGGGAAAAGAAAAGGAAGGACGCCCCGTCTGGGGAGGCTAAAGGGTCTATGAAGGGAAAGACACTCCCTCCGGACCACTCCACAACAGCCGCCTACAGCAATGAGGAGTGGTTGCCCAGGGACAAGCCCCTGGCAAAGTCGTAAGTATCCGTACACTATAATACTTCCGGTATGTTTTTCTTTATTGCTTCTTATCATGTCAAATATGATCGTGCAGTCCGTCCAAAGCCCACATCGACGTATCCTTCCCCGATGGGTCTTTGGGCCAGTCGGCGATGAACAGAGATTCACTCCCGACGGCCACCTCCCCCCGGCCTGCGGACGACACTGAGGTGTTGTCTCAGAGGATACCGGACCAGGGGGAGACAGTTCTGGAGACGCCCCAAGGAGAAATCCCAGACGCTGGGCACATGGGAGGGAGGACCCCCATGGATGCTAAGAATGGGGGACGCAACAAGTCTGGCCCCCAGCCGGATACTGCGCCAGAACCTGTAGCGGTTCCGGATTTTGGCAGGCAGCCTCTCTCTAAGGGGGGCGAGCCACCTATGCCGATGATCTCTGTCCATACAGAGGCATCGAACAACTTGCTGGAAGCGCTTCAAGGCGCTTCCTTTGATGAAGAACACCGTGCTCTTATGAGTACGGTGATTGAGAAGGTTCGGTCCACCGAAAGCGGATTGACCGAAGCTTGCGCCAGCCTCCTAACAGGCTTTGAGGTAAGTAATCAAATTATGAGAAAATATCATAGCATAGACAGTAGCCCCTGATGCTCTATTTTGTGTTCGGAAAGAAAGGCCGAACAGAGGATCAAATAACCTCCACAGGAATCTAATCACAGTATCTCTATGTGAATAAGCAGGCGTCACTGTTAGCCGCTGCCGCTTGTACTGCGGAGGTCTCCGGACTGAAGCGGGACCTGGAGCGGTCCGAAGAAGAGCTCGGCCTCGTGAAGAGGCAGCTCGAGGAGAACAAAGGTAAGTGATACCCTATCTGTATATTGATAAAGAAAAAATTGTTGACGCTAACAGGAGTGTCATGAATTTGAATAGGGGCCATGACCGAAGTGGCGGTCCTTAAGAAGGCGCTGACTGAGGCCGAAGACAAAGCGGCCAAGGAACGCGCCGAGCGCGAGAAACAAGAGGCCCGAGTCGACGAGGTCCAGCAAGAGCTCCAGGATTTCGTCAAGAAATACGATTCCTTGGAGCGTGACTCTAAGACACAAGAATCCGAGCTTGCGAAGGCCCTCTAGAGCGCACAAGATGCTAAGGCCGAAGCCCTAAAGGCCCTCTAGGAAATTCAGACAGCCAAGAAGATAGTGGCGGGTAAGGCATTCATTATGCAAAGCAAGCATGTGAAGGAGACTTTCCTTTTACTTACTCGAATTTGAAGCTCTCCCGGAGCGTTCGCAGATCTGCCGTGCAGCATATCGGATGCTGCGGAGTTCTACCGGGCCAAAGAAGGAAGCTCAACGGAGAAGTTGTTTAGGTCTCAATATATTAGGACCGAACATCCGATGCCCTCGAGCGACCAGATGAAGCAACTGGTCGAACTGCACAAGGCGGCCGAACAGGCCATGAAGGACCTCATAGGCCGGCTATGGCCTGCCGAGCTCCTGCCCAGCAGCTACTTCGGCCTTGTAAAGCGGCTGGTGAGTGCCTGTCCGCGGCTTGAAGTCATTAAGCGGTCAGTCTGCATTGAAGGTGCGCGCAGGGCCTTCGCCCGCGCGAAAGTGCACTAGGCGAAGATGGATGCCGAGAAGCTGGTGACGGAGGGGCCGCCGGAGGGCAAGGAGCATCGCCACCCCGAAAGTATTATGACAGTGTCCTGAAGGGTGCCCGCCTTGTGGTGGAGGAATGTGCTAAGGATGTAATATTTGAATGAATGTACTCAAGTGATCTTGTAATATGAAAACGAGTTCATGTGCGCTATATAACTCTTGTTGATTTAAAATATTACCTTCTGTGCGGTCATTTATAAAATCTGAGAGTTGGCCAGTCGTCGGCTTCTGCCCCCATGTAACTAGTACTGGGGTGTTCGGGATAAATCCAAACCTTTGTCATCTGCTTCCCACTCAAGCCGGAGATAGTTCGGCCAAGAGTCTCCTGACAGGGAGAGAGATTTCCGTGAATTTAGCACATCGCCCAAGGGTGAGAGCTGAAAGATATCCGCGGAGGAAAACTCCATGATCGGTGCCCAATCAGATTCGATAGGCACGGATGCGCGTGGTTCAGAACCTATGGCCTGAGACAAGTCCGAGAGTCCGATGACATGGATTTCTTTAGAGGTGAAGCCTGTGTTTGCTGAGTGTGCGGCCTCCGTGGCGGGGTCCATCCACCCATCCTTGGATGGCACGATCTGCTCCGGATTAAGAGCCGGGGCAACCGCAGGTGTGATCTCCTGAACACCGTTCGATGGCAAATCTAAGTCATGCTCATCGTGACTGTTTAGCGCACCTGCCATGGGATCGAATCCGTCAAAGATCAAGTCTCCGCGAATGTCGGCAGTATAGTTCAAGCTTCCAAACCTGACCTGATGGCCAGGGGTGTAGCTATCGATCTGCCCCAGATGGTCATGCGAGTTGGCCCGTAGTACAAAGCCGCCGAATATGAAGATCTGTCCGGGGAGGAAAACCTCACCCTGGATCGCATCATTGTAGATGGTTGAAGGAGCCATTAAGCCTTATCGTGACGGCACAGTGGAACTCTCAATGAAAGCACCAATGTCGGTGTCAAAACCGGTGGATCTTGGGTAGGGGGTCCCGAACTGTGCGTCTAAGGCTAATGGTAACAGGAGGCGGGGGACACAATGTTTACCTAGGTTCGGGCCCTCTCGATGGAGGTAATACCCTACTTCTTGCTTGATTGATCTTGATGATATGAGTATTACAAGAGTTGATCTACCACGAGATCGTAGAGGCTAAACCCTAGAAGCTAGCCTATGATTATGATTGTTGTTCGTCCTACGGACTAAACCCTCTGGTTTGTATAGACACCGAAGGGGGCTAGGGTTACATAGAGATGGTTACAGAGAAGGAGATCTACATATCCGAATTGCCAAGCTTGGCTTCCATGCAAAGGAGAGTCCCACCCGGACACAGGACGAAGTCTTCAATCTTGTATCTTCATAGTCCAACAGTCCGGCCAAAGTATATAGTCTGGCTATCCGAGGACCCCCTAATCCAGGACTCCCTCAATGGGCTTCCTCAAATTTCCCTAGGTCTTCATGAGCAAGCAAGTTGGATTTACCCCCACTTAGTTTCTTTTTGAGGTTTCATACACTTATAGCTCTAGTGCATCTGTTGCATGGCAATCCCTACCCACTCACATTGATATCTATTAATGGGCATCTCCATAGCCCGTTGATATGCCTAGTTGATGTGAAACTATCTTCCTCTTTTTGTCTTCTCCACAACCACCATATTCTCTTCCACCATAGTGCTATATCCATGGCTCACGCTCATGTATTGCGTGAAGGTTGAAAAAGTTTGAGAACATCAAAAGTATGAAACAATTGCTTGGCTCGTCATCGGGGTTGTGCATGATTTAAATATTTTGTGTGATGAATATAGAGCATAGCCAGACTATATGATTTTTTAGGGATAGCTTTCTTTGTCCATGTTATTTTGAGAAGACATGATTGCTTTATTAGTATGCTTGAAGTATTATTCTTTTTATGTCAATATTAAACTTTTGTTTTGAATCTTTCGGATCCGAACATTGATGCCACAATAAAGAAAATTACACAGATAAATATGTTAGGTAGCATTCCACATCAAAAATTCTGTTTTTATCATTTACCTACTCGAGGACGAGCAGGAATTAAGCTTGGGGATGCTTGATACATATCCAACGTATCTATAATTTTTTATTGTTCCATGCTATTATATTATCTGTTTTGGATGTTTTATATGCATTTATATGCTATTTTATATTATTTTTGGGACTAACCTATTAACCTCGAGCCCAGTGCCAGTTTCTGTTTTTTTGCCTGTTTTAGAGTTTCGCAGAAAAGGAATACCAAAGGGAGTCCAAACGGAATGAAACTTTCGCAATGATGTTTCTTGGACCAGAAGCAAACCAAGAGACTTGGAGATGAAATCGGAGATGCAACAAGGCTGCCACGTGGGTTGAGGGCACGCCCAGGGGGGTAGGGCGCGCCCCCTACCTCATGGGCCCCTCGGAGCTCTCGTGACTTAATTCTTTCACCCATATATACTCTTATACGCCAGAAACATCAGGGGGAGCCACAAAAACACTTTTACACCGCCGCAACCTTCTGTACCCGTGAGATCCCATCTAGGGGCCTTTTCCGGCGTCCTACTGGAGGGGGTTCCGATCATGGAGGGCTTCTACATCAACACCATTACCCTTCCTATGAAGCGTGAGTAGTTTACCATAGACCAACGGGTCCATAGCTAGTAGCTAGATGGCTTCTTCTCTCTCTTTGATTCTCAATGCCATGTTCTCCTCGATGTTCTTGGAGATCTATTCAATGTAATATTCTTTTGCGGTGTGCTTGCCTAGATTAGATGAATTGTGGATTTATGATCAGATTATCTATGAATATTATTTGAGTGATATCTGAATTCTTATATGCATGATTTGATATCTTTGCAAGTCTCTTCTAATTATCGGTTTAGTTTGCCCTTCTAGTTCGTCTTTCTTGCAATGGGGGAAGTGCTTAGCTTTGGGTTCAATCTTGCGGTTTCCTTTCCCAGTGACAGTAGGGGTAGCAAGGCAATTATTGTATTGTTGCCGTCGAGGATAAAAAGATGGGGTTTTCATCATTTTGCTAGAGTTAATTCATCTACATCATGTCATCTTACTTAATGTGTTACTCTGTTCTTTATGAACTTAGTACTCTAGATGCGGGCAGGAGTCGGTCGATGTGTGGTGTAATAGTTGAGATGCAGAATCATTTCGGTCTACTTGACACGAACGTGATGCCTGTGTTCATGATCATTGCCTTAGATATCGTCATAATTATGTGCTCTTCTATCAATTGCTCGGCAGTAATTTGTTCGCCCATCGTAATATTTTCTATCTTTAGGGAAGCCACTAGTGAAACCTATGGCCCCAGGGTCTCTTTTCCATCATATAAGTTCTCTTTTCCATCATACTAGCTTCTGATCTACTCTTTTGCAATCTTTTACTTTCCGATCTATAAACCAAAAATACCAAAAATATTTACTTTACCATTTATATATCTCTATCAGATCTCACTTTTGCAAATAACCGTGAAGCGATTGACAACCCCGTTATCACATATAAGCCATTGGGTTGCACGATAGAAGAACACCCGACATAAAGATGCACACTCCTCCATGTGAAATAGAAAGATTCATCTTCACTTTTTTCTAGTAGTCATGACCAACAGCCATTAGCAGTCGGCTCGTTGGTAAGGCAAGAGCTTCAAGCCCTCTTTCTGGTAGCACACCCCCCCCAAACAAGCACCACTCGACGAGGGAGGGGGGGAGCTACAGGCTCAACACATTTGACCCTTCTTTCTATAAGGGGGTGCCCGGGGCACCTCATCTTGTCATTTTTTTGCTCATTCCCCTTAGGCCAAAGTGTTTGGCCTTTACTTTGGAGCTCCCGTGATACATCTCCAATGTATCTACTTTTTCTCACGCTTTTCCTCTTGTTTTGGACTCTAATTTGCATGATTCGAATGAAACTAACCTCGGACTGACATTGTTTTCAGCAGAACTACCATGGTGTTGTTTTTGTGCAGAAATAAAAGTTCTTGGAATGGAACAAAACTTTGTGATGATTTTTTATATAAATAAGAATTTCTGGAGCCAAGACCTTCCAGAGAGGGGCACCTGGGTGGGCACAACCCACCAGGGCGCGCCCCCTCTCCTGGCACGCCCAGGTGGGTTGTACCCACCTGGTGGCCCCGCAGACGACCCCCTGATACTATAAAATCACATATTTCCAGAAAAAATTCAGGGAGAAAGAATTATCACGATCCATGAGACGGAGCCACCGCCAAGGCCTGTTCTTCCTCGGGAGGGCAGTTCTGGAGTCCGTTTGGGGCTCCGGAGAGGGGGATCTTTGTTCTTCGTCATCACCAACCCATCTCCATCGCCAATTCCATGATGCTCCCCATCGGGAGTGAGTAATTCCTTTGTAGGCTCGCTGGTCGGTGAGGAGTTGGATGAGATTCATCATGTAATTGAGTTAGTTTTGTTAGGGCCTGATCCCTAGTATCCACTATGTTCTTAGATTGATGTTGCTATGACTTTGCTATGCTTAATGCTTGTCACTTTGGGCCCGGGTGCCATGAACTGAGATCTGAACCGTTTATGAATTCATCCATGTTCTAGATCCAATCTTGTAAGTTATAGTCACCTACTACGGTTCTGATCTGACAACCCCAGAGTGACAACAACCGGGCCCACTCTCGGTGATGACCGTAGTTTGAGGAGTTCATGTATTCACTATGTGTTAATGCTTTGTTCTGGTTCTCTATTAAAAGGAGGCCTTAATATCCTTGAGTTTCCAATATGGACCCCGCTGCCACGGGAGGGTAGGACAAAAGATGGCATGCAAGTTCTTTTAATAAAACACGTATGACTATTTACGGAATACATGCCTACATTATATCGATGAACTGGAGCTAGTGCCGTATCGCCCTAGGTTATAACTGTCACATGATGAATATCATCCAACAATCACTGATCCAATGCCTACAAATTTATCTTATATTATTTCTGCTAAGTTACTACTGCTGATGCTACTGTCACACTTGCTACAAAATATTGCTATCACTGTTACTGTTACTATTGCTGTTGTCGCTACTATCAAAACTATCATATTACTGTGCAACTGATCACTTTGCTGCAGATAATTAATTTCTAGGTGTGGTTGAATTGACAACTCAGCTTTTAATGCCTTCAAATATTCTTTGGCTCCCCTTGTGTCGAATCTATAAATTTTGGTTGAATACTCTGCCCACGAAAAATGTTGCGATCCCCTATACTTGTGGGTTATCAGCCCACTCACGCTTCGCTGACCTATCGCATGGTAAAGAGAAGAGAGTACGAAAGAATTGTAAACATAGTAGACAGCAGAAAGATTCTAAATATGACAAGTCCCCCATGGATTCAATAATAAGGAAATGAAGAACGGGAACGAAACGAAATAAAGCATTTCTAGCGGATGAGCTTCTCTCCATTTTGTCTGGTAATAGAATAGAGCGGCTTGCTTTGACCAACACTCCACTTTTTGCTCTGTCCATGGAGCGTATGAGCGTTGGGTGCAAGTTGTTGACTCTTTGTGCAGGTATTCGTTGACTTGTGCGTTGTCTCCTACTGGATTGATACCTTGGTTCTCAAACTAAGGGAAATACTTACTCTACTTTGTTGCACCACCCTTTCCTCTTCAAGGGAAAAACCAACGCAAGCTCAAGAGCTAGCAGACAGTACTGGAGGAAGAGGGTTAGGAGTGTTAGTCTTTGCCACCTCATCCTTGCACACTAGGACATAGTGTATGACACTCTATGGGTTCTCACACACTTCTCTCATCTCTCTTTTTGTGGCTAGGAGGAGTAGGTTCTTTTCTCTCGGTGGGGATTCACTCATTTTGGGCTTGTGGCGCTCACTCTCTTTGTAATGGGTCACTCTCTCACTAGTCTCTCCTTGATGTTTGGTACCTTTCTTGTTGGCGAGCACTTGACTTGGTGTCATAGGTCGTAGCACGTACTCCTTTCCTTTTGTCTTGAAGCTATAGTGATTTGTTCTTCTGTTGTGGATGATGCCGCAGTCAAATTGCCAAGGTCTTCCCAAGAGAAGATGAACCACATCACACTCCAAGGTGTCCTCGTAGGCGTCGATCTTGAAAGAAAATTGACGGTGTGCTCCACTTGAATGGTGCCGGAGTCACTAAGCCATTGTACCTTGTAGGGGCGAGGATGCTTCATCTTAACCAATTGAAGCTTGAAACATAGCTCTTCACTTGCCAAGTTGTGGCAACTTACTCCATCGATGATGACCTTCACAGAATGACCATCGATGCCAGCCTTGGTGTGGAAGATGTGGCATTGTTGGTCTTTGTCTTGTTGGTGTTGAAGTGTCAATATCTTGGAGACCACGAGAGCGGGACTTGAATCATTGTTGCAAAAGACTTGAGCATTTTCTTCTTCATTCACTTGATGGTGCATGTCGATGTGCTCGAGGGTGTCCATCTCATCTTCACTAATGGAGTCATAAGTGCCATCATCATTCGCGATCATGGTTCGTTGGTTGATGCATTGGAAAGACTTGTGTCCACGGCTACCACATGTGAAGCACTTGAGAGAACTTTTCTTGACGGGATCATCCGGTGGTGCCGATGAAGAGGGAGTTTTGTTCTTGTAGTTGCTTGCTTGGAACATGACTTCTTGCTGGTACTTGGTGATGCTCTAGTCGAGGTAGGAGATGTCGTAGTTGAGGGATCTTGAGTGTATGAGCTGTAGGTCTTGTATGAGTACTTGGCGTACTTGAAGTCTTCTTGCACTTGTCACTCCGCCTTGGTTGCTTGATGAACTAGTTCGAGAAGGTTGGAGTAGGATTGGAAATCGGCAATCTTCCTTATTGGGTGGTTGAGGCCGTTCAAGAAGCATGCCATAGTTTTCTCATCATCTTCTTTGACATTGGCTCGTATCATGGCAATTTCCATCTCTTGATAGTATTCTTCCACCTGCTTGAGGATCTGTAACTTCTTGAAGAGATCTCGGGTGTAGTGTGTAGGCATGAAGTGAGATTGCATGACATCATTCATTTATGTCCAAGTTGTGGTGGGTGGTTCGCCTCTCTCTTGGCGTCGCTCGATCACTTTCTCCCACCAAATGAGGATGTAGTCTTGAAACTCGAGGGAGGCCATGGTGATTTTCTTCTCTTTGTCGTAGTTGTGGAGACGGAATATCTTGTTGACTTTCAATGCCTGAGAGATATTCTTCAGGGTTGTTGCTTCCGGACAACTTGGGCATGGTGAACTTGAGCTTATCATAGCAGAGTTCTTCATCATAAGGACGGTTTAGATGTCGCTCTTGGTGTGGGAGAGGGTCTTCAAGCACTCGATCTGCTTGATGTCGCTCTTGACGTACAGGAGAACGAGGCATATGTGTTCACGTCAGGTGGCTTCTTCTTGTCGCGCTTGACAAAGTGCGTCCTATTGCTCACATACTTGACGGTTGCATTGGGCAACGTCTCGAGTGAACTCTCAGATTGCGTATTGAGCAGCTTGAGCTTAAGCTTCACGACTTGGTTGCCCTTGCCGGGTTGCATCGCCGTCTTGAGATGCTTGACGTGGACGATGTGGTGGTGGTTGCGATTGATCCATTGCTACTTGTTCTTGGCGTCGCGCCTTCTCACGTGCCCGAACTCGGTCTTGTAGGCCATTGCCATGGAATGGATTTTCTTGTGCTTGGCAATCTTGAGCGTCGTCGTATCAAGGAGGACTCACATCAGAAGAAGAATAAGATGACAAGTGGTGACTTGAGTGGCGTCGTCTTGGTGAAGAGATTGAGGAAGACGCGTGGCTCCCGATCATGTTTTGGAATTCTTCCATCTGTTTGGAGAGCTTAGCGTCGAGGTAGTCCCTTTCTCTTACTTCCGATTGTCGTAGGTTTGTGGCGAGTTTCTCGATGCGATCACCCAAAGCCTCACTTTCTTGATGTAGATCCCGATAATGAATAAGTGATTCTTGGTGACGAAGTCGCATTTGTCAACTTGATCCTTGAAGAGAGGCTTTGCCAAAGAAGTGGGCCTATCCATCATGTAGAAGTGGTGGTGAGTAGGAAAGTAGGAGAACAATACCAAATATACCTTTTTCGAAGATTGTGGATGTATCAAGTACGATCCCACGTGATGCTATAATCGAAGAATTGGCACCGGGTTTTGTTTTGTCACACCTACAAGTAAAAGGCTTATGATGGATCTCGGTTAGGAAGTGGCACGAATAATTCGAGCAAATGTTAGTCAAGATGTCGAAAAAGTTTAAAAGATGTCAAATTGCGAGTAAGACAAATAGATCAAACCCAAGGATATCACTAGGAACAGACACACGGAAGATAGATGGGATTCGCACAACCAAGGAGTGAGCTCTAAAAGGTGGAACCACGGAAATGCTCTTATTGTACGGATACTAGAGAGACGCTGGCTCAATTGCTCTAATGGGCCAGATACGCTAGTGCACCAACCTAAGAGAGAAACGGGTCATCTACTATCCCAAGTATGCTTGTGTATGTAGTCACCAAGATGATGTAACTATGCTATGAGGCTCGATGCTATTGCTTACAAGCTCTTTACTTCTCTTCTTTTGCTTAAAAGCTTCTTCTCTCTTTTTTTAGACTATGCCATAATGCTTGATATTCAAGCCAGAATGCAAAACAACAAGTAGGATATGCACGGGAGAGACGTAACACTAAAGGTGCACTAAGGCATGACCCGGCAATTCTCAACTTGCTAGTCTCGATGGGTAAGCTATGCAAACTGGGATCGACGCTATCAAGGTAATGGCAAGGGTAATACAAAGGTGGCGTCGAGGTTACCGTCCTTCCTTACGGTTGGTATGAAGGTGAAGTTGTCGATGTCGAAGTGGAGTCCAACCTGATGATGAGTGGTGGTGATGATGACGTCAAATCACGCCTAAGTAGCCGAAACACCTTAGGACACGTGTTAACTGCAACCCAAAATCTCAAACACCAACGAGAAGTAGTGTGGAAGATCAAGTGTGCTGGTGGAATAGGGAAATGGTAGAAAACAACGGATGGCCGAACTGCTCTGTATAGCCCATGCGCACGGGGTAAGTGATGCCCGTGTGCACGGGGTTCCGAGGGCCCGTGCACGTGGGTGATGTCTGCTAGAACTACGTCGGTATTTCCCCAAAGAGGAAGGGATGATGAAGGATAGCGACGGTAGGTATTTCCCTCAGTGATGAGACCAAGGTTATCGAACCAGTAGGAGAACCATGCAACACCACGTAAACAGCTCCTGCACACAAATAACAAATACTCGCAACCCGGCGTAAGAGAGGGGTTACCAATTCCTCACGGGTAAAAGGATAGGTAAAGGTTGTAGTAGATTGCATAAATAGATCTCGCGGGAACGCAAGATAAAATAAATAAATAAAAATTGCAGCAAGGTATTTGTTGTATTTTTGGTTTAATCACTACAAAAAAAAGACACATCCGTGACATTTTGGGCCGAACGAAAAAATTTGCTGTCATACTTATGACACTTCTATGAAGATAATTGTGACAAAACCCGGTATCATCATAGATGTGGTGGGCTCCTACTTCTATGAAAAAAATCATGACAGAAAATGGGCTTTTCGTCCTAGGCGGGCCGGAGACGCAGCTGCATGACATTCTTTGGGCCGTCCATGACGGAAAAAACCGTGGTAGAAGCGAAGGCGAGGAAAATTTCGGGGAGTTCCCGGTTACGGTGGGTGGTCAGGGGCCGAGCGATGCGTGTTTCTCTCGTACACGTACGCGCGTGTGTGCGAGGCGTTGGCTCTAACTGAACCCGAGTGAGGCATTGGCCTCTAACTGAACCCGAGCGATTGCACTGCAGGCTACGCATTACTGAACCTGAGCGATCGATCGATGGCTGTTAACTGAACCCGATCGAGCGATTCCTTCGCTACTGCTGCTAACTAAAGCCGATCGATGCTGCCTCTCTGGA